>NC_053025.1:413449627-413777908 GCF_003073215.2 Triticum urartu
CGGCCCAAAATGTCACGGATGTGTCCTTTTTTGTAGTGTGTATTCGATGTTCACATAACACCACTAGAGGAAAGACAACATACATCTCATCAAAATATCGAACGGATACCAAATTCACATGATTACTTATAACAAGACTTCTCCCATGTCCTCAGGAACAAACGTAACTACTCATAAAGCATATTCATGTTCATAATCAGAGGGGTATTGAATATCATTAAGGATCTGAACATATGATCTTCCATCGAATAAACCAACTAGCATCAACTACAAGGAGTGATCAACACTACTAGCAACCCACAGGTACCAATCTGAGGTTTTGAGACAAAGATCGGATACAAGATATGAACTAGGGTTTGAGAGGAGATGGTGCTGGTGAAAATGTTGATGGAGATTGACCCCCTCTCGATGAGAGGATCGTTGGTGATGACGATGGCTTCGATTTCCCCCTCCGAGAGGTAAGTTTCCACGGCAGAACAGCTCCGCCGGATCCTAGATTACTTCTGCCCAGATTCCGCCTTGAGACGGCGGTGCTTCATCTTGAAAGCTTCCTTCTGGTTTTTTCCAGGTCAAAAGACATCATGTAGCAGAAGATGGGCACCGAAAGCCTGCCAGGGGGCCCACAAGCCCTAGGGCACGCCCCCAGGCTTGTGGCCACCTGGTGGGTCCCCCTCTGGTATTTCTTCACCCAATATTTTTTATATATTCCAAAATAATTCTTCGTAAATTTTTAGGACTTTTGGAGTTGTGCAGAATAGGTCACTCAGATTTGCCCCCTTTTGGTCCAGAATTCCAGCTGCCGGCATTCTCCCTCTTCATGTAAACCTTGTAAAATAAGAGAGAAAAGGCATAAATATTATACCATAATGTGTAATAACAACCCATAATGCAATAAATATCAATATAAAAGCATGATGCAAAATGGACGTATCAATTACCTCTCAAACCACATGTATGGTCAGGAGGTGAGGAAGGTATTCATACAACACCCATGGTACAATATTGAAGTCTTCATCAAGAGGACGGAGGGTGGATGGCCAATCATCCACAAGCACTGGCCTAAAGTTGCAAGGACCTTCAACATCAATGAAGGCTAAGTATTCTCCTTTCGCTCTAGCAGTTTTCCAGATGAGATTCATCTATCTATCTACCATCTATGATGCTAATTTCCAAAGGTTATAGATGTTGCATGTGAAACTTGGTGCTGGTGCAGTTGTGTAATGGGGTGGCAAGCTATATGCGTATATGGTGTAACTAAGTGTTGAAGCTATATGATGTTGTACTCTGGTGTATTTCAATTATGAAATCTTGGTTCATAATACGAAAATTAAATATATTGTGTGCTTATTATGAAATGTCAATTTGATTAATAAAAGGATTATTAATAATAGGCCAATTAGCATGCTTATTGGTTTTTTCTATTGCAAACGGTTATTGAGAAAACACCATGGGCGATGACCTCAGACAACCCACACAGTTTCTAGGAAGAAATGTGTTGGATCAATAAACAATCACACATGACTTCCTCTTGAAAACTGTTTGTGTTAGGCCACCTTGCGCAACGTTTTCCACATAAAAAGTGTGTGTGATGGGCAACCTATGTCACACAGTTTCTTCTACGCACCATGTGTGATGCATTCAATAACGCAAAATGATAAAATTGTTAATATCGTCTGCAATGGCAACGCCTATCACAAACGATTTGATGGGGAAAATTGTGGGTGATGTACATGCGGACGGAAACGTGTCTGGGATTCATCGTGTGGGATGTACATATGAATGGAAACCTTCTTCTTGGATTGACGGTGTGGGATGTACATACAAACGAAAGTGTATTCCTTGGATTGACTATGTGGGATGTACATACAAAGGTAAATGTTTCTCTCGGATTCATTGTGTGCGATGTACTTACGAACGTAAACGATTGGGCCTGTATAATTGTATGCGATGGCTAGCCCGGTCGCATACGAGCTCATTTTGCGCAGTGTGTGTGACCGAAGGGCCTATCCCTGACGGTTTCTGGGTCATGTGGGAAGGACCCCCTATCGCCCCGAATAGCAATGCGACGGTTTAAAATGCCATTGCGGGAAGGGGTTAAAAACTGTTTGTATAGCAGCTTGTTGTACCAGTGTTTGTTGGGTTCGATGAATTATGGATTTATGATCAGATTGTTCATTGATTTACATTGAATTTATTGAAGTTTCTTTACTGCATAATTAAATAGCTATGTATGTTTTTCGATCTATTAGTCTTCTGTGGCCAAGATAGATGAGCATTTCTTTCAGAGGGAGTGGTTCATAGTAGTGGGTTCAATCTTGCAGTGCTCTAATCCAGTGACAATAAGGATGTTGAAGACATGTATTGTATTGTTGCCACTAAGGATAAAACGATGGGGTTTAATCTTGTTGCTAGATTTCTTTCTGTCTAGATTATGTTATCTTGCTTACTGCGTTATTTTGTTTCTTGCAAACTTAATACTATGAGATGCATGTTGGATAGTGATCTTGGGGTGGAGTAATAGTAGTAGATGTCAGTAAGTTTAATGGTCTACTTATCACAGACACAATGCCTATGTGAGATTATGCCATGAATGATTGTTATAAAATGCTACTTTTCTGTCAATTACCCAACAGAAATTTGTTATCATGCCATTACCTGCTTTAGAGAGAGATGCCACTAGTGAACCTATGCTCCCGGGTCTATTCTCCATTAATACAAACTCCTAAAATTGCTTTTTACTTTCTTTTTACCTTTTTGCCATATTGCCCTTATCACTATATATTTGCTTTTAATCTTGTAACTAGCAAGGGCATGACAACTCCCTTGCCAAGTGGGGCGCAAGCAATTTTATTTGTTTTGTGCAGGTGTTGTTAACATTGTTAGCTTGTTTACTCCTACTAGCTCGATAAATCTTGGTTCTTAACTGAGGGACATACTTTCTGCTGTTGTGCTACATCACCTTTCCTCTTTGGGGAATCCAACAACTCCTACAACCATAGCAGGCCCCTAGTATCAATGGGTCGTCAATAGGCCAAAATTAAATGTTGGCCATATTTGGCCCATATAGGTGACGGACTGTTAACAAGCTAATACACAACTCGGGCTTAATTGGGCCAGAAGATGCCCAGGGCCTTTAACAAGCCGAAAGTTAGATTGAGCATGTATTGTGCCAAAGAGCCCATGGACCATTAGCAGTCCAAAAAATATGCTAGGCCATTATTGGCCCAATTACTCATCATGCCGTTAAAAGGGCAAAAGTCAATTGGGCCATAAATGTGCCACTGTTTTACACGGGCCTTTGATAAGCCGAAAGTGGCGGCAGCCTGGATTCGTTCCAGGCAGAACACGGGTCGCTAAGAGACTGAAAGTCACGTCGGATCGCAAATGGCCCAAGTGTAGCGGCGTCTATTAACAAGCCGAAAGACACATCGGGCTGGAAATGGCCCCAACTCTATAATGGGCCACTAACATGCCGAAAGACATACTAGGCAGAAATCAGATCAATTCCTTCACTAACTGTGATTAGTCCCTTTAGTGATATGGTAAAGGAGCAGAAAGGATTATCGACTTTTCCCCTAGAGGTGACCCTGAGTTATCGAACCCATGAGAGGAAGGCACCCTTGAAGTCAAAGGTTTCTACCAAGCTTTTGCGAGAGAATTAATTCCTACTTTTGAACAGATAAAAATCAATTTAACAGTAAGGACACTTATAAAAATAGGCATGGATATGAGGACTTATTCTTACAACCATATATTTATGATAGGACCATCACTATCTTAACTTGTGCCCTGGAAGTCATCCATCAAGATGTGCTTGCTGCGTATCGAAGTGGGGCATGTCTCCAAATTACGTCTTGACCGACAGGCATCCTACATCAAGAGTCAGTTGCCTGGTAATTAAGATAGAAATAAGATAAAAGCATTGGGCGTTTAATGAATACACTTCTTGTATCCCCAGAGATAGGATCCGTGTTACCATACTAAACCTGTCTGTCACAACTGGTGTTCATAATAACACACCACAGTCTCCCTACCCTCAGCCTCTTCATGGCTCATTCTCCATGATCATTGGTACTTGTAGGGATGAAGAATGTGGACGAGACAAGAGACAGCTATGAAGTAATTTTATGTTACACATACGGGACGCTAATTCAAAGTACTTCCATTGATCCCTCCAACAAATACATAGGGTTGTAGGACTTTGCCTCATCCCATGACCTTATCGAACTACTCACACATGAAGACGAGATCACACAACGAAATCATTGAAGAACACATCATGCAGATTGATTAATTGATAATATGTCTTACAATGGATGCTGGATGTGATATTCGATTACAAAGCATGGCTATTTGGCTGAGTACTATGATGGTGGTGATGGTGGTGGCTATGGAGATGTAGATAGGAAGTGGCGGTGGCTAGGGTTGCTGTGGATGACGAAGATAGGTATTGTTTCTGGCGTTGGCCCCTTCATAGTATTTGTAGTGGTGAATTAGAGGGCGCCCCTGGCAGGCCATACAACCATGCATACGAGCGAGCGTGGTTGTATGGAATGTCGTCTTTTGCTCTGGCTCATCTTGTGCGCATCCCACTTGATCTCCTCTTTACTCCTTTCCATGTACTGGCTTGATTTCGTCCATAATTGCCCATTTCCCGTGGAAACAAAATAAAGATAGGATATTTGGAATCCTTTGCATTAGTGGCAATATAGGAGCGAATATCTCAACTCTATGAAATATCTTGGTTTAAACTCAGGTTTTATGAGCGTAAAAATAACACTCATCGGGTCGGAAATAGGCCGGAAGACACACCAGGCCGTGACCGGGCCCAAACACATAGCGAACTATTAATGGGACAGAATCGCCAGTGGGCCATAATTAGGCCACCTGCAAGCAGGCCATTAGTGAGCCGTCCCGTTAACTTTTTTATCTAAATCTTGTGGGCCTCTGATTGGTCGACCCTTTTAGTGAAACGGGCCACTGTTGGGTCGTGCCACGTGTTAATGTTTCATAGGCTCACATCGTCCGTTGGATGGTCAACACCTGTCACAACATAGAGTTGACGCGTGGCTCCGTTGGCGAATGAGAATTTGACACGTGGAAAATTGTCATTTGTCGGGGCTGTTAATGGTATCAGATTCAAAACCCGCACCCGATAGGTTAATTACGACCCATGATGGTGGCTGCTGATGGGGAACGAAGCATGAAAATAAAATAAAAATTCCTACGGACACCCAAGATCGGAGATGTATAGCACCGAGAGGGGAGTGTGTCTACATACCCTTGTAGACCGAAAGCGTTAGCGTCGTAACGTAGTTGATGTAGTCATACTCTTCACGATCCAATCGCGATCCAATTCAATCTAGTGTCGAACAGACAACACCTCCAAAATTAGCGCACGTTCAGCTCGATGGCGTCCTCTCCTTCTTGATCCATCAAGCGAGGGATAGGAGGTAAATGAGATGGGAACCAGCACGGCGGTATGGTGGTGGTGGCAGCAGCGGAATCTCGGCAGGGCTTCGCCAAGCGCATACCGGAGGAAAGGTGGGAGAACTGGGAGCGGCGTGATAATCCCCAAGTGCAGGGAATCATCCTAGCAATTCCCAAAGGTGGAAGTGATAAGTATGGAGTGTCGAACCCGCAAGGAGCTAAAGGTAAGATCAATATTCTCTCAAGCCCTATCTACCACTGATACGACTCTACGTACACCGAACGTTTGCTTCCAACTAGAAACGAGAAACAAAACTACGTTGTGGGTATGAAGAGGATAACTTCGCATGATATCGGAGAGCTAAAATATAAAAGTAGGTGATGTTATCATAAAGTTAGAATATATTACTAAATATTATAAATAGCAAGTGTGGAATAATGATGGGTCGGTGTGCGGAATTATCCTAGGCAATTGTTAACAAGATCGGTAGTCGTCATTGCAATTTCATATGAGGGAGAAGCATAAGCTAACATACTTTCTCTTCTTGGATCATATGCACTTATGATTGGAACTCTAGCAAGCATCCGCAACTACTAAAGATCATTAAGGTAAAATCCAACCATAGCATTAAAGCATCAAGTCCCCTTTATCCCATACGCAACAACCCCTTACTCGGGTTTATGCTTCTGTCACCAAGGTTGTCAGAATCACGATTCTGTTATACGATTCTACGACTTTACGATCCAAACTAACCCCTATGATTCTACGATTTTAGTTCTTAGAATCTACGTTTCTACGATCCTGATAGTGGAGATTCTACGATTTGCGATCCTACCATCAAAGCTCCGATCCGATTCAAAATCACGATTCTGACAACCTTGTCTGTCACTCAAGCAACCCACTATAAGCGAATCATGAACGTATTGCAACACCCTACAACGGGAATCCCTCATGCTTGCGTGACACGGAGGGCACAATAGGATAGCGCCAAAATAAAACATACAACTCATACCTATCTAGATCATCAATCAACCCAAAGACAAAGGATATCTACTCAAAACATCATAGGATGGCAACACATCATTAGATCATAATATGTGGCATAAAGCACCATGTTCAAGTAGGGATTACAGCGGGGTGCGGGAGAGTGGACCGCGTAAAAGAGATGAGGATGGTGATGTTGATGAAGACAATCACCGCGGCGATGATTCCCCTCCCGATGGCACTCCAGCGCCACCGAGAGAGAGGAGGAGAGGTTCTTCCCCTTGTGCTTCATCCTCCATGTCCTCCCCCCTGGATGGGGAGAGGTTCTCCCTCTGGTCCTTGGCCTTCATGGTGATGATGGCCCCTCCGAGATCCTCCTCCATAGCCTCCGGTGATGATGGCCCCCTCCGGCAGGGTGCCAGAGAGGGCCTAGATTGATTTCGCATGGCTACAGAGGCTTGCGGTGATGGAACTTTCGATCTAGGTTATTTTCTGGGGGTTTCTGTATTTATAGGAATTTTTGGCGTCAGTTTCACGTCAGGGGGGTCTCCGAGTCGTCCACGAGATAGGGGCCCACACCCAGGGGTGGGGCGCGCCCCCACCCTCGTGGACGGCTTGGGACTCTTCTGGCCCAACTCTTTTACTCTGGGGTCTTCTTTTGGTCCATAAAAGATCATCAAAAATTGGCACGTCAATTGGACTCCGTTTGGTATTCCTTCTCTGCAATACTCAAAAACAAGGGGAAAACAGAAACCGGCACTGGGCTCTAGGTTAATAGGTTAGTCCCAAAAATAATATAAATGCATATAAAACATCTAAGATGGATAATATAATAGCATGAATACTTCATAAATTATAGATACATTGGAGACGTACCACGGCGAAGGGCAAAGCTAGAGGCGTGCGGCTGCCCTCCCACCCCCAGCATATATGGGGTAAGGGGGAGGGGGCGGCCGCCCTATGGGGGTGGCTTGCCCCCAAGCCAAGGGGGCGCCCCATCTAGGGTTACCACCAACCCTAGGCACATGGGCTAGGTGGGGGGCTGGTGCACCTGGCCCATCTAGGCCAGGGCGCCCCTTACAGCCCACGTGGGTCCCCTGGGTTGGCGGACCCCTGGAACCCTTCGGTGCCTCCGATACACTTGCCGCTATGCCCCCAATCTTTTCCGGTGGCCAAAACAAGACTTCCCATATATAAATCTTTACCTCTGGACCATTATGGAGCTCCTTGTGATATACGGGATCCCATTCGGGACTCCGAGCAACCTTCGAACTTTCCGCTATTAATATCTCAATACTACCCTAACGCTCCCGAGCGTTAAGCGTGCGACCCTACGAGTTCGGAACATGCAGACATGACCGAGACTCCTGTCCATTCAATAACCAATAGCGGGACCTGAATGCCCATATTGATTCCTACATATTCAATGAAGATCTTTATTGGTTGAACCATGATGTCAAGGATTCAGTCAATTCTGTATGCAATTCCCTTTGTTCGGAGATATGTTACTTGCCCGAGATTCGGTCATCGGTATCTCCATACCTAGTTCAATCTCGTTACCGGCAAGTCTCTTTACTCGTTCCTTAATACAAGATCCCGTTGTAGCGACCTGACCCGAATGGATCAAGTCTCTGTGCTTAAGTGTCATCCATGGATCGGTATGCTGACACACACAGTACTCGAAGGATTTATAACAGAGGTAAATCACATGTATAAAGTAACGTAAATACTATTACCTCAATCCATATAGCGGAAGCAACAAGGTTGTGGATTCCCATCAACACCATCGGCAAAGTTGAGTGTAGAAATCGTAACCCTAACGTATCACTTACTCGTCATAAGAAACCTGCAACATGAGACGTTGCAGCCCGAAACGGGTCAGTACATTGAATGTACTGGCAAATTCACACCATAGATAATGATGAATAAAGACTATCACTACATGCATATTTGGCTGGTGGAAAAGCTCTATGGTTATAAGGTTTTTGCGAAAAGCCAATTTTTCCCTACTACAAAGGAATAAATTTATTTAACTATCATGGTGGTTGTTGAACATTGAGAATGGTTGACAGCATCCTCAATCCCAATTAAGTAACATCATTAAACCCAACAATATTCATTTAAAGTAACGTGATGAGATCAACAGGATAATCCAAGAACTAGATACTCAAGATGTCCATAACCGGGGACACGGCTAATCATGATTAGTTTGTACACTCTGCAGAGGTTTGCGCACTTTTCCCCACAAGACTCGATCGCCTCCGTTGGATTTCTCGCACTACATGGTGTTTGAGAAACGGATGACCGAGACATAGTCTTTCAGAAGCGCTAGCACCTTACGATCGGGTAGACCGGTACACCTACATCCCCTACATCTGCTAGTCTACCACTGTAAGAGTTCGCACAACTTAGTCAACTATGCCAGAGCCCATAATGGCTTGTGGCTGCACACGGAAGTTTCTAGCATGAAAGATCTTATGATCCCTTTGAGCCTGGGTGGCGGTCCGAAAAAAAACAGGCAAGTCCTGATAGACATCAGGTGCCTCAATCCACCCAGATGTGTGTTTAAGTTGCCACCTTAGATAAACCATTAAAATTATCAACTCACATCTGTCATGGACATCACTCACCCAATCCACGTCTACTAGCATAGCATGGCATAAGAGCAAACATAGAAGTAACTCCCAAAGGTTTCATAGTAATACAGGTGATAGGTACTACCTCATCTACTTCCCATCCCACAATTTAATTAGATCCTAATCATGCAATGTGAGAGGATTGATCTAATGCAATAAAACATGGGTTGTAGAAAAGGTATGATCAAAGTGTGAACTTGCCTGCAATGTTGATGAAGATGATTTGCACTCAAAACTCTTGATAGATCTACTCGTCACACTCCGGTCAATCTATCGTAAGCAAACAATAGTAACCACACATAAGCAATCACTCAAAAGATCAGAAAGAACGAAGAAGACGATTCGGAAACATCAAAACCAAGCAAATAACTCTTGCAACATAAAACAATTTCTAACAGTACCAAAATTCTTTGAATTTGGCCTTTGTTTAGGTCTAGAGCTTCGATTTGCAAAAAGAATCAACTCAAACGGAGTTACGGAACTCAAGTTATGATCAAAATGAAGTTTGAATTCAAATCTGATCTAATTCAAATTTTAAACTTTTCAAAAACTATGTTTGAGTTGGATTATTGTCGATAGAAGAGATCCGTAACGAAGACGTGGGCGTTGGTTTCGTTGGATTTGGCACTAACGCAGTAAAAAGTTATAGTCGTTTGAAAAAGAGGGGCCAATCTGTAAATAAAATATTCACAAACGAGTCCCTGGCCGAAAATAACAGAAAAAGAAAAAGACTAAAAGGCAAACGTTCGCTTATAAGGTCTAAACAATGGACGTTCGTAAAACCTAAAAAAACAGATCTAGTCTAGGTTTATTTTTTTAAAAAAAACCCGAAGCTAAAGAAAAGAACCGGGGTCGGTTTATACCGGTTCGCGGCAGTTTTCGAAGAAATTCGGCGGTTTGCAGAGCAGATCGGACGGCGAGCTCCGGCGAAGCGGCGCGGGGCTCCGGCGGCGGCTCCGGTCGTCGGAGGAGACGGCGAGGCGTACGGGAAGAGGCGGCGCGGGGCAACGGGTGCGCTGGGGCGCCAGCGGCGGTCGGAGGCGGCAGTGGGGTCAACGGCGTCCCGGCCGGCGCGATGTGGAGCAGCGGCGGCAGCGCGATGCAAGAGGAGGAGAGGAGAGGCGGCGGGGCTGCGGGATTTATAGGGGGAGGGAGGCCTCGGGAGGCGTGGAGGAGGGGCAAGGGCAAAGGCGGCGGGGCGCGGTGTCCGCGACGGACACGGCGGCGGTGGCGCTGTCGTGGTGGCGGCGGTCTCCGAGCGGAGCTCGGTCGTGCACAGGAGGGAAGAGGCGGCGGCGACTTGGGCCGGCTGGCTGGGCTTCGGCCCAGTCGGTCCGAAGAGTTTTTTTTAAACACAGACAAAGAAAAGGGATAAAAACAAATAGAAATATATATATATATATTATATAGGCATATAATATATCAAAATTTTCAGAAAAAGATTTTCTTCAACATGGACATTTTTCTAGCATTAAATAAAATACACACAAATTCAGATAATTCAAATAGTGCTACTGGTCTATTAAAATCCAACTAAAATCATTTTAAAAATACCAAAATGATTTCAAATTAATTTTTCTCCAAGTTTCTATTGTAGGGAATCATGTTACCCTAATTTCCATATATTTTATTTTTGGAGAAAAGTAATTTGAATAAAACTCAAATAAATCCAAATTGAAAATAAATTCAAAAGAACTTTGAATTTAATTCTTTGAAACTCCCAACTCATATTTCATATAATTTGAAGAAGTCATTTTATCTTCTCTCGTGAAAATCATTGAGTTGCATAAAGTTTCGGAGTTGAAAATATTTTCCAAATGAAATTCAAATATTTTCAACACCCCTTGTCATTTAAAATGGAAGAAGTCATGTCATCTTCTCTCCGGGGTTTTGTGCTTGAAAAGAATTTGAATTCATGGAGATCAGAAAGCAAATATGAAAGTTTGGGAAAGTCCTTTTATTCCCTCTCATTTAACTTTCAAAAGTTTCGAATTCACTCACTTTCAGTCAATCAATCAAACAATCAATCAAATCTATCTATTTATTATAACATTCCAAAATTTAGAATTTTGGGATGTTACACCCGTGACTAAACTCATTATTCACATGAAGCTTCTTATGATGTTATATTATCGAGAGGGCCTAGAGATATCTCTCCGTCACATGAAGTGACAAATCCCAGTCTCGATCCACGCAACCCAACGGACACCTTTGGAGAAACCTGTAGAGTACCTTTATGATCACCCAGTTACGA
This sequence comes from Triticum urartu, assembly GCF_003073215.2. NCBI lineage: Eukaryota > Viridiplantae > Streptophyta > Magnoliopsida > Poales > Poaceae > Triticum > Triticum urartu. The sequence continues at coordinate 413,460,933 of NC_053025.1, forward strand.
AGTGACGTTTGATAGCACATAAAGTATTCCTTCGGTGTCCGGGAGTGGCATGATCTCATGGTCTAAGGAGTTTATACTTGACATCAAGAAAGTTGTAGCAAATAACTAAACAATTTGATGCTAAGCTCACAGTTGGGTTTGTCCATCACATCATTCTCCTAATGATGTGATTCGGTCATCAAATGACAACACATGTCTATGGTTAGGAAACCCTAACCATCTTTGATCAACGAGCTAGTCGAGTAGAGGCTTATTAGGGACATGGTGTAGTTTATCTATTCACACATGTATTTAAGTTTTTGGTCAATACAATTCTAGCATGAATAATAAACATTTATCATGAACGCGAAATATGATAATAACCAATTTATTATTGCCTCTAGGGCATATTTCAAACAACTGCCATGTGTCAGTCACCCTTGACGAAAACACTTCCATGACACGCTGTTTATCATCACGAATACTTCCGTGATGATAAATGGATTATTGTCATGGAACACTTCCCCGACATCACCGGTATGACTATCTTGATTCTGTCATAAAATCTTCATGAATGTACATGCGTGACAGAAAGCGTGACATACTGTGATAAACACATATCATCAAGGATGTGTTCTTTTTTTTGTAGTGATATGAACAAACCTCTCTTCGCCCTATTCTCCTCAATGTGAAGTTCCTCGATTTTCAGTTGATTTTACTCGTGGTAGATACTTCTCGACGATCTCCAAACCTTCACCAGACTTTGACTTCGACACCCACAATTACTCTTGGTTGTTCAAGACTTGGCGCCTAGCCGTTTTGAGAGTGTGCAACTCTCAAGAGTAATAAGCTCAAGAACTCTCAACTTAGATCTACATGATGCTCAACCAGATCCGGGGTTTTCTCTTAGTGTATTAGCTCAAATCTCTCGGAGAGGGGTGCTTAGACAAACTTGTCAGAAATCAAACAAAGCAGCCGACCAAAACAGTAGGTGCGGGGTGACTATTTATAGCTGGAGCAATCCCGAGGGAGCAATGACCAGTCGGGCCTGCGGCCCAACTAATGGCCAACCGACATGTTTTCACTGGTCAAAATTTCAATAGCATACAACCAAGTTACTTGAGGAATAAGTAAAGCCGACTCCACTGCTAGAGCATTTCTCTCGCAACCTAGAAGAACCTCGTCTCTGGCTGACAAGTAATAACTCATTGCATGACGAAGAGTTCTCTCAACTCACCTGAGATATATTTCTCTTAAGCATCAACAGACATAAGTCACAAATCACTTGAACCCCCCCGGTACTATGACTCAAATAGAGATAATGCAACTACGAAAGAAAACTACGTCTCCACTTCATCTTCATTCTTCTCTCCCGCACTCATTTTCTCCTGAACGTCGCACCTAGCAAATGCTTTGATTTAACAATATTTTGGAGGGTCATCTCTAACATGCAATCTCCTTGATAGCTTTAGCATTCTTCATTGTCGCGCGCATAATTATTGCATGTGTTTATGACAAACTCCTCAATATTCTACGGACCATATTTCTCTGTGTGCACTAGGAAACCCATTAGTCCCTCACTGTTTTGTCCAACAATCTTCAAAACATAAGAGGCAAGACTGCACCAACAAGACGTACGAATGGGGAGGACAGACGAAGGAGCGGTACGGGGAACATTAAGTTCTTTTTAGAGAGAGATAATTTATATCTTAAAAATAATCATTTCAATTTTTTGATGAGAAAATAATCATTTTAATTGATAAATGTCACTAGTCATGTGTTTCGGGCCATGCCCGTGCTTGGGATTTTGAAACTGGTCTTTGTTGAGCCAGCCCGAAACATGGCCCGGCCCGGCCCGGCCCGGCCCTGGAAATGATCATGTTCATCGGATGAAAAAAAGAAGAAGAGAGGGTCAAAACTGGAAAACAGCCATCCGGGGAACGGAGTAGGGGAAGGCAAGTACCCCCACTCAAGGCACCCGAGTAAATTAATCACCATCATCTCATCAATTAAAAAGACGGAGGTTAGGGGAGGGGAGAAGGTGGGAGAAATCAGAAGCGATCAGAGGAGAGAGGGAAGGAGGGAGGGAGGGAGGCCAGCGAGCGAGGAGAGAGGGAGAGAGCAGAGTTGCCTGCTTTGCTTCGTATACACCCAATCTCCCTCAACCTCCACCTCTCCCTCTCCCCGGAGATTCTTCTCTCTCTCAACCGATGGACCAGCTGGTGAATTTCATCATCCGCCCGCCCAGGTGAGCTCCCCTGTTCCGTTCCTTCAGCCACCCCACCCCGCCCCACCGTCTCGATTCGGCAGGCGTAGGTTTGGATCTGAGCCGCGCGGGCTTGAGGTGCGTCGGTTCGGCTCGCTGGACTTGCGCCGCCGATTGTGCTCGCCTCCCATACGATTTGCTGTCGTTGAATTGGGGTAGGTTGATTGCTTCACGCGGTCCCCTAATTCAGGTAGATTCGTCATTGGCTTTTGCATTACGCTAGTGATGTAGATGGCACTAGCAGTTCGGTTGGTCAGATTGATGGTTATTAATTTAGGTTACATACAAATGAACTTGAGTGGCTGCCTGCCTGCAAATGTTGTGGTGTTGTGCTCACGAAATTGTTACTGTGGCATTTGAACTCTATCCTATGCTTTTTTAAGTAGTGCTTGCATTCCACCTCAGCAAGCTACTCTTCTATTCTCCTAAATACAAAAATTCCTAGATTTCCTATTACCGAGAGTTAGACAAGTCTGATGTGGGGCTACAGTAGATATTCATTAGCTGAACATGAGTAGCTATGCTTCTTTAGGTAACTCCCTAACTTGATGGTCCATACTCTGTTAACCTACTTGATACATTCCTGCGTTGCAGAGCTGACTACAGTCCAGACGATGATCTACTGGAGCAGGAGTTTATGCTCAAGGGAAGATGGTTTCAGAGGAAGGATCTGGAGGTTATATATGTTTTATATTTCCGTGTTACGGTGATAACAGATTAACAGAAACATCAGAAACCTATTTCCTTTGTTCTATTATATTACTTTTGTATGCGCTATACACATTAGAAAAAACCCTCCATCTTCATTGCCAGAAAAACTCAATACAATCTGTTGGCCTCGTTGTCTGCTAAAAAATCATGAATGGAAATTTGGATTCCATTATCAATGGCATTAAAGATGTAAATAGCATGGTCGTTCTTTAAGACGGTGTTTAATTTGGAATCATTTAACAAGTGAGGCAGGTTCAGTTTTGAACAATGCAAGTAGGATGCAAGGGATAAACAGGAAATCTGCTAGGCTGATGCCAGATCTGGGCCACTAGATGTGGCTCATTATAGGTAGCCAATGCGTAACAAGTTTGTGGGTGATCTAGGATATATATAATCACATGTAGTTTTCCATTTGAATTTTTTGGTCATATGGTAATAAAGACCACGAAGGGGAGCCTTGGTGCAGCGGTAAAGATGTTGCTTTCTTACCATGAGGTCACGGGCTCGAGTACTGGAAACAGCCTCTTGCTGAAATGTATGGAAAGGCTGCATACAGAAGACCTCAAGTGGTCGGACCCGTCCCTGGACCCTGTGCAAGCGGGAGCTACATGCACCGGGCTGCCCTTCTGTGCTATTTTGAATTTTTCAGTTCCAATAAAGAAATTCTTTGTAAAATCCATAATTTGGCTACCATTTGTCTCTAATTGGCCTATGTGCTTAGATTCTGTGATGTATAAGAAATGTACATGAGATTATAGTACTCCCTCCGTCCGGAAATACTTGTCATTGAAATGGATGTATCTAGATGTATTTTAGTTCTAGATACATTCATTTTCATCCATTTTGATGACAAGTATTTCCGGACGGAGGGAGTATCTATTACAGGTGTGAATTATATCTTATGACATCTTTCCCAACTTTATGCATTTGTATTGCTGTCTTGTTTGTTGCATTTGTTTATTCCTGGTGTACTGTAATAATCTGAAATTGGCTTGCTAGCTTTTTTGTCATTTATCAGATGACATAGATTACACATAATGGACATTGGCTTTCGGCTTGTGTAGGTAAATTTTGCTTTCTTATGTGGCTTGCCATGGTATATATTTGATATGCAGTCTCCTTTTTTCAGGTAGTAAATAGCCAGGGCAAGAAGTTGCAGTGTAGCCACTACATACCTGCTGTGATTCCTGAAGGAACAGCACTTCCTTGTGTTATATACTGTCATGGAAATAGGTAGAGTATATGTACACATTATCCTTTTGCTTAATAGGCTTGTTTTTCAGTTTTGGCAAAATGCCTTTCCACCTATTACTAATAAAGCACAATTCTAGTCCTTTACAAATATTTGGTAAGATAGTCTATTCTATTTTTTGCTAGGATTAATTGAACTGCGTTATTTATTTTCCAGTGGATGCAGAGCTGATGCTAGTGAAGCTGCCATTATTCTTCTACCATCAAATATTACAGTCTTTACACTGGACTTTTCAGGGTCTGGTCTCTCTGAAGGAGAGCATGTCACCTTGGGCTGGAATGAAGTGAGTTTGCCTTATGCAGATAGAAGATTAAAAAATGACGCATGGTTCTGAAACCTTCTGTTTGCTTTTATATGTTGTACATGCACAGTTAGTTCAGATGCTATTAGGTAAATTGAGAAACAAATAACACATAATAATCTGTTATGCATTTTATGTCTTTGTACAGAAATAGATAATCTTAAAATCTGTCATAACAGTGAAATGGATGGTTAGTGAAATCTAAAACTTTGTGCAGAGGATTAATGGCAGTATATACCGTTTATAGCAAGACAGTTTTTTTCCCTTCACATTGGACTGATTGTAAATGTTCCTTTACGCCAGTTGAACCACCTATTCATTTATCTCATTTTCTGCTCGGGGCCATCAACGCCTCAGTTTTTCTTGAGGCACTTAATCAAATCGTTTTCATTGCTTTCGAAGACACAATGCTGATATCGCTTTCTTTTATACAGAAAGAAGATCTGAAAGCTGTTGTTAATTATTTGCGGACAGATGGGAACATATCTTGCATTGCTCTGTGGGGCCGCTCAATGGGTGCGGTCACAAGGTGTGTTCAGTATGTTGAAATGAACTCATCATTTTCTCCTGTAGTGGTCAGAAATTAGTTAATCACGATTCCCTATTGTTCAGCTTAGTTTGCTTGTATGCTCTATGATATTCCTCTGTAATATTCGGCTTCATGTGCTTGTAGGCTTTAAAATACCCATGTGTAATATTGTTGCTTGTATTTATGTTCTTATGTGTTCGTGCGGGTAGGAACATGTACATACTTAAACACTCTAAATTTTAACTTACTCAGAATGTCTGGACTCTTTTCTTTCAGTCTAATGTATGGAGCGGAGGATCCATCAATTGCTGGAATGGTTCTTGATAGTCCATTCTCTAACCTTGTTGACTTGATGATGGAACTAGTTGATACCTACAAATACCCCTTGCCAAAATTCACGGTAAGCATAATTTGATGATGGGGATTCATCGGTTATCAATTGTTACTAGCAATGTGTATGTGTGGCTGTCGTCCCAGGGAATAGTGGAGTTGATGAGCTTGCGCTTTAGCATGGTGTTTTTGCAAATTTGTTTCCTACATAACCCACCTTATAGCACCATTTCTATAATTGAACATGGCTACTCAAAGAGCCTAATGGAGCCATTCCTGATCTTTTTTATCCAAAAGACTACTTTGTCTGTTGTTTATCAATACAGTTAGTTCCAGTGATGAATGAGCATGAGTCACTTAAAATTTAATTCAAATTATGCATGAGTTCATGTGCGCTTGTGACTGCCTAGTTAGAGTTTGTGACCACTGATTTTTGTAATTATAATTCCACATGTGTTGCTTGACTTCTGTTAATTTTATTTGTTCTAGATATGCTCCCACAACTTTGATGCATATTTGCAGATGGTATATCCCATCTTATATATTATGGAGCTTCTGTTTGTTTTGTTTAGGTAAAACTTGCAATACAGCACATGCGGAAGATTGTCAAGAAAAAAGCCAGCTTTGACATCATGGATCTTGATACCATTCAGGTTTATTATTGCCCTGATCTTGAGTTACCGGGGATACTGATATTGTTTGTTCTTAATACACATGATTTTATTTGCTATTAGCTGCTTGGAGATTTCACAAGCTTTTTCTTTGTTTTGCTCTTGTAAATAATAGTACAGCTCAGACAACTAGATTGGTTTTCACACAGTTTGGTCTTATCGACAAGCACAAAGCCGAATAGGAAACTGGGGAAATTATGCGAACCATTTCCTTTTAGGAAGTAGATGACGGCATAGTTACTGGATTCGGTGGGACTGGCTTCGAATCCCGATCTAGATCGATCGACCTAGATTAGGGTTGAGATTGTTGGTTCCGAACAGAATTCGTTGCCAGAGTTGCGATCCCAAGCGAACCAGAAAAATGAAATCACAGGGTGAGCGCCATGGGGAGGCTGGCTGGGAGGGAGAAGGTAGGTGGAGAAAAGATAGATGAAAGATGACGACCATCGTGCCTGGGCTCTCTATCGTCGGTCCTCCATCGCTGTTGCAGCTCTTGGCCACCATACAATATTTTTCTTTGCCTGCTGGTTGCTGGTGAAAGAAGTAGAGATGTGTAGCAGCTTAAGGACATGGAGAAGCGGAATAGCTTGGCTATAAGATGTGCCGAAACAGGAGCAAGAACGCAAGCAGCAGACGAATAGAAACGGCGTGAGCAGAGCAAGAATTATAGAAGCAATAGAAGCGCTGGGGTGGAGTTTTGTTTCCAGAAGAAGAAGTGAGCTAGGTCACGCGAAGGTTACTGGGCCATAACTGGGCCTTGTACACCAACAGGCAGGGTGTTTTTATTCAAGTATGAGTATTTTTTCCATCTATGGCATGAGCAGAGCAAGAATTGCAGAAGCAATAGAAGCACTTGGGTGGAGCTTCTTTTTTTATTCCAGAAGAGGAAGTGGAGCTAGGTCACGTGAAGGTTACTGGGCCATAACTGGGCCTCATACACCAACAGCCAGGGTGTTTTTAACTTTTTTCGAGTATGAGTATTTTTTTTCATCTACTAGATCGTTTTTTTGGAAAACGAATGAGAGCTAGCGAATAGAAGTCAACTGATTCATGAATTGGTTTCGGAATTCGCGAATCAGGGATGTATACCCCCCATCGAACTCGATTATAGTAGAAAGTACCGAACCGTGAATCTGGTAACTAAGGATGATGGTTCCTACTCCAATTGCCAACTGCATAGTGCAAGCTTATTGAATGTGATTCTGTACAGTTCGGTCTTATCGACGAACACAAAGCTGAATCGAAAACTGGGAGAGCTATGCGAACTATACTACTGTAGGAGATATCCTTTAAAAACTTAAATGCGATTCTGTTTTGACAGCGTATAGAATTATGGATATATGTTTGGTATCTGACCGTAAACCCTTCAGGTAGCAAAGCGATGTTTTGTTCCTGCTTTGTTTGGACATGCAACTGAGGATGATTTTATACTCCCGCATCATTCAGACAAAATTTGTGAAGCATATGTTGTAAGTTTCTACCTCCCCATTCAGCATGAAACATAAATTACTTCTTGTCTGTCAAGATAGTAACATATGGTATGGTTTGTCTTAATGTGTCTGCAGGGAGACAAAAACATTATAAAATTTGACGGGGACCACAATTCACCCCGACCACAATTTTACTTTGACTCGATCACAATATTTTTTCATAATGTGCTGAACCCACCTGATGTCCCTGACGATCATTATTTCCTGACACCACATGGCAGCCTTGGTCAGGTACTACAGATTGGTATTCCTCAAGTCTTGAAATGTGTTAATTTTACTTACATAGGTTCTGTATATATTATTTATCTCTATTGCATAGCCTAAGAGCCATATATATGTGTTTGTGTGTGTGTGTGTGTGTGTGTGTGTCACTAATAAGGACTCCTAGACCAATAGTAATACTCCTTAACCCCCCTCCCCCTCCCTCTTGAGTGTTTTTGTAGCATGAAAAGTTTTGAAAAACCTGTAGAGTCAAGCCAAAGGGGATGACGAGAAGACACCACATCAATAGAAGATACAAGAGACATATAAGAGAAGATGGGCTGTCAAAATAAGATGGCACATCAAGCATTGTTTATAAGGCGTTAAGGCGACCTAAGGCGAGCTCCACCCGCTCTGACACCCAAAGTGAGCATGCAGCGCCTTATCACGTAAGCGACGCTTAAGCGTCTAAAGGAGGGCACTTTATAAACAATTGGCATCAAGCGAATGAAGCATTGCGCATAAAATCATAGCCCAAGAAAACCGGCGGCGAAAGAAGCTCGATGTCAAGAATGAGTGTAGATCAGCAGTGCAAAAAGAGGCCATGAAATTCCTATAGAAAACCACAAGGACCACGTAGGCCACTAAAGTTGTATAGAAAGGACAAGAACCTGAAAAATAAGGCTGACACATAAAGACTTGGTTGACTCGCATGGCATGAGAACATGTAAAAGAGCAACGGACTTGGTGGACGCAGCGGAAAATATAGAAAAATAGAAGCTAAGAAGCACGCAAGAGACGAAGATGGAATAGCTACCGTGTATGCAGAAGAGGCTGCAGAGGAGACCGTGCAGGTGAGATGCCGGCGAGGAGCGGCAGAAAAGAGCAACTAGCGGACGAACACCCAACACCAATGGAAGGTGTATGTGCGAGACATAATCGGCAAAGAACACTGTTGACAATCAGTAGACGTTGTAATATGTTTTTTACTATCAACTGGTGGAGCAGGCCAGCACGAAAAAATGAGACAAATATTACACAGCAGCACGTAGCAGAAACAAGTAGAGAAGGCACAACAACACGTAGCAAGCAGCAACCAGGAGCATGGCTAAGAAGAGCAGCGACATATCAGCAGGAGAAGGCTGGCAGGAGGCCGCGGCGGGGCCACGAGGCCTGCAGGGTGGAGCAGCACGCAGGCTGCTAGAGCTGCACGGGTGGGCCTGTACGTGGAGCAGAGCGTGGCGGCAAGTCTGGCCGAGAACATACGAAGTGATAGCGGGCAGCCAAGAGAAGAGAGAATCTACTTGAGAAGAGCGGATCGATGGAATCTGATCGGGAGACCAAAACAAAAAATCGATTGGGAGAGTAGGATGAGCTGCGGCATCCAAGACCTAAATCTAGGCTCTAATGCCATGTCATAGATGCAACTTACCTCTTTTGCTTTTGATGGGAAGTCCTTCGTGGCTGCTTTATTACTTAAACCATGCTTACATTATCCGCTAAAAAGCTAGAAATAAACTCAGGGGGTGTGTCCAACCACAAAGTCGAGGATCAAGATATCTCTGTTGAGCTAAAACATTAGCAACCATATTAGACTATTAAAATGTTCAAAAGAACCTTTCTGAAATCTTCCTAAATACTACGACATTCTTCAATGATAGGGGCAGCCACCATGGCTTGCCCACTAGTCATGTTTAGTGCTTCCACAACAACCAAATTATCCACCTGTACCAGGAGTGAGTTTATACCAAGTTGAAGTGCCAACTTCAGACCTTCCACCAGGGCCGCTGCTTGTGCTGAGACAATATTGCCAGCATGCTCTGGTTTTGCAGTAGAAGCACCAATGAAAGCACCCAGGTGATCCCGGACGACAGCACCAGAGTAATCCTCCTCAGGAAAAGATGCATCAACATTCAGAACCAGCTGACCAAACAATGGCTTCCTCCATCGATTGATGTGTGGGCTCGTATGAGGTTTGCCATTTGCCGGTACATAATTTAGCTCTAAAGCTTGAATGGCTGGACCTGTGGGAACAGGCTGTTGCACCTCCTCATTCTTTGAAATTTGCCGTCTCTGCCACCAAAGATACAAACTAGTGGCCGCGATCATCTCCGGGTGTTGGACCACATCCATGTACTGTTTTTTGTTGGTCAGTCACATAGCAAGATCTCCAAAATTTCGGTGCTCGATCTCTGCGGTGCACATGCACGGGTTATAATTTCATGTAGCCTAAGGACCTGCCACACTTCCTGTGCCTGAGCACATTTGAATAATGCGTGTGCTACATCCTTTGCGTGAGTCTGGCACACCGGGCATTGACCCGTGGTAGCAATGTGACGGTTAGCAAGTATGCCCATACATGGGATTGCATTATGCAAGTATAACAAAGCCTTTAGTCCCAAGCAAGTTGGGGTAGGCTAGAGGTGAAACCCATAAGATCTCACAACCATCTCATGGCTCTGGCACATGGATAGCAAGCTTCCATGCACCCCTGTCCATAGCTAGCTCTCCAATCCTTCAGGTCTCTCTTAACGGACTTCTCCCATGTCAAATTCGGTCTACCTCGCCCTTTCCTGACTAGCAAATCCCACAAACCGTCGTCAAATCCTGCAAACAAACTGAAACACATATGCATATTCAAACTAGCAGTTCACGCCACTTAAGACATCACCGGACTTCATACTTAAAACATAGTTTGTACTTGAACAACACCGGAGTTCATACTAGCATAAAATGAAAATTAAACAAGATCTACTCGTCATCACCATCATCGGACTTACTAACGCCGAAGTGGTGCTTTGTGAGGGAGTTGGAGAGCACTAAGGCGAGGTCGTACTCCTTCAACGTTGGCACCCACGCCGTTGCACCTTTGTCTCCTGTGGGGGCCGCCTACTCCGCCTCGAACCATGCGACCTCCGCCAGCCGGAGACGCTTGAGCGTGGGGTAGAAGATGCAGTTGAGCCTGTTGAAGTTGGTCCACGCTCGTGCTTCGGTGCTGCGGGAGTGGGCGCTGCGTTTGCTCCTTGCGCCACTCCACCAGTGGGTGGAGGAAGGAGCTCCCGGCCTCAGCGTTGTTGCGGCGCTTGCGAGGCAGCTCGCCGTCGCGGCCGCCAAGCCCCCCCCTCGGCCACCCCTCCCGCCACCCGCACACGACACCGGGGCTCAGTTCCAGTGGCTACGCTCGCCTCAAAATGATGTTGGAGGGAAGGCGATTTGCCGGTGGAGAAGTGGAAATGCGGCGGAGGAGGATAAGAGCATCTCTAGCCGACACCTTAAATCGCGGACCCGTAAATTGAGTTTACAGTTCGCAGAATGCGTCGGATACAGGCCGAAAATGAACCTGTAAATTTTGAAATCTGAACTTCACGGGAGAAATCAAACTACTTAAGTAGAACTAGCAGCGTTCATAGATCACCATACATAGCATTTTTTATACAAAGTAGATCGGAGGAGCGGCGGCCATCGTATACCCTACTGCCAAACTTTGGCTCACCGGAGCCATCCGGGTGCGGCGATGCTGCGACGGCAGAGTTCAGTCGTCGTCGAAGGAGACGAGGTCAACATATCTTTTGTCCTGTGCCTTGGCTTTGTGTCCCCATCCCTTGAGGTTGGCGTCGAAGTCCTGTGCCTTGGCGAGCCCCTGCTCGAGGACGATGTCGTCGAGCTCGCCTAAAGTTCAACGACGCTGCTCCATCTTCTCATGCGCATGCGCGTGACGATGGCCTTCTTAAAGATGTCCGCCTTGGCCGGGGGAGGAAATCCTCCTGCCCGATGACGCTACCGCCCGGCCGCACCGGCCCCTTTGGCTACCCTTCACCGCGCGGAGCAGCGGGAGCTTCTCCGGCTCCCTTTTCACCGGCATGAGGAGCGACGTACGGGAGCTCGACCCCCTGGCGGAGCTGCCTGCGGCGGAGGAGCTGCCCGAGCCGGAGGACAGACGCGCCTGCCTGCGGTCGTACTCCTCCGTCTTGCGGCGGAGGGCCGACGACGCTGGCTGTAGGCCGCGGTTCATGTACTTCTTCACGGTTCGCTTCCTCGAGCCGTCCGCTCTGACACACCGCTGCCGCTCGGGGTTGTCGCTGCCGTCGAAGCGGTGGCTCGAGCTCCACATCCCATGCCACATAGTGGGGAGCGGCGGCGGATTTAGCTCATCGGCGGGGAGAAATGGGAGAGGGGATTGGGGAATCGTGGCGGCGGGGGGATAGGGTTTTGCCCTGTATAGTCGCCGCAAACCCGTAGATATACCGCGTGCGGGGGGCAGTATGAGGGCCACCGTAAAATCTTTTACATGCCGGGCGACTATACGGGCTCTGGTCTGGCCCAAAAAACATGCCAAACGCATAGTCGATGGGATTTTACAGTTTTCGTGTTTTTAAGGAGTCTGCTAGAGATGCTCTAAGGGAAAAGGAGGGCACAAACCCTAAATCAGCCTAGTGCCGGTATATTTTGCGGATTCGGGGGTGGTTTATGGGCCAGGCTGTTTTTACCGGACCTGTTCAGGCCGGGTTTTTGGAGCGTCCTGTAAATTTGCCGAAAAACCCCGTCTCGGCGAGCTTTTACATGAACTGCTAGAGTTGCTTGCCGGGCCGCGTTTTTCCGGTGAATTTACGGGACGCTCCAAAAAACCGGCCCGGCCTGTAAATTTTTTATGGGAGGCCCGTAAACCGCCCTTGAATCTGCAATATATACCGGCGCTAGGTTGTTTTAGGGTTGTGTTCTCCTTTTCCCTTATCCTCCTCCGCCGCATTTCTACTTCTCAGGTGACGAATTGTCTTTCCTCCGGCATCGTTTTGCGGTGAGCGTAGCCACCGGAACTGAGTCGCGATGTCGTGCACGGGTGGCGGGAGGGGTGGCCGAGGGGGGCTCGACAGCGAGCCGCCTCACAAGCGCCTTAACGACGCTGAGGCCGGGAGCTCCTTCCTCCGCCCGCCAGTGGAGTGGCGCAGGGAACAGGCGTGGCGTTCGCGTGGAGCACGGGCGTGGACCAAATTTGATAGGCTCGACCGCATCTTCTCCCCCGAGCTCAAGCATCTCCGGGCGGTGGAGGTTGCGTGGTTCGAGGCGAATGAGGCGACTGCCGCAGGAGATGAAGCTGCAGCGGCGCGGGTGCCGGCGTTGAAGGAGGAGTATGGCCTCACCTTCGTGCTCTCCAACTCCCTCATGGAGCACCACTTCGGCATTGGTAAGCTCGGTGATGGTGATGACGGGTATATCTAGTTTAATTTTCGTTTTATGCTAGTATGAACTATGTTTTCAGTATAAACTACGGTGTTGTTTAAGTACGAACTATGTTTTAAGTATGAACTCCGGTGATGTTTTAGTATGAACTACTCCCTCTGTTCGGAAATACTTGTCGGAGAAATGGATGTATCTAGACGCATTTTAGTTCTAATACATCCATTTTTACCCATTTCTTCGACAAGTATTTCCGGACGGAGGGAGTATGTTTTAAGTATGAACTATGTTTTAAAGTGGCGCGAACTGCTAGTTTGAATACGCAGTATGTGTTTCAGTTTGTTTGCGGGATCTGCTAGAGATGCTCTTACCCGACATTTTATATTTCACAGAATTTTTCAAACCAGATGCGAAGTAGAACTACCTAGTCCACTCGGGGTAGGGTTTTGACTCAAGTAAGAACGTACACTGAAGAGGCCGAGCTTTGTTAGGCGCCAAGCAACAAAATCATCCGTCTCATGTATATATAGGGATTTGTAGTATACGTTCTGCATCGATATGCCAAAAATTGTCAATGATACGTGGCTCATCCCATCCATCTAGGAGCCCATTAACTCTTGTCAGCACCCTGTTACTCCACAGTGTGATTATTTTCCTTGAAGAACTATTCGGGACCCAGCAATCTTCTCAAATATTAATTTTCATGCCATTGCCAACTCTTCAAATACACCCTTTTCTTAATGTTTGAATTCCTGCCTAGATGCTCGGCAAGACATAAGATGATTCTTTCTTGAGCCGACAGTTAAGATATCTCGAAAAGGGTAATATTTAGACCTCAAAACCCTACCACATAGGAATTCATAATTATCAATCAGCCTCCAACACTGCTTCGCAAGCATAGATGCAACCTATCTCTATTGCATAGCGCAAGGGTCATATATATATACTCCCTCTATTCCATATTAAGTGTCGCTAATTTAGTACAACTTTGTATTAAATCATTGTACTAAATCAGAGACAGTTAATTTGGAACGGAGGGAGTATTATACAAGACTTGGGGTGCAAGGAAAGAGACATCCTAATAAGGACTCTCCTACCAATACTAATACTACTTAACAGTTAACACTGTATAGGGTCATTGGGATATGAGTATAGAGTGGGATCGAACAATCTTCCCAAATATTAATTTTCATGCCATTGCCAACTCTTCAAATACACCCTTTTTTGAATGTTTGAATTCCTGCCCAGATGTTGTGCCAGACATAAGATGATCCTTGAGCTGACAGTTTAAGATATTAAGATATCTCCAGAAGGGTAATATTTAGAACTCAAAAGCCTAGCTGTCGGTGCAACAAACCCCTGGCGTGTGTTGCCCGGGCTGTACACAGGTCCAAGAGTAAAGCCGCAACATCCAAGACAAGGCCAAGCAGAAGAGATAGCTCTTTGAGGGATTAAAGAGCGGATCAAGAAGACCAAGACGAACCAAGGGAGTAAGATCTCACCAAGGGAAACCTCCCTTGCCGGGCAGGCGAGCCCGATCAGGGCGAGGTCGCATCGAAGACAAGTCCCAAGACTCCCCCGGCAAGCTTGTCGGGAACGCCGAGGGCGGATCACCCCGTCGAGGCCCAAGAGAAAAGCTGCAACATCTAAGACAAGGCCAAGCAGAAGAGATAGCTCTTTGAGGGATCAAAGAGCAGATCAAGAAGACAAGATGAACCAAGGGAGTAAGGTCTCACTAAGGGAAACCTCCCTTGCCGGGCTGGCGAGCCCGGTCAAGGCGAGGTCACATCAAAGACAAGTCCCAGGACTCCCCAGGCAAGCTTCCTGGGAACGCCGAGGGTGGATCACCCCGCCAAGACACCACCGCTCCACCGCACAGCGACTCAAGTCACTTATCAGTGCGGTGTCAAGCCCCCAAGTGACTAGATGGCTGCCCTATGGCACGTGGCAGCCATTCGAGGAGAAGATCCACTCTGCGTGACACCCGTCCAGAGGCATGTCAGGCAGTTAGGGCGAGAGACAGCTAAAGTGGCGCGTCAAGGCTTGTCGGGCACTCCCACGACGTGACACTAAGCGACACATTTAATGCGCATTGTCTTGTCTGCAGAGTTAGGTATGATAGCACTGTTTGCTATCTAATCAGTTCGTAATGACTAATTTGCCATTGTGGTAACCCCTTGACCTATAAAAGGAGGGTCGTGGCGATCTTAGATAGGATTCGGACCTTTGTACACTCATAGGTGCGTAGCTGCTCTCGTCCCAAGGCGACCTTGCCGGGCTAGAGCGCTGTGTCTCTATTATGGTCCCCTCATCAATCCACCAAAGCAGGAATAGGGTTTTACGCCTCGCGGCGGCCCGAACATGGGTAAAACTGCCCGTGTCATCACCGTCATGCTGCCCTACGGTCTTCGCTCTTTGTGCAACGCGCCCTTCCCCCCGCCGAACCACAAGGGGCCGATGGCCCCATTGGTGGTCGTGTTATATCACGACATCTTTCGCGCGCCAGGTAGGGGGAGGCGCTTGCGCGAACCCGAGATTGTAAGTAGCGCGTCAATCTTCATCATCGTCTTCTTCATCGACGGCTTCATCATCCATGGCACCCAAGAAAAAGTCTGGCGCTTCAGCTCACCCGTCCAACTCGAAGGCCCTCTCACATGCGGCCACTGATGCCATGGGGGTTACGGGGGCGCACAGGGACGTGGACGCCGCGCGGAACGTGACTGGCGCAGGCGATGCCATCACCATCCCCCTTGTGGCCGAAGCGGGAGCAGGACGTGCCGGAGAAGGGCAACATCAACAGCGCCCTAGCGGCCATGCTCCACAAGGTATGGGTGGGGAGAATATCCCGTCTCCGCCTCGTCGAAGGACGCAGCCATAGCGATGGCGCTCGTTCTTGTGCGAATCGCAACCCTCTAGCCGCCCCCGCTGCGGGTGCGGCTACGGGGCCTGTGCCATCACCAGAGCAAGTTAACCAAGACGATGCGCCAGATGGGGTCATCAATCCCCAGGCGCATCCGCCTCGTCACCCCGCCACCCTGGCGATCGGCTTGCGGCGGCACGGCGCCACCACTACCGGCACCGTCAGGAGTCAGGCGATGTCGCGATCTGCGTCGTCATCCATGCCAAGCATCGCCTCGGAAGCCATGGCGCGAGCCCAGCTCTTGTTGAGATTCCCGCCGGCGGCCAATCAAATGGATGAGTGGAGAGCCACCATTCAGAGGCTGATTGGTTTTGCTGAGGCGGGAGGATCACAGGGGGCAGGCCCGCCACAGCCTCCACAGGCAGCCACAACAGCCCGAGCCGCTGGCCGTACCGAAGGGGCCACTCCAACGGTGCAGTCCCCTCCACGGCAGCCAGCGCAGGGGCCGCAGCCAGAACCACATGACCAAGAACCCGACGACGTGTCAATGGCTTCGTCTGATCCTCGAGCCCATCGAGACCAACGGCAGGTCCTCGAGGACATGCGGAGGGAAGACGCGTGCGTCACCATCAAACGACGCCGCGAAACCCGTCGACAGTCCGATAGGCGCAATGGCCCTGACGTTGACGAGCCCGTGCCCGGTGGAAACGGGTACCTGCCTTTCGAGGTTGGGTGCCCCGCCTTCACTCATGAGCTCCGGCAAGTCCGTTGGCCATCTGCTCGCATCTTCAAGCCAGAGATACCAGAAAAGTATGATGGAAGATTGAACCCGACATAGTTCTTGAGCATTCACACCATCGCTGTCCAAGCTGCCGGAGGGAGAGATGAGAAGGTGTTCGTCAACTACTTCCCTTTGGCTCTCAAGCCAAACGTGAGGTCGTGGCTGATGCACTTACCGGAGAACTCCATCTCGACCTGGGCTGACCTGTGCAATGAGTTTGTTGGTGCCTTCACGGGCGGCCATCAAGAACCAGGGCGGCCCAGCGACTTGCAACTCCTCCCGCAGAAGGACGGAGAGAGTTTGCGGAAGTATATGTAAAGATTTAGTCGGGTGCACAGGAACATTCCAGACATCCACCAGGCAGCCGTGATTGCTGCGTTCCAGTTCAACGTGTGCAACCGCAGGATACGTTTCAAGATGAACGTCCGGTTGCCCAAGACTGTGAATGAGCTGTACACTTTGGCAGATAAGTGTGCCCGAACAGACGAGGGGAGGCGACTCCCCGGAGAGAAAGATGGCATCGACGTTGACTCAGAAGACGACGGCGATGCTACCAATCAGAAGAAGAACAAAAAACGCAACAAGAAGCGCAAGGAGAAAACAGTGCTGGCTGTCGAAGGGTCCGGCGTCCCTACTACCGGCAAGAAGGCCAAGACCGAAGCTCCCGGCAAGGAAGTTGCCGCGTGCACTGACTGCCGGGAAGTTGCGGCGGCCAAGAAGGCTAGGAAAGCTGATGGGCCGTACTGTAAGATCCATCGGACCAAGGGCCATGATCTGCAAGAGTGTCATCAAGTCGAGCAACTCGTCAAGAAGCAGAAAGCTGAGTACGAGAAGCGTGATAAGGAGAGAGACCAAGACGATGTTGGCGGGAAAGGCCAAGGCGGCCGAGGAATCCGCCCCGGCAAGGTCCCCCAACGTCAAGAGAAACCTGCTAAAGGCCATGACAAGAAGGAATGCGATGGCGAGAGCGATGAAGGGGATGAAGAGGAAACCAGCGAGCAGGAGTTTCAGAAGGCCACCGACGCCCTATGCGTTGACGGGGGTGCATCCTTGCACTCCTCTCACCGCCAGCTTAAACAGTGGGTGCGTGAGGTCAGTGCTGTGGAGCCTGCGGCAGAACTTGGAAAACCACTCAAATGGTCCCGCACACCCATCATCTTTGACGAAGAGGATCACCTTGACCGCACCACCGCGGTAGGGTGCTTGTAGTTGTTGATTTCATCAATGATCCGCAACCTTAAGGTCACAAAGATGTTGGTTGACGGCGGGGCCGTGTTGAATCTGATTTCCCCCAAGGTGCTCAACAAGTTTCAGATAGCAGATGAAGAGCTCAAGGTTACTGGTACTTTCCAAGGGATCAATCCTGGCAGGAGTTGTCCCAAGGGAAAGATCACACTGCCAGTGACATTCGGAGGAGAGTTGAACTACAAAACTAAGAAGATTGTATTTGATGTGGTTGATCTTCCCCTGCCGTACAATGAAATCCTTGGTCGTCTAGCCCTGGCAAAATTCATGGCGGCATCTCACTATGCCTACAACACGCTGAAGATGTCAGGGCCGATGGGCGCCATTTCCATTCCATCAGACGAGAAGGAGGCGATTATATGCGTGGATAAGATGTATCGGGAAGCAGTCGCTGCTGAGGCCGCGAAAGCTGCCGCTCCCGCTAAGAAAAGTAAGAAAGGAAAGAAGCTTAGCGAGGATACCGGCAAGGAATCCGGGAAACGCGTCTCTCTGGAGTATGCTGCGCCTGTTGATGACCAGCCGGAAAGTTTCAAAAGCAAGAGATCGAAGGTTGCTGTGCCTGCTATGAAGGTCCCGGCAGGGATGGTTGGCGTTGATTGTACGTTC
The DNA here is from genome assembly GCF_003073215.2 of Triticum urartu. NCBI lineage: Eukaryota > Viridiplantae > Streptophyta > Magnoliopsida > Poales > Poaceae > Triticum > Triticum urartu. The sequence continues at coordinate 413,479,330 of NC_053025.1, forward strand.
ACTATCAGCTCCATCGACGATAAATAGGAAAGCGTGCTCGTTGCCTTCCTGCGGGCGAATGTCGATGTGTTTGCTTGGCAACCATCTGACATCCCCGGTGTTCTCAGGAAGGTAATCGAGCACCACCTCTGTCTGTCTCCATGCCCGGCCCGTCAAGCAGAAGGTTCTGAAGCAAGCTTTGGAGTGGCAACAATTCATTGCCGAAGAGATCAAGAAACTTGAGGCAGCTGGTTTGGTCAGAGGAGTATTGCATCCAACGTGGTTGGCAAATCTAGTGGTAGTGCGCAAGGCGAATGGGAAATGGAGGCTTTCTATAGATTTCATGGATCTGAATAAAGCATGACCGAAGGACCCATTCGCCCTGCTGCGCATCGATCAGATTGTGGATTCCACTTCTGGATGTGACCTGCTTTCCTTTTTGGATGCATACTCCGGGTATCACCAGATTTTCATGTCCAAGGAAGATGAAGAGAAGACCTTGTTCATAATCCCATGCGGCACGTATTGTTTTGTACGGATCCCCTTTGGGTTAAAGAGCACCGGATCCACTTTTGCAAGAGCAGTGCAAATTGGTTTTGAGTCCCAGCTGCACAGGAATATTGAAGCCTACATGGATGACATCGTGGTCAAAACCAAGGACAAATCAACTCATTCAAGATTTGAAAGAGACCTTTGCAAATTTACGCAAGCTCAACCTGAAGCTTAATCCCGAGAAGTGTGTTTGACGTTCCCTCCGGCAAGCTACTTGGCTTCTTCGTGTCTCACCGGGGAATAGAAGCCAACCCTGACAAGATCAGAGCAATTGAGTAGATTCAAGCACCCAGGACAGTCAAGGATGTGAGGCGCTTAACTGGATGTGTTGCCGCACTGAGCAGGTTCATCTCCAAGTCCGCCGAGCGCGTCCTACCATTTTTCAAAATTTTGAAGAAGGCAGTGCCATGAAGTGGACTCCAGAAGCAGAAGCAGCGCTGCAAGACTTAAAAACCTACCTCTGTTCCCACCTTGGTTGCTCCTAAACTACAAGAGCTCTTGTTGCTATATCTAACGACAACCAATCAAGTGGTTAGTGCAGCTTTGGTGGTACAGTGGGAAGTAGAAGGAGCAACGGCAGCTACTGTATCTTTCGGGAAGGAAGGTGAACTCGTCCCGACAAGGTCAGGTGCTGATCAGAACAAGGAGGAGCAGGGCAACGGAGACAATTACAAGGTCGCGGTGAGGAAGAAGGTGGTGCAGCGGCCAGTGTACTTCGTCAGTTCCCCGCTGCAGGGGACTAGATCGAGGTACATTGGCGGGCAAAAGTTGATCTTTAGCCTCATCATGGCCTTAAGAAAACTGCGCCACTACTTTCAAGTCCACGAGATCACGGTCGTCACCCGCTTTCCCTTAGGCCTTGTACAATGTAAGGTGCTTAGAGAAATAAACCAGTCTTTCCTTAAGCACTGGTGCTTATTTGTACAGGGTAGACGCTTAGTTAGGCATCTCTCCTGTAGAAATAGGCACCGGTACTTCAGAAAAATCCGGTTTATTTTCCTAAGCACCTCTCTAAGCAACTAGCATTGTACAAAGTCTAACAACGCACACTGAGGAACCCCGAGGCCACTGGCAGAATAGTGGAATGGGCTTTGGAGTTATCAAGCTTTGGTTTGAAGTTTGAGAGCACGCCAACTATTCAGAGTAGAGCACTTGCGGAATTTATTGCAGAATGGATACCAACTCCGGATGAAGAGGTGCTAGAGACAGTCATCCCCGGCAAGGAAGCCCCCCAGGAATGGATCATGTACTTCGATGGTGCTTTCTCACTACAGGGTGCGGGGGCTGGCATGCTCTTCGTCGCGCCCATCGGAGAGCACCTGAAGTATGTGGTCCAAATGTGCTTTCCTCGGGAAAAAGCTACCATCAACGCTGCGGAGTATGAAGGGCTCCTTGCCGGGCTCAGGATAGCGATAGAGTTGGGGATCAAGAAGCTGATCATCCGAGGAGATCCACAGCTAGTAGTGAGACAAGTCAACAAGAATTGCCAGAGCCCGTTGATGGAAGTATACGTTGAAGAGGTGAGGAAGTTGGAGGAACACTTTGACGGATTACAAACAGAGCACGTACGGAAAGGAAAACAACACTGCTGATTATTTGCCAAAGTGTGCCGCGCAGGTGGAACCAGGAACTTTTGTCCTCCATTTGACTCAACCATCCGTATCTCCATTGACAATGGCCAAGAAGAGGAGGAAGCTGGACTCCGGGAAGCCCCACCGGTAGCACCTTCAGAGGTCCCCGGAAGGAGGGTTGCCGGGAATGACTCCACCTCGCCTGGCGAGCCACACTCTTCCGCAGGACGTCAGGTCTTTGTGGTCGAGGCAAGCTCTCCCGCTAGTGAGGAGGTGCCACTGGCTCTAGTTGTCGAGCTGCAGGCCCCGACTTGGGCATATCGCATCGTCCACTATCTCCAAACTGGAGAACTTCCCGAAGAGCAAGAAGCTGAAAGAGTAGCCCGGAGGGCCAGTATGTATCAGTTTGTCGACAACACATTATACAGAAGGAGACCCAACGGTGTGAACCTGAAGTGAATTTGCCGGGAAGAAGAAAAGGAACTATTGGCAGAGATACACAAAGGCGTGTGCGGCTCTCATATTGGATCAAGAGTCTTAGTTGGGAAAACTCTCCGGCAAGGTTTCTATTGGCCCTCGGCCCTCCAGATGCAACTGAGCTAGTCACCAGATGTGAAGCCTGCCAGTTTCACTCCAAGAATATCCATTAGTCGGCCCAAACTCTCCAGACGATCCCTTTGTCATGGCCATTTTCGGTCTGGGGGCTCGACATTTTGGGCTCCTTCCCTCGTGCTGCCGGGGGCTTTGAATTTTTGTACGTTGCCAACTTGCCATTGACAAGTTTACAAAGTAGCCGGAGGTGGAGCCCATGAGGAAGGTGACCGCACAGTCAACTATCAAGTTCTTGAAGGGTATGCCGTTTCGGAGTACCCGCCAGAATCATCACTGACAATGGCACCCAATTCACAAGCCGCGCCTTCATGCAATACGTTCATGCCCTCGGAAGCAAGGTCTCATTCTGCTCTGTTGCCCATCCCAGAAGCAACAGACAAGCTGAGAGGGCGAACGCTGAAGTGCTGCGTGGACTCAAGACAAGAACATTTGATAGGCTGCAAAAGTGTGGTAGGTGATGGATCGACGAGCTGCCGGTGATTCTTTGGTCCCTCTGTACGACACCAAATCGAGCTATCGGCCAGACTCCCTTCTTCCTAGTCTATGGGGCAGAAGCAATGCTCCCCACGGAACTCATACAGGTCACCTCGAGTGCTTGCCTACGATGAAGTAGCGCAAGAACAACACCGGCGTGACGACGTTGTGCTACTTGAGGAGAACCGTCTTCGGGCTGCTGTACGTGCTGCACGATACCAGCAGGCCCTGCGTCGCTATCACAGCCGCAGGGTCCATGCCCAGAGCCTTGAGGAAGGCGGCCTTGTCCTTAGGCGTGTTTAGTCTGTCAAGGGTTCCAACAAGTTGACGCCAAAGTGGGAAGGCCCTTACCGGGTGGTACGAGTCACCAGACCTGGTGCGGTCTGTTCGGAGACCGAAGATGGCATCACGGTGCAAAACTCATGAAACATTGAGCATCTTCGTAAGTTCTACCCGTAAGGCGCGGCTGCCGGGCCCTGCCCGACAGCCACCCTTTTGTACAAGCCTTGCCGATGCTGCCGCCCGACAGCCGCCCTTTTGTACAAGCCTTGTCGATGCTGCATGTAACCCTTTGTACAAAGCCAGGGGCAACCCTGAGCAGCAGATAAATAAATGAAGCGCTGGGCCCCCCCAAGAACTTGCATGCATGCATAAGCATATCATGAGCATAGCATGATCATGTAGATAAGATCATATGTAGCTTTGTTTTCATTTGCACTAAACTGCAAGGTTCTTGCCGTGGACTCAGTCCCGAAGAGAAGAAATGGAGACAAGCCTACATATCGGTCCTCGGAAAGCCAAACAGATAAGTTCCTTCTTATCCATACATGTTCTGTAAAAAGAAAACTTGTGCATATGAAAACCTCATCACCTCCGAAGCCTAGGTGCTCCCATCCTATGTCCCGAATGTTGCTTCGGTCAAGATGGTTGTAGTGGCCTTCGACGAAGGAGGTTCGACGAGGAGCTGGTCTGTTTCCACAGTTTTGTGCCCGGTAGGCTAAGCTCCGCGGCAACAAACAAAAGGCGCTGACAAGATAGCTTGCCGGAGAAAACTTGTTTACTTAAACATATAAAGGCATCTCCCCTCTGCATGGGCATGATACATGCACAAGTACCCGACAAGATTTATCTTTTTTCATTAATATGCGAATAAGCAAGTAGATCTTACATGACACATACATGGATAAAGAAGATTACATAATTAAGATCAAAGTTTGGCAAGTGCATACACATTTTAGATTGAAAAAAGATAAGTGCCCCGTAATCCCTTTCTTGTCCCTCTCCTCCTAGGAGCTACAGGGGGAGGTGAAGAGGGCAAAAGGAGCGCCTGTGCAGAAGCCCAGCCTGACCCGTCAGGCCTCACGGCAAGGAGCCTGACAAGATCGGGAGGGCGCGGACGAAGGTGATGGTGAAGAGAGCGGTGAAGGGGTCCCTTGGTCACCGCCACCAGGGCCAGCAGGACGCGGTAGGGCGAACGAAGCCGAGGGCCACGAGGACGCCTGCCGGGGTCCAGCTGGAAGGCTGATGGAGGAGCCGGAGGCACCATCCGGACCCCCACATCCAACGTGCCAACAAATCGCCTTGCCGGGGAGGAGATGCAGGTGCAGATGGTGGTGCCGCCTACCTCTTGCTGACGGTGATGGTATAGCTGGCGATCAGCCGGAGTCGGAGCCGCCGCCCCCTCCATCGGCGCCGTCGTCATCGCTGTCACTGTCCTCCTCGTCGCTATCGCTCGAGGAGCTTTCGTCGTCGGTCGAGCTCTCTACGCAGCATCCTAAACGACACCCGAACGCCTGAAGACCTTGACTGAGAGCAAGGTGGCGTCAATTAGCTTGGAATGGAGAACGTGCCCCGCCGCAGCTGTGGGCATGTGCAAAGGTCTTCCAGCCGCGCCTGAGGAGCATGACATGGGGGGCGGGGAACTCCACGTCCGCCCGCATGCTGCCGTTGCAAAAGCCCCTCATGTGCAGTCTCAGTTCCGTTGGCTGTTCGACCTCCATTACCTTTGCGAATGGGGCAGGAAGCCGAAGGCGGCTGTGCGGAGGCCCGCGCAGCTTGACGATGAACTCCAATGGCTGGTCCCTGACGTGGCCTTCATCCGGGTTCTGGACGGCCAAGGGAGGCGCGATCAAGACGCCGCCTCGCCCTCCTCGACCCCGAACACCACGACGGGCACGTCCGCGTCCTCTCCCACCTCCCCTTGTGGCGGGCTCCGCCTTTGCGTCCCCAGCAGGAGGGAGGCGTTGTCGAGCAAAAACCCTCGTCGCCACCGACGGAGTACTACTGCGCCCACTTTCCCTCGCCATTGTGGAGAGATGGTACCAGAAGGAAGAAGGAAGGAATGGTGTGGGTCAGCGCCTCGCCACGTTCCCTTTTATAGGCGAGTAGGACCGAGGGCTGGCTCCTCATCCAGAAAGCAACCGCCCCGTTTCACCGGTGTGATTCCTCTATGCCACTTACGGCGCACGGAATCAAGACCGACGCCTGGCTTTCTGCCATGGCGCTCATTCCCGCGCCCTCCGCGCCCGACACCAACTCTGCGCAGTGCATGCAGCACACGTGGCAAAAGGAGCCAAGGGCGGGGAAGCCAGTGGAGTGGCAGTTACTGCCTCGTGAACGTGGGACGTGGGTAGCCCACAGATCGTGACTTAAATCTCCCCCGTAACGTCTGGCACGACGCGCGGGAAAACAGGAAACTGACTCAAGCACAGGTTAATGAAGAAGCAAAGGAAATTTCAAGAAGTGAGCTACCAACAACTCTTCGCTTGTGTACTAGATAGGGCCTACCACGACGACGCTCGGCAGCGCGTTCGGGCCAGGCCCGGGGGCTCCTGTCGGTGCAACAAACCCCTGGTGTGTTGTTGCCCGGACTGTACACAGGCCCAAGAGCAAAGCTGCAACATCCAAGACAAGGCCAAACAGAAGAGATAGCTCTTTGAGGGATCAAAGAGCGGATCAAGAAGACCAAGACGAACCAAGGGAGTAAGATCTCACTAAGGGAAACCTCCCTTGCCAGGCAGGCGAGCCCGGCCAGGGCGAGGTCGCACCGAAGACAAGTCCCAAGACTCCCCCGGCAAGCTTGTCGGGAACGCCGAGGGCGGATCACCCCGCCAAGACACCATCGCTCCATCGCACAACGACTCAAGTCACTTATCAGTGCGGTGTCAAGCCCCCAAGTGACTAGGTGTCTGCCCTTTGGCACGTGGCAGCCATTTGGGGAGAAGATCCACTCTGCGTGACACCCATCCAGAGGCGTGTCAGGCAGACAGGGCGAGAGACAGCTAAAGTGGCGCAACAAGGCTTGCCGGGCACTCCCACGACGTGACACTAAGCGGCACATTTAATGCACCTTGTCCTGTCTGCAGAGTTAGGTATGATAGCACTGTTTGCTATCTAATCAGTACATAATGACTGATTTGCCATTGTGGTAACCCCTTGACCTATAAAAGGAGGGCCGTGGCGACCTTAGATAGGATTTGGACCTTTGTACACTCATGCGCGCGTAGCTGCTCTCGTCCCAAGGCGACCTTGCTGGGCTAGAGCGCTGCGTCTACATTACAGTCCTCTCATCAATCCACCAAAGTAGGAGTAGGGTTTTACGCCCCGCGGCGGCCCGAACCTGGGTAAAAACTGCCAGTGTCATCACCGCCGTGCTGCCCTACGGTCTTCGCTCTTTGTGCAACGCGCCCTTCCCCCTTGCCGAACCACAAGGGGCCGATGGCCCCATAGGTGGCCGTGTTATACCACGACACTAGCACATAGGGATTCATAATTATCAATCAGCCTCTAACATTGCTTCGCAAGCATAGATGCAACTTATCTCTATTGCATAGCGCAAGGGTCATATATATATACTCCCTCTGTTCCATATTAAGTGTCGCTGATTTAGTACAAGTTGTACTAAATCAGCGACACTTAATATGGAACAGAGGGAGTATTATACAAAGACTTGGGGTACAAGGAAAGAGACATAGCCTAATAAGGACTCCTATACCAATACTAATACTCCTAACACTGTACAGGGTCACTGGGATACAGAACATGATATAGAGTATAGAATTGCTCAATCACCAACAGGTATGATTTGCAAACCTTGACACACACTTATAATTGGCGCATCATTCATGGTACGTAACATCTGCGATATTTGCTCTGGGGCAGCCCCTTCAACCACGACAGAAGATGCCATTGCACAGTTGCGTTCTAGAAGGCTCATGAGCAGAATGGAGGTGGGTATTTCAGTTGGTTGACATTCTGAACAATTCTGCAATTCTGCCGTGTCATTGTGATTGGTGTTCTAATTTATTGGTTCTCATTTCTGGCTCTTAATATCCTCTGATGGAATCATAATGGCAAGAAAAAAGTTATCTTAGTAGCAATCCAATTGCCACGAAACATTTTACTGTGTTTGAACCTGCAGGGAGCAGCATACTCAGCTTTGTTTTCTTTTGATCATTTGCAGGTCCCATCTGGAACCGCCACAAAAGGCAGGGCCGACAGAACTGAGGTATTATTTTATGCTATTTCCACCTCTTAGGATTAGATTTTATGTCTTCCGTAACACCAAATTCTTTTACCTTACCTAATTGGCTGATTTCCCCCGACTTCCAAAAAGCTTGGCATAGAATGCCGATATAGGTTTTATTATAGAAATATTCAGTCTATTTGATTGGTCATGTTTAGTCTGCACCTTATAGGTGAGGATTGTTCCAAATACATCACCTACAAAATCCCAAATTGTTTGTAATTTTCTCCCTCACTCTCTGCTCTGTTCAGGTTTTGTGTTGACTAGCTCTTTGATACAGTTGCAGCGATTCTTGCACTTGATCCTAAGACGTTTTGCGGTATGAAATTTGAATCTAATAATGGGCGTTAGGCAACCTTGATATGTAATTTAAATTATAATATATGATTTTAGGTATCTTTTTGTTTAGAATCGTTAGTGTATTTATAATTGGTTTCAGAGCCTGTTGGGCACGTAAGAGAATGAGCATAACAAATACTTCTGGTTAAGTGAAAATGTGTGAGGATTAGCAATACACTAATCCGTGGTGGTACTTGAATATTTTCTTGATGTGTTGCATGATTGGTTTTTTGCACTTTAATCATTGGTACAATGTGTGTTCATGAACAATTGGCGGCTGTAACATGAACTCAAAAGTCTCATGTTGCAAGTAGATTAGCCTGACGAAATAGGCCTCTTCCGATGGTATATAACACTGTTGAGTTTTGGAGGGAATGCTTTGGTTTGTATGTGTTGTTGACCTTTTACCAACCTTGCAGAAGATTACACTCATCAAGCATCACCACTCAGATTTACTTCTACTTGCTGTTTGAACAGGTATTGGATAGTGATATTGGCCCCTCCTCATCTAGTGCATCTACTGCGACTCCTCCCAATGGCCGTAATGGAAGGATGCTCACTCCAACCTCTGATGATGGCGAGTATGTGGAGTATTCATTTGATAGCGTATCAGATATGCCTTACACTGAGGAAGATGAAGATAGAGTAAGTTATACCGTTACACTCTTTGGGGTTGTCGCTATGCTATCATATTTGAGGAGTTTTTAGTTTCTTAATGCCTCTATAGAGTTCAACACACAAAAGCATTCCAAAACGTGTAATAGGGGTGGTGAAAAAAAAGGGAGGATCTAGAACTATGTTCCTGGGTGGCTGGGTCTCAGCTAGAGTGCAGAGTAGTCAAGTTGGAGTAGAAGCTGGTGTTGGGAGATATGAAGGTTGTGCCTGATATGGATGATTGATTTGTAAAAAGCTTGTTTTTTCTGTATCTGAAGCTAAACTGTTGATATTCACTCCCTAATCACTATTTAAACTATGAAATAAACGTCTCAACAAGGATTTTTGGTGCAAATTGATTTTTGAAACGAGCATGTCAACGTATGAACAATATGTGGTGATGCATAAAGTCCCCGTGTTCTGTTTCTATGTTAATGGACGTTCTAGGAATTATCATGGTGTAGGTTGATCTGTCCTGAATGCGTATATACTACTTCCTAGCCTTTACCTTTCCACGTTTTTAACCGTACCAGTGGTTAATCTCTATTCTGCTGTGTCTAAACGCAGATGCTGATGCAAGCAATTCTTGAGTCCCTGAAGGATTTAGACAAGTCAAATACAAAGAACACTCAATCAGCTGTATCTGATGTTGCTTCCAAAGAAAATAGTGTAGCACCTGATGTAGTGGCATTGGAGACAGATGCATCCTCCTTCTCTGTGCGTGGTGCTGATGCTCCTGGTAAGGATGTAGCAGCCTGTAACAGTGTAGCAAAGACGTCTAGTGTGCAAAGTGCAGATCGCTGCACTGTAAATGTTGCTGTTTCTGCTAATGTTTCTGGCGCATCAGAATCCAACGGCTCAACTCAGGTCATCAATGGAAAATCTGACTCGGCAGAATCCCAGAAAACCACTCAGGACATGAATGGGAAATTTGGCTCGGCAGAACCCCAGAAACCCACCCAGAACCCCAATGGAGAGGATGGCACAAGAGCAACACTTGTAGTCCAGAAGAGCCGGACTGGCAGCCTGATTGACGGATTGACACAAAAATGGGGTTCGTTCTTCAAGAACAATGACTGAGGCAAGCAAGATATACAGTGACATGCCGTTGACGATACACGTTTGTGTGTTAATATAGCCCATAGGTTGCCGCTGGCTTGATTGGTTAGCCTGTAAATTGGAAAAAGGAAGGCAATATTGCACAACTCGTTTTAGTGTGTTGGTGGTGTATATATAGAACTAGAAAAAGGTAGGGTTCCATTGATTGTATATCATGTCTCAACACTTAGCGTTGTGAATTGGTAGGTGCGTGTTTGCTGGGAAAACAAAAATATGCTGTTAATGTAATGCAGGGAAATCACGCTATTTGTTATTTGTTGCATTTGTGAAAAAGGAATACACCCAACTCATAGCTCCGGCGTTAACACATACCTCTTTCTTTTGTGCACCGAGGGTCTTCCCTGTTATCACATGCAGAATGGAGTGGTGAACTTAAAGGAGTACAAGTTTGTGGAGATGGTTTGTATAAAAAGAAGCAATATTTAATCTCCTATTAGCTGATGATTCCTTGATCTTTAATGCAAGCTATGATGCTAATTGCTTGGGCAGATTGTTGCTGCCGACAGAAGTGATAATTTTCAATTATTGGTAGATAGTGTTAAAGAGACTGCTTGGTTGAAAGGGATAAAAACCACGGGTGGAAAGAAATGCTTCTGAAAGTGATGGCGATAAAACAAATCTACAAACGGATCACTGATAATATGTTGGTGGGGCGATGATGCAGATCAAAGACAGTGCATTCTGAACAAATTAGGAGGAATGTGTTTCAGGGATATCCACTGCTTTAATCTAGCCTTGTTAGCAAAGCAATCATGACGATAATAGAAACCTTGATTCTCTCAATGTTACTGTGTTGCGTGCAAGGTATTTGTCCTCAGGAGATCTTTGAACACGGAGTTGAAAAAAGACATTAAGAATACTGAAAAAAAAGGCATTAAGACTAATCCCTTTTTTCAACTGTGTTGCCCGAGAGGCTCAATACAACACACAACGCATTACACCAATCCTTCTCTCACACTATCGTTTTCCATGGTATCAGACTAATCCCGGTCCAAACCCCTAGCCGCCGCCGCTTCTGCACCGTGCCGCCCCCGGGGCGGTTGATCTCTATGATAGCCGCCGGGGCCGCGCAACCCGTAGTAGGGTTTGTTCGCCGATCTGTGATCTGTTGCCCTGGTGAGTTTTTTGATCTCGAGATCATATTTCTCTCTGTTGGTCGCTTGGTCGGTCACTAATCCCAGTCCAAACCCTAGCCGCCGCCGCTTCTACACCGTGCCGCCCCCGGGGCGGTTGAGCTCTATGATAGCCGCCAGGGCCGCGCAACCCGTACTAGGGTTTGTTTGCCGATCTGTGATCTGCTGCCCTGGTGAGTTTTTCGATCTCTAGATCAGATTTCTCTATGTCGGTCGCTTGGTCGGTCTTCTTCTTTTGGTTCACCGATCATAGATTGGATAGCGCCGCCCACTGCTCGTCGTCCTCACGCGCCTATACTCCGACAACGGCGTCGACTCTAAATCGGCCAGTTCATCATCAACTGCGCGGCAAGGTTAGACGCGCCGCACAAGGGACGCCTTCATGCGTCGCTGGCAGCCGCTCTCATCCGCATGGTCTCCATCATCGACCCGTCTTCATCGTCATCGCCTGACATCACCGACAATGTTGCCATGTAATCCGATCCGCGCGTCATCCACACAATGGCGCATACAACACCGTTGTCAGTTTGATGAACCGACCCCACACACGTCCCCGAGCATGCGCCTACCATGGATAAAGCCATGAGTTGCCACTGCATCGTCCCTTTGGACCGTAGTGTCACCGCCCGAAGTCCTCCCTATGGCCGCTCCCGCCATCGCCCCTTTGGGTAATTGGGCTGCGACACCCAGTCCGTGCTGCCGCATCGAGATCCTCCCCATGGCCGTACCGACCCGCGCACTGTCGCTGCGTCGCCCCTTCGGGCCATAGCATCGTGACACGCGGTCCATGCCACCGCCCCGAGGTCTTCCCCGTTGTCGCCCCGACACGCGCGTTGCCTCCGGGTCATGGTGCCTGAAAGTGCAACTATCCCTAGGTGGTTTTGGTAATTCCTAACAACATATAGCTCATTGAGCTAATGCTATTTCAAGATTAATATATCAGGAAAGCTCAATGATTGGCATGGCATGGATGAGAAAAATGGACCCCTCAAAATGCTAAGGACAAAAGGATTGGCTCAAGCTCAAAGCTCAAGACTCTACATTTTCTATTTTAGTGATCCAATATCACATTGAGTCTATAGGAAAAGCCAATACTATCAAAGAGGGATGAGGTGTTGCTTAATGAGGCTCTTGCTCAAAATGCTTAGTAATATGCTCCAAAACCCTCATCTACTTTCTCACATCCACATATGACCTAAACCAAAAGTCCAACTCGGCCCCACCGATTCTTTCTATCCGGCGCCACCGAGTTTCAAATGTCATAGCCACTGCCACAAACCCTAGGCAAATCGGTCTCACCGATAGGGATCTCGGTCTCATCGAGATGGGATTGTAATCTCTCTATTTCCCTTCGTAACATTTCGGTCTTACCGAGATGAGCGATCGGTCCCACCGAGATTGCAATGTAAACTCTCTGTTTTCCCTTCGTAACGCTTCGGTCTCACCGAAATGAGCGATCGGTCCCACCAAGTTTACCTGACCAACTCTCTGGTTAGCTTATTACCAAAATCGGTCTCACCGAGTTTGTGTAATCGGTCTCACCGAGATTACGTTATGCCCTAACCCTAATCATATCGGTCCTACCGAGTTGCATGTCGGTCCCACCGAAAACCCTAACGGTCACTAGCTTTGCTGAATCGGTCCGACCGAGTTTAACTATTCTGTCCCACCGAGATTGGCAAGTTGTGTGTAACGGTTAGATTTTGTGTGGAGGCTATATATACCCCTCCACCACCTCTTCATTCATGGAGAGAGCCATCAGAACAAACCTACACTTCCAACTTACTTTTTCTGAGAGAGAACTACCTACACTTGTGCTGAGGCCAAGATATTCCATTCTTACCATATGAATCTTGATCTCTAGCCTTCCCCAAGTTGCTTTCCACTCAAATCTTCTTTCCACCAAATCCATATCCTGTGAGAGAGAGTTGAGTGTTGGGGAGACTATCATTTGAAGCACAAGAGCAAGGAGTTCATCATCAACACACCATTTGTTACTTCTTGGAGAGTGGTGTCTCCTAGATTGGCCAGGTGTCATTTGGGAGCCTCCGACAAGATTGTGGAGTTAAACCAAGGAGTTTGTAAGGGCGAGGAGATCGCCTACTTCATGAAGATCTACCGCTAGTGAGGCAAGTCCTTCGTGGGCGACGGCCATGGTGGGATAGACAAGGTTGCTTCTTCATGGACCCTTCGTGGGTGGAGCCCTCCGTGGACTCGCGCAACCGTTACCCTTCGTGGGTTGAAGTTTCCATCAACGTGGATGTACGATAGCACCACCTATCGGAACCACGACAAAAACATCCGTGTCTCCTATTGCGTTTGAATCCTCCAAACCCTTCCCTTTACATTCTTGCAAGTTGCATGCTTTACTTTCCGTTGCTCATATACTCTTTGCATGCTTGCTTGAATTGTGTTAAGATTGCTTGACTTGTCCAAAGTTGCTAAAATCTGCCAAGAACTAAAATTGGGAAAAGGATAAGTTTTTATTTGGTCAAGTAGTCTAATCACCCCCTCTAGATATACTTTCGATCCTACAAGTGGTATCAGAGCTTTGGTCTCCATTTGCCTTTATTTTCATAGCTTTTGGAAGTCATAGCCTTGGTTTCACAACCTAGGAGAGTATGGCGTCTAGCAAGGGAAACTACCACCGTAGAGGTCCTTACTTTGATGGTACTAATTTTGCTAGTTGGAAGCATAAGATGAAAATCCATATTCTTAGACATAACCCCGCCGTATGGGCTATTGTGTGTATTGGCTTGCAAGGTGAATTCTTTGATGGGAGAGAACTGAATCGTGAAGCTATCACGGAAGAGTTGAAGATGCTGCAATACAATGCTCAAGCTTGTGATATCCTCTTCAACGGATTGTGCCCCGAAGAATTCAACAAAATCACCCGTCTTGAGAGTGCAAAAGAAATTTGGAATACTTTGATTGATATGCACGAAGGTACCGACTCCGTCAAGGAATCCAAGTTGGATGTTGCTCTTATCACAAATGAGATCGCCGGCTTAGGAAGTGAAGAGATGACCGACAAATTCATCATCAAGATGATTGAGGGAGTCCTGGATAAGGGGGTCTCCGAACAGCCGGACTATCTCCATTGGCCGGACTGTTAGACTATGAAGATACAAGATTGAAGACTTCGTCTCGTGTCCGGATGGAACTCTACTTGGCGTGGAAGGCAAGCTAGGCAATACGTATATGGATATCTCCTCCTTTGTAACCGACCTTGTGTAACCCTAACCCTCTCCGGTGTCTATATAAACCGAAGGGTTTCAGTCCGTAGGACAACATCAATCATACCATAGGCTAGCTTCTAGGGTTTGGCCTCTCTGATCTCGTGGTAGATCTACTCTTGTACTACCCATATCATCAATATTAATCAAGCAGGACGTAGGGTTTTACCTCCATCAAGAGGGCCGAACCTGGGTAAAACTTCGTGTCCCCTGCCTCCTGTTACCATCCGGCCTAGACGCACAGTTCGGGACCCCCTACCCGAGATCCGCCGGTTTTGACACCGACATTGGTGCTTCATTGAGAGTTCCTCTGTGTTGTCGCCGTTAGGCTTGATGGCTCCTACTATCATCGATGGCGATGCGGTCCAGGGTGAGACTTTTCTCCCCGGACAGATCTTCGTATTCGGCGGCTTTGCACCGCGGGCTAATTCGCTTGGCCATCTGGAGCAGATTGAAAGCTACGCCCCTGGCCATCATGTCAGATTTGGAAGTTTGAACTACACGACCGACATCTGCGGAGACTTGATCTTCGACGGATTCGAGCCACAGCCGGGCGCGCCACACTGTCGCGATGGGTATGACCTAGCTCTGCCGCCGAACAGTACCCCAGAGGCCGCGCCTGCATCAGCTCCGACCCTTAGTTCGGAGCCAACTGCGCCAATCGAGGACGGGTGGTTAGACACCGCCTCAGGGGCCGCAGTCTCAACGGCGATCGAGCCGAACACCTGCCTAACCCTCTACGCAGCCCGTGACTCCAAGGTGCCGGACTCTTTTCCGGACTCCGAACCATCCGCGCCCCTGCCAATCGAATCCGATTGGGCGCCGATCATGTAATTCACCGCCGCGGATATCTTTCAGCACTCGCCCTTCAGCGACATTCTGAATTCACTAAAGTCTCTCTCTTTGTCAGGAGAGCCCTGGCCGGATTATGGCCAACATGATTGGGATACGTACGACGAAGAAATTCGATGCCCACCCACCACCCACTTAATAGCCACTGTCGATGACTCAACCGACATGCTCGACTTCGACTCCGAAGACATCGACGGTATGGACGACGATGCGGGAGGCGAAGAGGAACCACCGCCCATAGGGCATTGGACGTCCACCTCATCATATGGCGTATACATGGTGGACACACCAAAAGAAGACGACGACGAGGAATGGAAGGACGCACGGAAGGCTTGTTCCCTCGAGAAGCAGTCCAAGCGGCGGCGCAAGCGCCACCCCAAACCCCGCCTCGGCAGAAACAACGATCATACAGACCCAGCGTTGGATCAGGGTGAAACACTGCCGGACCACGGCAATACGGAGAATCAAACCGGACAAACCAATTCTATCAAAGATAATATTCCGGACGACATAACGCCGGACAGGCACCCGGAGCAGCAGAACGCCCGTCAAAGGCTTGTTGCCACCGCGAGGAGCCTGAAAAAGCAGAAGCAAAGGCTCAAGGCTGCGCAGAACACACTCCAAATCAGATGGAGCAAAGTACTCAACACAGCAGCGAAGTACGGCGGCAATCGCCCCACCAAGAGCTACCCAAAGCGGAAGCTGCTACCTGAATTCGATGAGGAGGCCTTAGACCCCCCACAACCAAAAATTAAAACAACCATCTGGTCGGATAGACGACCTCACGGCCAACATAAAGCGGCAAGCAACGCCGCACATAAGCCAATACGCGGTCTACGTGAGGGATTGCATCAAAAGGACGACGAAACCAGATCCATCTATGGACCACACAAGCATGCTCCAACATACGATGCAACACAACAAACACCCGAACAACGCGGTACACCCAGATATAGGGGTGCCGCACACCCCCTATGTTTCACCGATGAGGTGCTGGACCATGAATTTCCAGAGGGATTCAAACCCGTAAACATAGAGGCATACGACGGAACAACAGACCCTGGGGTCTGGATTGAGGACTATATCCTCCATATCCACATGGCTCGAGGAGATGATCTCCACGCCATCAAGTATTTACCCCTCAAACTCAAAGGGCCAGCTCGGCACTGGCTTAAAAGCCTCCCCGAAAACTCCATTGGAAGCTGGGAAGAGCTCTAAGACGCTTTTCGTGCAAATTTTCAAGGGACTTATGTCCGACCTCCGGATGCAGACGATTTGAGTCATATAAGTCAACAGCCCGGAGAGTCAGCCCGAAAACTTTGGAACATGTTTCTTACTAAAAAGAACCAAATTATCGACTGTCCGGACGCCGAAGCCTTGGCAGCTTTTAAGCATAGCGTCCGTGACGAATGGCTTGCCAGACACCTCGGCCAAGAAAAGCCGAGAACAATGGCAGCATTAACAAGCCTCATGACCCGCTTTTGCACGGGTGAGGACAGCTGGCTAGCCAGATGCAGCACCAGCGACCCCAGTACATCTGAAGTTAGAGATGGAAACGGGAAATCACGGCGCAACAACAATAACAAACGCCGGAATAAAGAAGACAACACGAAGAGCACGGCAGTAAACGTCGGATTCAGAAGCTCTCGGCCAGGTCAGCAAAAGCCGCCCTCTAAAGGTGCCAGAGACGAACTGTCCAGCGTAAAAAAATTCTGGACCAAATATGTCAGATCCATAGCACCCCTGGTAAACCCGCTAATCATACCCACAAAGAATGTTGGGTCTTCAAGCAGTCCGGCAAACTCAACGCCGTACACAAGGGGGAGGATACACCAAGCGAAGACGAGGATGGGCCTCTCAAGCAAGACACTGGGGAACAAAAGAAATTCCCACCAGAAGTCAAAAAGTCAATGTGTTACACGTGATCAAAGGAAGAAACAAAACGACACTCCTAGAAAAATATGCCCAAGGGCCTATCACCGCGAAGTCCTGCCACTGGTCGTCTCAACCGATCATTTTTGATCATCGTGATTACTCAGCAAGTATCCGGCGTGCAGGATGGGCTGCCCTGGTATTAGACCCAATAATTGACGGATACCACTTCACACGAGTCCTGATGGACGGTGGCAGCAGTCTAAACCTGATATACCAGGACACAATCCGCGAAATGGGGATAGACCCAACAAAAATTCGCCATAGCAATACTACCTTTAAAGGAGTAATGCCAAGCCCAGGGGCTCATTGTACGGGCTCCCTGCTACTAAAGGTTATATTCGGCTTCCCAATAACTTCCGTAGCGAACATTTAACCTTCCACATCGCTCCGTTTCAAAGTGGCTATCAAGCACTACTTGGACGCGAAGCTTTCACTCGCTTTAATGCAATACCGTATTACGCTTCCCTCACGCTCAAGATGCCCGGTCCACGTGGCATCATTACAGTGAATGGAAATATTGAGCGATCTTTGCGCGTCGAAGAGAGTGCGGCGGCCTTGGCAGCCGCACACTAAAAATGGCCTCACCAACTAAAGCATTTAACAGGTCGTCAAGACCTCGGACATAGTTAGACGAGTCCGGCGCAGCCATATGTAATTCATACCGGATCGATGGTCACACCCCTATTACAAATACAAGGGGCTCAACGCGCGCAGACAACTGGCAATTTTTACTCATCTTGAATTATACATGTTCTTTTTAAAAACTATCTTTTTGCACGACAACTTTTTCACCTAAGTTCCTCTCTTTTACAGATGATCATCGTGCTACACCCGTCCAGGATACGGCACAACGGAGACACAGGCGCAGACGTGCAGCAGGGACCCGCTCCAAGGATTATTTTTAGATTAAGACCCTGCGTAAACCTTTTTTACTGTCTCTTGTTGATACATATCCACCGAATTCTCAGCACAGTTGAGAAGGATGCTGACGTCTTGGCATGTGTCCACGCCAGAATAATGCACGTACCTGGACACAAGGGGCTTCCTACAAAGGGCACTATTTAGGCCCGGTTTATACCATAAAGACCGAATACCTTAGGGAGTGTTCGGCGTCGCGAGTTTGGCCTTATATGCATCAGCTCTGAATCATTGTCTTTGGTCAAATGTTGGGTTTGCCCGGCTCCTGTGTTTTGGTGCCTTACGTTCCGCTTTACCGGCTAAGGCAACACCAGGAGAACTATTGCGATTGTGCCCTGGTTCATCCGGACGAGCACCTCAGTAGAGAAAGCCGAAAACTGACTGGCATGATATAGCGTGAGACTGGTCAACCACTCGATGACCTATAGGGATGTTAGAATTCCTCCGCCTTAACGAAGGGCCGTTTCCCGGCCAGGCATGTATGCACCCTGAGATCGGGAGAGTACGGAGCCACCAGGGGCTATCTAGTAGCCCCACTATAAAACTCCTATGGCCAAGTGAAAGTGTTAAAGCATTATAGTCCGGTTGCCTCGTTCGCTGCGCTATCACCTCCTTAATAGGACCAAGATGTTGGGTTAAGTGTGAACACGCGTTTTTTGCGAGCACCTCCGCATTATATGCGTGGGGGCTGAAGCCGATGACTGCAATCTTTCAGGTTATACACATGTATACATAAATGGCCGCACAGGTATCATATTACTTTCGGGCAAAGGTATAAACACAGCCTTATAAAATTTCATAAAAACATTGTGTTTACAATGGGAATACATGTCACTCAAACATAATATTCTTCAAGCACTGGGCCTCTATCAAACGAGCACCCTCGAGAACCTCCTCGAAATAGTGCTCGGCAGCCACTCGGCCTATGGCCAAACTCTGCGCCGCAACAGTGGTAGCGTCCATCTCCGCCCAGTATGCTTTAACACGGGCAAGGGCCATCCGCGAGCCTTCTATGCACGCCGACCTCTTCATCGCATTAACGCGCGGCACCGCACCAAGGACCTGCTGCACTAATCTAAAATAGCTACTCGGCTTTGGCCTTTCCGGCCATAGCTGATCCACGACAGACCTCATGGCGAGTCCGGACAACCTATTTAGTTCGGCCCATTCGGCTAGCTGATCAGTCAAAGGAAGCGGATGCTCTGGAACGTTGAATTGCGATCAGAACAGCTTGTCCACCCCACGATCTGCTTGACCTTGGAAGTATTTGGCCGCATCGGCAGCACTCGCCGCCAAGTCCATATATGCATCTGCCGAACTCCACAGCCGATCCAGAGGGGCATACCATGGATCTCCGAACTTCCTCCGTAGCATGAAGGGCTTCCCAGCCGCAATATCCCCGGCTTCCCGCAGCTCCTCCTTCTTCGCTCTCATAGCAGAGGGGGTGTCTTTGTCCGCCATCGTGGCCTTCTCAAGGTCCGTTGCCTTCGCTCGGTTTTCTTTTTCAAGAAGCCAGCAACGGTCGACAGTGTCTTTTAGTTCTACGGCCATCTTGGCCATCTTCTCTTTGCTCTCACCATGTGCGGCCTTCTCGGCTTTCAACTCTTTGGCCGCCTTCAAAGCAGCCGCATTACTAATCCTCGCTTGTTCCTTGGCTCGGGCAAGTTCTGCCCGCAAGGTTTCCACGGCGGCAGGTCCATCTGCAGTCACAACATATTAAAGATACTGGCATCATGCTGCTCTTACTATGTGGTGTTCACCAGATAATAACACTTACCCTGTGCCTCGTCAAGCCTCTTGTTAACAAGCTCGATGTCGGCATCTGCCGCATCCAGTTGCCGTTTTAATTTGGCAAACTCACTAGTCCGGCTCGGGCAGTCTGGTTATTGCCTGGGACTGTGATCCTCTATTTGCCGCCGTTCTCGTCAACAACCAGAGTCTCAGGGGCTACTATCTACACAGGGCACACCTAACATGTGCAGTACTATCACATATTATCTCACGTACCTCAAAGCCTGTCAGTAGACTCATAGAAGCTTCATGTAATCTGCTTTCGGCGGACGAGTTTCTCTCCATCACCGTACGCATCAGCATACGGTGTTCTTCTAAGATGGCCGCTCGCCCCACCAACTCCCTCAGAACGTCCGACCGCACACCAGACGGTGCCGGATTCTTTTGTCTGCTCTCTTCGGGAGCCGGACGCTGGGGACTTCGGGGTCTATGTGATTATCTTCTGGCCTCACCGGATCCGGAGAGGCCCTCTGTGACGACACTTCGGGGTCGCCCGCTTCTTGAGCGGAGGAGTCCGGGGGAGGCGTTTCGCTCTCCATCATCTCTGGAAGAAGATCCCCCGAAGACGAGCTCATCTGAGAGGGGCTAAGGCCCGTACTACAAGATATATGCGGTGGTTATTTGCTCAGAAAAAAGATAGCATACCTTTACTATTAAAATATTTTGGATCACTTACGACTTGTTGGAGGGCTGATCCCCCCGCGGACTTTGTACGGCAAAAGCACCCCCCGAGGCAGGACCCTCTGTGGGAGATTTCTTCTCCCGCTTGGAGGCTTCGGCTTCCGGATCCTCGGAAGCAGTCCTTTTCCTCCCCCGGTTGTCCTCCTTCGTGGAGATGCTCATTCCCTCGGTTGGAATGGGCAGTGATGGGGGCCCGCCTCCGCCCGTATTATCCCCCCTGGTATCTTCCTTAAAGGGCTCCGGGCAAGGTGCGACCTCGAGCATCTTTTCCAATACCGGATTTTCCAAACCCTCAGGGAGGGGGGCCAAACACCGAATCATCTTCGCCTTTGTTAGCCAGTCCTGGTCAAAAGGCGAACTCTCAGAAATAACTTCGTAACGAATAAAAGACAGTGTGTTCGGCCAGAGGATTTCTTACTTGTTTGGCGGCGCGGTTACTGCTCAGGCCCACATCCTCGGTAATATCCGGACACTCTACTTGAGGTCTGAAGAATGACTTGTACATCTCCTCGTGCATCAGGCCGAGGAAACTTTGAATGGCACGTGGTCCCTCTGGGTTGAACTCCCACAAGCGAAGGGGCCGGCGTTTGCAAGGCTGGACTTGACGAACCAGCATAACTTGTATCACCGCAACCAAATTAAAATCTCCCTCGAAGAGATCTCGGATGCGGCTTTTGTAACGCCCTCGATGCGGCTATATCTCCCACGTGTCGAAGCACGACTTAGAGGCATAACCGCATTGAAAGCAATGTCGCAAGTGAGGTAATCTTCACACAACCCATGTAATACATAAGGGAAAAGAGATACATAGTTGGCTTACAATCGCCACTTCACACAAATACATGAATAAAGCATTACATCATCCAGATACAATCAAGGTCCGACTACGGAACCAAAATAAAAGAAGAACCCCAAATGCGACAAAGGTTCCCGATCGACCCCAACAGGGCTCCACTACTGATCAACTAGAACGAAACAACACAAAGGACAAGATCTTCATCGAGCTCCTCCTGAGCTTGGTTGCGTCATCTGTACGGACTCATCGGCACCTGCAAGCTGGTTTTGGAAGTATCTGTGAGCCACGGGGACTCAGCAATCTCGCACCCTCGCGATCAAGACTATTTAAGCTTATGGGTAAGGTAAAGGTATGAGGTGGAGCTGCAGCAAGCGACTAGCATATATGGTGGCTAACATACGCAAATGAGAGCGAGAAGAGAAGGCAAAGCACGGTCGATAAAAGTATGATCAAGAAGTGATCCTATAGCAACCTACGTCAAGCATAACTCCAACACCGTGTTCACTTCCTGGACTCCGCCGGAAAGAGACCATCACGGTTACACACGCGGTTGATGTATTTTAATTAAGATCAACTTCAGGTTTTCTACAACCGGACATTAACAAATTCCCATCTGCCCATAACCGCGGGCACGACTTTCGAAAGTTCAAATCCCTGCAGGGGTGTCCCAACTAGCCCATGACAAGCTCTCACGGTCAACGAAGGAATAGACCTCCTCCCGAGACATTCCGATCAGACTCGGTATCCCAGTTCTTCAAGACATCCTCGACAATGGTAAAACAAGTCCAGCAAAGCCGCCCGATGTGCCGACATCCTGATGGGAGCTGCACATATCTCGTTCTCAGGGCAACACCGGATAGGTCAAGCTACGAGTAAAACCAGCCCTCAAGTTTCCCCGAGGTGGCCCCGCAGGCTGCCCATTTCGGACCGACACTTAGACAAGCACTGGCCCGGGGGGGGGGTTAAAATAAGATGACCCTCGGGATGCGCGACTCCTAAGGGAAAAAGGCTAGGTGGCGAATGGTAAAACCAAGGTTGGGCCTTGCTGGAGGAGTTTTATTCAAAGCGAACTGTCAAGGGGTTCCCATTATAACCCAACCGCGTAAGGAACGCAAAATCCGGGAACATAACACCGATATGACGGAAACTAGGGCGGCAAGAGTGGAACAAAACACCAGGCATAAGGCCGAGCCTTCCACCCTTTACCAAGTATATAGATGCATTAATTAAATAAGATATAATCTGATATCCCAACAAGTAAACATGTTCCAACAAGGAACAACATCTCCATGTTCCAAACAAGGAACAAACTTCAATCTTCACCTGCAACTAACAACGCTATAAGAGGGGCTGAGCAAAGCGGTAACATAGCCAAACAACGGTTTGCTAGGACAAGGTGGGTTAGAGGCTTGGTTCAACAATATAGGAGGCATGATAAGGAAGTGGTAGGTATCGCAGCATAGGCATAGCAAAAGAGCGAGCATCTAGCAAGCAAAGATAGAAGTGATTTCGAGGGTATGATCATCTTACCTGAAATCCCGCAAGGAAGAAGAACGAGTCCATGAAGAAGACAAACGGACGTAGGTGAACGGGTCCTCACAAACGCGACGTTACCGGAACCAACCCGAAGAAGCAAACACCGGAAAGAAGCACACAACATAGTAAACAACCAACACATGAACATGATATGATATGCGAGATACGGGATGCGATGCATATGCATGATTTGCAAAGGAATGAATGAACCTGGCCTCAACTTGGAAATCCAAGTGTTCCACTGGAAAGGTGAGATGAAATCGCTTGAAAACGATATAAAGATCGCCGGAATCGGAGTTACGGTTTGGAAATGGCAAGCAATTCAAATATGACACCGGTCTGCGATATACAGCAAGTAGCCATCTAAATGCAACAAGATGAGCATGCTACAGCACTCAGGTAACAAAATACATGGCAGGGATCCATTCATGATGCTTAACAAAAGACTAGCACTGAGCTACGGCCAATTCATCCATTAACAGGTTCAAACAAGCATGGCAAAAATGCATATGGTAAACAAATTTCAGAGTTAGTGAAATTAACACTTGTCTAGAATTTTAGATCAGATAGCACACTTCGGAGCAACAAAACTACATGCTACAGGACCTGAACATGGCAAAGTAAAGCATGGCATGGAGCTACTCAAAGAGCTTAACAAAAGTCCCTTAATGACCTTGAGCCAAAAGGGATCAGAAAATACAATTGCAAGCATGTGAACATGGCAAAACCATAATCAGTTCTCAGACTTAGTGAAAACTGGAGCACGCTGAAACAGATATCAAGTAGGCATGTTAACGAGCTCGATGCACTCACTACAGAGCAAGGCATGACAATCTAAGCATACAAACATCAAGAATACACAAAATACAAGCTAGACATGGCAAGAACAATAACATAGCACGCACGGATCAACTACAACATCCTCGGCAAAATCGCTAACAAGTAGACAATCTGCCCAGATTCACGAAGTAGCAAAAGTAGAGCTCGATTGACTCAAGCTAGGGTGCTCCATAATTGCAAACAAAGACATGGATGGATAGAGCACTACAAGATTAACAAAACATCCTTACTGATCATCCTCAAAAGAGGCACGGATCACTAGGAAACAACATGAACATATGGCATCATGAAATGAACAGAGCAAGGACTTGGTGGAAATGCTAAGTCCCTGAAATCAGCATTACCAAGTGCCTCACTTTGCAAGCTTGTGCTAGTCACCACACACATCACAAAAATACATGGGTTGCACCTCTGGAAAGATGGCAAAACCCTTAACAAAACATATGTAGAGCTCAAGGACATATCATGCACACAATAATCATGGCAAAAAATGACAAATAGCTAAAAGGAGCAGGCGGCGAGTGGCGGCGCGAGCGCGACGGAGGCGCGCTACGGCGGCGTGCGGCTGCGCCGGCGAGGAAGCTCACGGCGGCGGGGAAGCCGGCGGCGAGGCAGGCGGGAGCAGGCGGCGGCGGAGATGCGCGCCGGCGAGCGGGCGCACTCGGGCGGAGGCGGCGAAGCTGTTCGGGCCCGGGCGGGCCTGCCCTGGGCCCAGCGGGCCGCGGGAGGCGGGGAGGAGAGAGAAAGGAGGCGGGGCTGAGGTGGCGCGAGGGGAGTGGCTGGCTGGTCGACGTGGCGGCGTCTGATTCGTCGGAGTGATGTGGCGGCGGCGCGGCGGACATGTCTGGCGCGGTGAGGACGCGTCCGGCGGCGCGCGGGGAGGAATTTTAGGGTTTGGACTGCGGGATTTTCGGAGGGAGACACATATTTATAGGTAGAGGGAGCTAGGAGAGTCCAAATGAGGTGCGGTTTTCGGCCACGCGATCGTGATCGAACGACCGAGATGATGGAAGGGGTTTAGGTGGGTTTTGGGCCAAATTGGAAGGGTGTTGGGCTGCAACACACACGAGGCCTTTTCGGTCCCTCGGTTAACCGTTGGAGCATCAAACGAAGTCCAAATGGTACGAAACTTGACAGGCGGTCTACCGGTAGTAAACCAAGGCCGCTTGGCAAGTCTCGGTCCAATCCGGAAATGTTTAAGCCCACACACGAGAGGAAGGTAGAAATGACCACCGGAGGAGAACGGAGCGCCGGATTGCAAAACGGACAATGGGGAAAATGCTCGGATGCATGAGACGAACATTTATGCAAAATGAAAAGCACATGATGACATGATATGCAATGCATGACACGCAAGCAATGACCAGGCAACGACAGCGAATAACTAGAGGACACCTGGCACATCGGTCTCGGGGCGTTACAACTTTGCAGTATAGGCACGTCCTTGGCTGGACCCCAACTCAGACCTCTGCTAATCCATGACATCAGTTGTGGTGGGGGGCCCGAGCGGAAAGCAGGGGCAGCCACCCACTTGGCACTTTTGGGATCTGTGACATAAAACCACTCCCGTTGCCATAATTCAGACACCTCTGGGAAGGAACCTTTCGGCCATGGAGCTCCTGCCATCTTGCCTATTGATGCACCTCCGCACGCTGCATGTTGCCCCTCGATCATCTTTGGCTTCACTTCAAAGGTCTTGAGCCACAAGCCGAAGTGAGGGGTGATGCGGAGGAAGGCCTCGCACACGACAATAAATGTCGAGATGTGAAGAAAGGAGTCCGGAGCTAGATCATGGAAATCTAGCCCGTAATAGAACATCAAACCCCTGACGAAGGGATCCAGAGTGAGGCCTAGACCTCGGAGGAAGTGGGAGACGAACACGACGTTCTCGTTGGGTTCGGGAGTAGGGACGATCTGCCCTCGAGCAGGCAGCCGATGCGAAACCTCGGCGGTCAGGTATCTGGCCTCCCTCAACTTCTTAATGTCCTCTTCCGTAACGGAGGAGGGCGTCCATTGGCCTTGAAGGCTGGATCCGGACATGATTGAAGATTCAGAGCACCTAAACCTGGGCTTTGGGTGTTAGAACTCGAGGCGGGGGAAGGGTTCGATTGAGCACGAGAGGGAAAAAAGCGAAAACCTTGTCCCTCTATAAAGAGGGTGAATATCAAGCGTCGTCTCCGTAGCCGTTTAGGACTTGCCTATAATCTAGGAGTCCTAGACACGGTTGGGTTACCCACGCCCGTATTAATGAGAATCCCGTAATAAGGGGGCACGATCTCTGCTTTGACAAGACGTGTCAAAAAACTGCCTCGCGTAATGTGCGGGGTTGGTTAAAAGAAACGGTTCGAATAATCACCAGGCCATGACATAATGTCACGCTGCCAAAACAAGCCAGCAAATTAGATTTGCGAAAATATTATTCTCTCTACGGTGGAATGTGGAACTTATTTTGCAGGGTCGGACACTATCCTCGTATTCAAATTCTTCTGTGATGTATTTAGAGAAGGAACCCGCCTTGCAATGCCGAAGACAATACTGCGCGCCGGAATCATCGTCATTGAAGCCTGGTTCAGGGGATACTGAGGGAGTCCTGGATTAGGGGGTCTCCGGACAGCCGGACTATCTCCATTGGCCGGACTGTTAGACTATGAAGATACAAGATTGAAGACTTCGTCTCGTGTATGGATGGGACTCTACTTGGCGTGGAAGGCAAGCTAGGCAATACGTATATGGATATCTCCTCCTTTGTAACCGACCTTGTGTAACCCTAACCCTCTCCGGTATCTATATAAACCGAAGGGTTTCAGTCCGTAGGACAACAGCAATCATACCATAGGCTAGCTTCTAGGGTTTGGTGTAACACCCTCGCGATCAAGACTATTTAAGCTTAAAAGGTAAGGCAAGGTAAAAATATATGGCAGGGATGCATTCATGATGCTTAACAAAAGTCTAGCACTGAGCTATGGCCAATTGATCCATTAACAGGTTCAAACAAGCATGGCAAAAATGCATATGATAAACAGATCTCAGACTTAGTGAAATTAACACTTGTCTGGAATTTCAGATCAGGTAGCACTCTTCGGAGCAACAAAACTACATGCTACAGGACCTGAACATGGCAAAGTAAAGCATGGCATGGAGCTACTCAAAGAGCTTAACAAAAGTCCCTTAGTGACCTTGAGCCAAAAGGGATCAGAAAATACAATTGCAAGCATGTGAACATGGCAAAAACATAATCATTTTCCAGACTTAGTGAAAACTGAAGCATGCTGAAACAGATATCAAGTAGACATGTTTACGAGCTCGATGCACTCACTACGGAGCAAATCATGATAATCTAAGCATACACCCATCAAGAATACACAAAATGCAAGCTAGACATGGCAAGAACAATAGCATAGCATGCACGGATCAACTACAACATCATCGGCAAAATCGCTAACAAGTAGACAATCTGCCCAGATTCACGAAGTAGCAAAAGTAGAGCTCGATTGACTCAAGCTAGGGTGCTCCACAATTGCAAACAAAGACATGGATGGATAGAGCACTACAAGATTAACAAAACATCATTACTGATCATCCTCAAAAGAGGCACGAAACACTCAGAAACAACATGAACATATGGCCATATGAGATAAACAGCTCAAGGACTTAGGGGAAATGCTAAGTCCCTGAAATCAGCATTACCAAGTGCCTCACTTTGCAAGCTTGTGCTAGTCACCACACACATCACAAAAATACATGGGTTGCACATCTAGAAAGATGGCAAAACCCTTAACAAAACATATGTAGAGCTCATGGGCATAACATGCACACAATAATCATGGCAAAAATGACAAATATCTAAATGGAGTAGCAGATCTGACAATTATCTCACGTAGTCCTCTTCTAACAGCATTTCGGGCATCAAGATGAACTCAAATGAAAATGATGCAATGGCATGAAATGATGTACTCTCCGAGACGAACAATTTGATATGCTATATGCCCAAAACGGAGCTATGGATGCAAAGTTACGATGCGATGAACATGAGCATATGGATCTGAGATTTCGAGGACTTAGAAGAAAAACCACCTCGCGGATTAGGGTTTACTGTTCACCCACGAGATCCACTGTTCATCCGCGAAGAATCCGAGGTTGCCGGCGAGGATCTCTACTACGGCGAAGAAGAGGCGCCGCTCCGGCGCGGGGGAAGCCGGAGTCGGCGAGAGGAAGGGCAGGACGGCGGCGGCGGGCGTCGGGCGCGGCCCCGGCGCGGATTGGCGGCGGCGGGCGGTGGTTCCGGCGGGTCGGCGCGGTCGTCGGCGAGGGTGCAGTGGCCGGCGACGGCTTCGTGCGGTGGCGCGGGGTCACCGGGCGGTGGGAAGAAGGCGGCGGGGCGCGGTAGGCGTGGAGTGGGCGGCGGTGATGTCTGGCGTGATCCGGACAATGTCCGGCGTGCGGAGGGTGAGATCTAGGGTTAGGGGGAGAGGAGACCCATGATTTGGACGGGGAAGGCCTATTTATACATAGAAGGAGCTAGGAGACTCCAAATGGAGTGCGGTTTTCGGCCACGCGATCATGATCGAACGCTCTAGATGATGGAGAAGGTTTTGGTGGGTTTTGGGCCAACTTGGAGGGGTGTTGGGTTGAAATACACACGAGGCCTTTTCGGTCCCTCGGTTAACCGTTGGAGTATCAAACGAAGTCCAAATGGTACGAAACTTGACAGGTGGTCTACCGGTAGTAAACCAAGGCCGCCTGGCAAGTCTCGGTCCAATCCGGAAATGTTTAATCCCCACACACGAAAGAAAGCTAGAAATGACCACCGGAGGAGAACGTAGCGCCGGAATGCAAAATGGACAACGGGGAAAATGCTCGAATGCATGAGATGAACACGTATGCAAATGCAATGCACATGATGACATGATATGAGATGCATGACAACGATAAAAAACACATGGAGACAAAGACCCGAACCCGAGAAAATAAAATAACTTAACGCCGGAAACGGCAAGAGTTGGAATACATATAGGGTAAATCACATCCGGGGTGTTACAACACTCCACCACTACGAAAGGATCTCGTCCCGAGATCTAGGACTGAAAGAACACCGGGTACTCAGAACGGAGGTGATCCTCGCGTTCCCAGGTAGCTTCGCGGTTGGAATGGTGTGACCACTTGACTTTGAGGAATTTGATTGACTTGTTGCGAGTCTTGCGTTCAGTCTCTTCAAGAATAGCAACTGGGTGCTCACGATAAGAGAGATCTTCTTGGAGCTCAATGTCCTCGAAGTTGATGGTGCGGCCAGGAGTCTTGAAGCACTTTCGGAGCTGAGAGACATGGAACACATCATGAACATTTGCAAAGTTTGAAGGAAGCTCGAGTTGATAGGCGAGATCGCCTCTCTTGCTGACAATCTTGAAAGGTCCCACGTATCTAGGGGCAAGCTTCCCTTTGATACCGAAGCGACGAGTACCTTTCATAGGAGAGACGCGGAGGTAAACATGATCTCTGATCTCGAAAGCCAAATCACGGTGCTTACTGTCATAGAAGCTCTTCTGGCGGGATTGGGCTGCTTTGAGGTTATCTCGAATGACTTTGCACATTTCCTATGCCTCTGTGATTAAGTCATTTCCGAGAAGCTGACGTTCACCGGTTTCGGACCAGTTGAGAGGGGTACGGCACTTCCTGCCATACAGAATTTCAAATGGGGCCTTGCCCGAACTTGCTTGAAAGCTGTTGTTGTAGGAGAATTCAGCATAAGGAAGACAATCCTCCCACTTCATGCCGAAAGAGATCACACAAGCCCTGAGCATATCTTCAAGAATCTGGTTGACACGCTCGACTTGACCGCTAGTTTGAGGATGGAAAGCTGTGCTGAAACGGATGTTGGTGCCCATGGCCTTCTGAAAAGAATCCCAAAACTTGGAGGTAAAGATGCTGCCACGGTCTGAAGAGATCACTTGTGGAATACCGTGTAGAGAGACAATTCGAGAGATATAGAGTTCCGCCAATTGAGCTGCAGTGATTGACTCTTTGATAGGCAGAAAGTGAGCCACTTTGGTGAGTTTGTCGATGACAACGAATATAGCATCATTGCCACGTTTGGACTTTGGAAACCCAGTCACGAAGTCCATCTCAATGTGGTCAAACTTCCATTCTGGAATGGCAAGAGGTTGGAGGAGACCCGCTGGTCTTTGGTGTTCTGCCTTCACTCTTCTGCAGACATCACACTCATTCACGAACTGAGCAATCTCGCGCTTCATTCGAGTCCACCAATAAGCCTGCTTAAGGTCCTGATACATCTTCGTGCTCCCAGGGTGGATGGAGAGGAGAGAATTGTGAGCCTCATTCATGATCACTTTACAGAGTTCACCATTGGGCACAATAATACGATCCTCGAAGAAGAGAGTATCCTTGTCATCAAGGCGGTAGCACTTGTACTTGGGTTGACTCTTGGCAATCCCAATATTCACCTTTTTCACCATAGCATCAAGAAGCTGGGCTTGGCGAATCTGGTCTTCCAAGGTAGGAGAGACTTGAAGGTTGGCGAGGAAGCCTTGAGGAACAACTTGCAGATTAAGTTTGCGGAAAGCTTCACAAAGCTCGGGTTGATAAGGCTTGAGAATAAGACTGTTGCAATAAGCTTTCCTGCTCAATGCGTCAGCAATCACATTGGCCTTGCCTGGAGTATACTCGATACTCGGATTATACTCTTGAATCATTTCGACCCATTGAGTTTGCCTGAGGTTGAGATTAGGCTGAGTGAAGATGTACTTGAGACTCTTGTGATCAGTGAAAATGTCCACTTTTCTTCCCAATAAGAGATGTCTCCAAGTCAAAAGAGCATGCAAAACTGCCACCAACTTGAGATCATGAGTGGGGTAGTTCTTCTCATTGGGCTTTAACTGGCGAGAGGTATAAGCAACAACTTTCTTCTCTTGCATCAACACTACGCCAAGACCTTGGAGAGAGGCATCACAAAAGACCTCGTACGGCTTGGATTCATCAGGCGGAGTCAGAACTGGAGCAGTGATCAATTTCTCTTTCAAAGTGTTGAAAGCAATGTCACACTCCGGAGACCAAACGTACTTGACGTGCTTCTGGAGAAGATTTGAGAGAGGCTTCGCGATCTTAGACGCCACCCAGTACTGGGGTGGTAGTTCGGGAGTATCGCCATAACTTGTATAACGGATGCTTTTCGAAGGTTGAGGTAGATGGTTTCCGAAGTTTTTCTCGGTTATGTGTTGAAGGATGGATACAGCTGGATGTAGGATTTGCTAGATTTGGGTGAGATATTATGCTTCCCCTGTATCCCCAACACCTGATTGCATAACCGGAAAGGTTCGGGAGTTTCATAGGTGGGAATTCTTGTAGCTCTAGTTCGTCTTCCACGAATATTGGTTTGAGATTGGGATTTCTTACCGATTATTCGTTCTTGATCGCGAGGGTGCGAGATTGCTGAGTCCCTGTGGCTCACAGATTACTATTACACCAGATGCAGGGCCTGATGATTCCGCTCCAGGTGATGCGCTCGAGCTCAAGTGGGAGTTCGACGAGGACTCTCAACGATACTATGTTTCTTTTCCTGATGATCAGTAGTGGTGCCCAGTTGGGGGTGATCGGGACCGTGTCGCATGTTGGGTTATCTTTTATTTTGGCGCCGTAGTCGGGCCATGAGTGTTTGGATGATGTAATGTTATTTATGTACCTTGATTGACGTGGCGAGTGTAAGCCAACTATGTTATCTCCCCTTTATTATTTATATTACATGGGATGTTGTGAAGATTGCCTAACTTGCGACATATGCCTTCAATGCGATTATGTCTCTAAGTCGTACCTCGACACGTGGGAGCTATAGACGCATCGAGGGTGTTACATTTGGCCTCTCTGATCTCGTGGTAGATCTACTCTTGTACTACCCATATCATCAATATTAATCAAGCAGGACGTAGGGTTTTACCTCCATCAAGAGGGCCCGAACCTGGGTAAAACTTCGTGTCCCCTGCCTCCTGTTACCATCTGGCCTAGACGCACAGTTCGGGACCCCCTACCCGAGATCCACCGGTTTTGACACCGACAATGATCCTAAGAGCTTTGGACGGAAAATATGATACCGTTTGCACATTGATTCAAATGATGCCCAATTACAAATATCTCAAGCCAACGGAAGTCTTTGGAAGAATTGTTGCTCATGAGATGTCACTCAAGGATAAGGAGGAGCTCCATAACAAGTCAAGTGGTGCTTACAAAGCCTCATGTGAAGCTCCCACATCATCAAGTGAGAAACAAACCTTCAATGAAGAATTGAGCCTAATGGTGAAGAACTTCAACAAGTTCTACAAGAGTAGAAGCAAAGAGAGAAGTTCCAAGTCAAGGTCCTACAATGACAAAAGATCTTCTAGTCGAGAGCGAAATTGCTACAATTGTGGAAGACCCGGACACTATTCTAATGAGTGTACGTCACCCTACAAGAGAAGAGAAGATTCTCCAAAAAGAAGTAGAAGAGAAGAATCACCATCAAGAGAGAGAAGGAGTAGAGATGATCGTTATGAACGAAGAACATCCCGGAGAAGCAAAGATTCGGAAAGGAAGGACAAGTCATCAAGGAGCTACACAAAACGAAGACATCAAGCTCATGTTGGTGAATGGGTATTCGGCTCCGACTCCAACAATCACTCCTAAAGAAGCTATCACTCCGACTCCAAATATACTCAAGATGAAGGTGTTGTTGGTCTAGCACTTGTGTCAACCAACTCCTACGACATATTTGATTCACCAAATGAAGGACTTGGAAGATGCTTCATGGCTAAAGGCCCAAAGGTATCACACCCCGAGTATGTTGATTTCAATAGTGATGAAGATGACTTGTTAGGTGATGATGATTTACTTGTTGACAACTCTAGTGATGAATACTATGATGAAACGTCAATTAATCATGATAATCAAGATAAAACAAATGGCAATGATAATGAGAAGATTGAGTTTCTAACTAAAGAACTAAACACTCTTAAGTTAGCTCATGAAACTATCTTAGGAGATCATCGAGAACTTTTAAGGACTCATGAGAAATTACGTTTTGAAAAGCTCAACCTTGAGCAAGAGCATGAGTTCTTAAAGGCAATCAATGATGATCTTCGCAAGAAAAGTTCTTCTTACATTGCCAAGCGTCTACTCTTATCCACTTACATGCCTCAAGTCAAGTCTAGTAACAAGAACTAGAAAGATTCTTCCTCTAGTAGTAACAATAATCATGCTAAATCTAATGTTGTTGCTTCTAGTAGTTCTCTTAATTCCACTAATGTTTCTCTTAGCCAAGTTACACTTGAGCAAGAAAATAGCTTATTGAAGGGAATTATAGAGAAAGGTGTTTACAAGAGCCTTGCCGGGAGTAAGCAATTCGAGGAAATTGTACGCAAGCAAGGAAGGCACCGGAAGAACCAAGGTGTTGGTTTTGAACGAAAGTTCAATGCCAATGGAGTTGAGTGGGAAGAAGATCAATACCCCAAGACAAAGTTTGTTCCTCAACAAGAGAAGTATGATCCTACTTCCTTCAAAGGGACACAAGCTCAAGATGATCTTCCACCACAAGACCACAAGCAAAAAGGCAAGGATAAGCTTCAAGAGGAAAATGATGCATTTGAAGAAGCACCCAAGGCCTTGGTCAAGTCGGTTCCCAAGACTACATCAAGTTCTACTTCATCAAGTACGACTACAACTCCAAGGATTCCCATCAAGATGATGTGGATCCCGAAGAAGAAGAACTAGAGAGTTCTTGAGGGTGACTCCGCCAACATACTTCACTCTTATCATTTTGGCAAGAACAAGTGCAATCAACTTCCACATCTTGCACTAGTTCAAGGAGTCACAAACCCTCTTGTTGGTAAGACAAGGGACAAGGTAACCCAATGCTTTCATAGACATCATCTTGTGTGTGCATCACTCTATGTCTTTGGATATCCTTGTTTGTTCCTTGTGGGACTAACCCGTGTAGGTATTGAAAGTGCAACTCACTCTAAAGGATTGCTCCAAATGATCTACATCAACATTGAGCATCCACATCTTCAACACCTACACGAAGTCATAATCCACAAAACCCAAGGTTAGTTCATCCCTTTTAGGGGGGATCTCACATCTAGGGGGAGCTTTACTCTAAAAATTGAGCTAAAGAAACTCTAATGGTGTGAACACAACAACGCTTTATGTAAAAATGGTAACCCCATTTGTGCTTAAACAATGAGTATGACCTATGATCAAATGTTCTCATTTGACTCCTAAGTCAATATACTCATATATAGATGACCTAGTCATCGCCAATTGCTTGATAGATGCTATAATCGGTTGTGCATGCTTTCCCACATATTTCATTAACCATTTTATTGTGTGAGCATGTTGGTTGCATAATTTACTCATTCAAGGACATCCACTTGTTGTTTTGATTGTTTGGTTCCTTTTTCTTTTGCCAAGTGGATGGACAAGAATGCCTAAGAACCTTCTCTAGCTATCTATGCTTTTATCGTCTCAAACTCTATTCATGCTACATCACAAAGTTTGATCAAGTCAGATTCGAACCACTCTGTGTGAGGAGCACTCGGAGTCCCCGATTCTTCATAGACTTAAAAATCCAAAACTTCTTTGTGCGTTTCGTTTTGACCAATTCATCCATTTCGGTCATACCGATATCACTAAGTCGATCTAGGTTTTCAATCTCAGTGCAAGCAATTTGAACTTTTAGGTCACACCGAGTTTCAGTAACTACTTGCAGTTATGAATCTCGGTGGCACCGAGTTGTTCCACTCGGTCACACCGACAGAGTCAGGCTATATATATCCACGACCCAAAATTTGGAAAAATTTCCGAACCTCTTCGCCCGCGCTCAGCCTGCTCTGCCTCCCTGGGTCTCTGGATCGTCCTCCTCATCGCCAGCTGCCTCTCGCCGCTGGTCTCTGCCACCGTCAACGGGAATCATCTCTGCCGTTGCCGCCGTAGCAAGTCCATCACCGCACTAGGGTATGGACTTGATCCTTGTGCTATTCCCCCTCTGATTCTTAGCACATTGTTTTGCCATGTATCTTGCCATGATTGAGATCACTCTATCCAGCGAAATCACTTTGTAGTTTAGTCATGGATTGAAAATTTAGGGTTAGGTTTCCGCCGAAACCATCTTGGACCGACCGAGTTGTTGAAATCGGTTCCACCGATTTGGCTAAGGCCATTGCACATGTGATTCTCGGTCTGACCGAGAATTGCAAATTAGTGTGACCGAGTTCAAGACTTTGTGAAACCCTAGCAGTCTTGGTGCCACCGAACTATGACTCAGTCTGATCGAGTTCACTAGTTTAGGTTCCAAAAGCTGCTTCGGTATCACCGAGTTTGCACATCGGTAGATCCGAAATGCTCTCAGTGGAAAACTAAAACTAAGTTTTTAACTCATTCTTTTGCAAAACCCTCTGTACTTTGTGATGCTTATCAAATCTACCTCATCTATAATCTATCCACATGATCTGCTGTCAGTATTTGCATTATGTCAGATCAGAGTGACAGTCAGAACAAGTCTGAGGAGCAAGTGAACATGAGTGAGGGCACTAGTCCCTCTAGCAGCTTTGATGAAGGAAGCAGAAGTACACCCAGCAACTTGCCTAAGGCAGCCACCAGGACCAGAAAGAAGAAAACCTCAGATTCTGAGGATGAGGACTATGTGGCTGTTGAGGAAGAGGCCACCTCAAAGAGGAAAGTCCTGAAAAAGGAATATGGCACAACTGCTTCCACTAAGCCAGGAATGAAGCAAAAGATTCCTGCCAAGAGAGTGCCTATGTCAAAGGCTAGAGCATCCACTGCTGAAACCTCCAAGCCATCAGAAGAGGCAGTTGGAGAAGGCAAGAAAAGGAAGGAAAGGATCAAGAAGACCACTGCCAGAGTGCTTGGCAGATCCTCAATAATGAGAGACTCTGAAGAAGAGGAAGAGGAAGAGGATGCAGCACCAGCACCCAAAGCTCCAAAGCTTATGGGAGATGCTATAAGGGCAGGGGCTGTTCCATCTAAGCCTAAGACTGATCCTAAGACTGCTACTCCAACCCCAAAGCCAAAACCCAAGAGGAGCACCAGGAACATCCCTGCTGAGGAGAAGAACAAGGCCCCAATGCCTCAAGCTGCTGAAGAAGAAGATGATTCTATCGTGTTGAGAAAGTTGAAGCCCAAAATTCCAGATCACAATGATGCTCACCCAATTGCAGAGAACATGAAAATCAGGAAGGATTCAGGTTTAAGGCTATGGAGAGCGTCTGATCCATATGCCACCAGGAGAAGGAATGCTATGGACTACAGGTTCCATACAAAGGAACAACATGACTTCTATGAGATCATCTTACTTGACAATAAGCCCATCATGTATGATATGAGATGGGTAGACTGGAAATTCATTGAGGAAAATGAAGATCACTTCCCTGGTGTATATGACAGCTTCAAGGCGTGTGGAGTCGATGAGTTTGTGGCTCGGAAGCTCACAAAGTGGAATGATGAGCTCATTATGCAGTTCTACTCCACAGCTCATTTCTACCTAGATGGAAGGATTGTCTGGATGTCTGAAGGTACGAGGTACCAGTCAACGGTTGCTGAATGGGAAAAATTGATCAATGCTCCTGAGGAAAGTGAAGATGACTTGGATGTCTATGCCAAGAAGAAGAAAGATCACAACACCATGGCACATATGTACAAAGAGATCCCAAATGCTGCTCTTGAGACACACAAGTTTGGATCAGTACATTACCTTATGTCAGGCTTGCCAACAATCAACTGGATCCTCAGGCACACTCTTCTGCCAAAGTCAGGTGATCACAAGATGATCAGAGGCCATGCAATTAACTTGCTTCACATATTTGATGTGCCTCAAAAGTTTAAGGTCATGAGCCTAATTGTGGAAACCATTAAGAGAATAGCTGCAGATCAGAAGAGAAGTTGTGGGTATGCCCCACAGATCCAGGAGCTAATCAACTCCAAGATGGGCACTGGCACATATCTCCTGGACAAGGAACACATGCCCATCTACCCAGACTTTGAGGACAACACTGTGGTGATGGATGAAAATGAACCATCTTCTGTGCAAGAACAAGCCAAGAGGGAGAAGGCAAGGGCTGAAAAGGCTGCAAAGATGCCAACCACTGAAGAGGCATCTCAGTATCTTCTGAAGAGCAAGCAAGATCAACTTGGCTACTTGATTGCCTCCACTCTGAGGATTGAGAAGGGATTGGCTACCCTGACTCAAAACCAGGAGATCTTGGAGAGGATCATGGAGCAGAAGTTCTATGACTTAGATGTGAAGGTCACTGAGATCTAGTCAGTTGTTGAGCAACTTCAAGATGAAGTGCAGGAGAAGAAGGGCAAGTCTACCACTGATGCTTTTGCTAGAGTGCCCAGAGGACAGAGATCTGCTGCAGTGCCTGTCACAGACACCAGAACAACTTCATTTGCACCAGCTACAGCTTCAGTGCCACCAGCTCCAGCACCCACTCCACTAGTTCCATCTACATCAACTGATGCCTTCGTCCTTGGCGTGTTATCTACACCACCACCCGAAGACCAAGCCTGAGAGTCGATCTAGCACTATGCATTTTTATGAACTTTTTGGTAACTTGTTGCCAAAGGGGGAGAAAATGTATAGATCATAGGCTTCGAGAGAGAGTGTTGCTTTTTATTCTATCTTTTTGTTTGGTGGTTAAACTTTGTTTATTTGCTTGTTTGCGATACTTTATGCTTGTGTGTGATACTTGGATGATCATGTGTTTGATCATATGCTACCTTAATGCTTGTTGAATGACATTATATTTTTTATCTCCATATATGATCATTCACTTCGCTTGGTGATGAGTGCATGTATTTCATTATTATCATTTTGAGCGCTCCACCAAGATGTAGGTGACATGGAAGAGTAACCCATGTTCCTAACTCATTGTGCATTTGCAGTCCAAAGAAAATCTTAAACTATGCACAAATTTAGGGGGAGCTCTTGCTTTTCACATAGTTCTCAAAGAGACAATGTTTTTCACTCTTATTATCATTTGTCGAAGCTTTGATCTATATGTTGTCATCAATTACCAAAAAGTGGGAGATTGAAAGTGCAACTATCCCTAGGTGGTTTTGGTAATTCCTAACAACATATAGCTCATTGAGCTAATGCTATTTCAAGATTAATATCTCAGGAAAGCTCAATGATTGGCATGGCATGGATGAGAAAAGTGGACCCCTCAAAATGCTAAGGACAAAAGGATTGGCTCAAGCTCAAAGCTCAAGACTCTACATTTTCTATTTTAGTGATCCAAGATCACATTGAGTCTATAGGAAAAGCCAATACCATCAAGGAGGGATGAGGTGTTGCTTAATGAGGCTCTTGCTCAAAATGCTTAGTAATATGCTCCAAAACCCTCAACTACTTTCTCACATCCACATATGACCTAAACCAAAAGTCCAACTCGGCCCCACCAATTCTTGCTATCTGGCGCCACCGAGTTTCAAATGTCATAGCCACTGCCACAAACCATAGGCAAATTGGCCTCACCGAGAGGGATCTCGGTCTCACCAAGATGGGATTGTAATCTATCTGTTTCCCTTCATAACATTTCAGTCTTACCAAGATGAGCGATCGGTCCCACCGAGATTGCAATGTAAACTCTCTGTTTTCCCTTCGTAATGCTTCGGTCTCACCGAAATGAGCGATCGGTCCCACCGAGTTTACCTGACCAACTCTCTGGTTAGCTTATTACCAAAATCGGTCTCACCGAGTTTGTGTAATCGGTCTCACTGAGATTACGTTATGCCTTAACCCTAATCATATCGGTCCTACCAAGTTGCATGTCGGTCCCACCAAAAACCCTAACGATCACTAGCTTTGCTGAATCGGTCCGACCGAGTTTAACTATTCGGTCCCACCGAGATTGGCAAGTTGTGTGTAACGGTTAGATTTTGTGTGGAGGCTATATATACCCCTCCACCACCTCTTCATTCATGGAGAGAGCCATCAGAACAAAACTACACTTCCAACTTACTTTTTCTGAGAGAGAACTACCTACACTTGTGTTGAGGCCAAGATATTCTATTCTTACCATATGAATCTTGATCTCTAGCCTTCCCCAAGTTGCTTTCCACTCAAATCTTCTTTCCACCAAATCCATATCCTGTGAGAGAGAGTTGAGTGTTGGGGAGACTATCATTTGAAGCACAAGAGCAAGGAGTTCATCATCAACACACCATTTGTTACTTCTTGGAGAGTGGTGTCTCCTAGATTGGCTAGGTGTCACTTGGGAGCCTCCGACAAGATTGTGGAGTTGAACCAAGGAGTTTGTAAGGGCAAGGAGATCGCCTACTTCGTGAAGATCTACCGCTAGTGAGGCAAGTCCTTCATGGGCGGCGGCCATGGTGGGATAGACAAGGTTGCTTCTTCATGGACCCTTCGTGGGTGGAGCCCTCCGTGGACTCGCGCAACCGTTACCCTTCGTGGGTTGAAGTCTCCATCAACATGGATGTACGATAGCACCACCTCAGAACCACGACAAAAACATCCATGTCTCCTATTGCGTTTGAATCCTCCAAACCCTTCCCTTTACATTCTTGCAAGTTGCATGCTTTACTTTCCGCTGCTCATATACTCTTTGCATGCTTGCTTGAATTGTGTTAAGATTGCTTGACTTGTCCAAAGTTGCTAAAATCTGCCAAGAACTAAAATTGGGAAAAGGATAAGTTTTTATTTGGTCAAGTAGTCTAATCACCCCCCTCTAGACATACTTTCGATCCTACAGTGCCGCTGCATCCGGTCATCTTCACCGTGTCCATGCACCCGACGTCCCCGGCTCTCATACGCTGCCTTCCACGACGTGTGATCGCTACCGTCCGCACATGGTCTTTGTCATGTGTTGGGCAACTTCGAGCACCACCGTCGCACTTATACATGCAACCTGCATGGCAGCTCCTCGCCGTTGCATGTCCCGCCGATAACGTCTTCACCAGTCCAAGCATCCAACATGACCACTTCAGGTCGCCGCTAGTTTCACCGGCTTCGTCTTCATTCACCACGACTTTGTCGCCAACATCATCTCATCCCCGACTACTTTGTCTACTCTGACAACCGCGAACTGCACCATCACTTCTCTCTTTTAGCCCTCTGTGCCTCGCAACTGTCACAGAGGCCTCCTCTGCTAGTCCCTACGACAATGGAGCACAGGTCATGATGGTCCTACCTTCGCACGCCCAGCACTAGCAACATCGATACATGTCTTCATTCCCAACACATTCCCAAGTCTGGCAAGCTCGGATCGACGCCTTGTCTTCATCGGTATCGACAACTTCTTCGATAGCGACACCCTCCTCTACGACTGCCTCGATCACATCACCGTTGAGTTCTTGTTTGTGCACTCGGTTCTGCCAAAACCAGAGTATGCCTTCGTCCCCGACATGCACCTGGTTCTCACAAAACTATGTACGACCTCGTCCTCGACGGCTCGAACTGTGTCTCCTTTGGCATCGGCTTCCTTGATGACCACCTCAACGTGTCTCCATTACTCTATTCACGCACTACGCACATGCGGCTTCATGTGCGGCTACCTCGACACCGACACCTGAGCACGACATCGACCATGACGGCCCCTCGCACGGCTACCTTGACCATGACTCCACCACCCATGCTCTCGGCTTCCTCGACTTCAACACAAAGGGCTATCACCTCGCTTGAGCAACTCGACGGTTTCCTCTATAGTCAACATGTTCGTGATGCGACACCGTCCGTAGCGCTCCCGCTACGACTGCGGGGGGATGTCAACCCGTCGGCTTCTACGCTGATTTATCTCCAGTCTGACCGTTCGTGACACTCCTGCTGTCTGTGACGCTACCGGTATGACTGTGGTTGGATGTTAGAGTATCTAGGCATATCTCTTGTAGTTGGTAGCATATGATTTGAAATCATCTCCGACCTTATCTCTAGGAGAGGCTTCTTGCCCTCTAAGCCATGTACTCTATATAAACCGCCCAAGAGGCTCAATACAACACACACCACATGACGCCAATTATCTCCCCTCTCTATTCCTCTTACATAAAATGTGGTCATATATGGTATGTGGGAGATGGAACTAATATTGGTATTTGAAAAGACGAATGGTTCCCAAATAGTGCATCAGGTAAAGTAACAACTAGAAGGGGCCAAAACATTCTTAGTAGGGTGAGCGACCTTATTGATCACAACACAGATCACTGGGATGTGGACCTAGTGAAGCAAACTTTCTAGCAAGTGGATGTTCAAAGAATTCTTGCTATCCCTTTATCATCTTTTGGCATGCAAGATTTTGTTGCTTGGAACCTAACTCATACAAGCACCTTCTCTGCGCATTCATCATATTGTGTAGAATGAGAGGGCCAATATGGCCAAAGGTTAAACATAGGTGATCAAGAAATTGGTATATAACCTAATCCAATTTGGGATAAAATATGGGGACTCAGAGTGTCTATGAGGGATATTTTTGTTGGAGAGTTATGCATAATACTATTCCTTGTCGGGTTACCCTAGCGAACCGCCATATCAAAGTGAGAGGGAAATGCCTAGTCTGTGGGATTGGAGCCTAAGACATTAAGCATCTCCTCTTCAAGTGTAACCGAGCGAAGCACGTATGGCAAGCCCTGAGTATTCAAGGCTTAATTGAGAAAACTTGTCTTGTACATCGTATGCGACAGAAATTTCTGGAGGAGTTGATGTACTCAAGCCCTGAACACTCACCAATTTTGGGAAAAGCTTCATTGTTAGAGCTTGTTGCTGAAAATATGCCCTAGAGGCAATAACATTGTATTATTTATTTCTATGTTTATAATTAAGAGTTTATATTCTATGCTATAACTGCTATGATTCTGGAATATGACATTTACTGGAAGACTCATGAGCATGCATGGAATGATAAATGGTAAAATGCGATTCCTAGTCTCGCCTCTAGGACTAGCTCAAGTGTTGTTTGTGCTCATGCTTTCCAGATCTTGGGATATTTTTAAGTGTAACGATAGTCCCAAACAACTTCGAGAGTATGATGTTAGAAGAATGATCATATTGGATTGACCCAACTTGTTTATTATACTTTGAGATACTATCATCACAAGTCAATCGATATAACACAAAGAGTTAAGGTATGCTTTAGTTCCTAGACCATGAGAGTATCGTAGTCACTTCTTACCATACGATGGACTTTGGGGTTGCTTAAATGTCATTTGTAACACGGTGATCACAACGGCAACTTATAGGTTCATCAAAAAGTTTGACAAGGGGCTAGATAGCTCAAGAGTGGATTTTCTCCTTCGATGATGGAGAGATATTCTTAGGGCCCTTTTGGTGTGACGACATCCATCATCATCTGGTCAGACATAGGTGACTAGGTCACAGGGATGGCGGAACATGTCAACGAGAAATAAGAACAAAACTGGTAACGAGGAGACCGGCATAGTGAGAATGAGAATGACTCAAGAGGATACCAATATATCTCACCTCGGGTTTTATAACATATCACAAAGCAAAGGGAATAGCATATGATAACCAAAGGTTCACTCGAATATCATTTGTGTATTCACAAGATCGTGGATATCCACGGTTCCTCTATTGGTCCTTGAACGAAAGGGAGTTTCATTCATGTCTATGTTTTACAAAAACTATAGGGTCCCAATCTTAAGGGAATCACAATCTGTGAGTGTTAGTGGAATGAGAGTTAAGAGAAAATATTCTAGGAATAGTTTCGAGAGGAACCGGAAGCGCTTTGGGGAATACTGGTAAACCGGGAAATGATATATAGGCATAAATTGTTTTCGGGGACCTAATATAAATAATAGAGGACTTAGATAATGATCTAGGAGTCCCTAGAACCTATTTAGAATCAATGGGCTAAAGGACATATCAATTGACCTATTAGTGGAGAGCTAATGGGCCTTGAAGGCCCATGTAGGGATGGCGCCCCCTTTTAGCTTATTGCACAAGCTAAGGGGTGCAGGGGAGTTGGAGGAGGACTCCTCGACCTTGACTACGACCGAAGGGAGGGTTTTGCCTCCTCCAAGTCATCCTAGGCCTCCCTCCACCTATATATATGTGAGGGGTGTCCCCTTTGAGATACACAAGTTCTCCCTTGATCTCGGGCGCCCCCTCTCTCTAGTTCCAGTTTTTGATCTAGACTTGACCTAGACTTGAACTAGTTCTAGTTCTCTCTAATCCTCATAATAGAGAGGCCTCGTGAGGTTCTCTTCTCCCTTCACTAATTCTCCGGCGATAATTTGCTTTGGACGGTAAAAGTGCTGCCAAATTGTGAAGCCTATATGCTTGTAATCTGTAGAGAGGCCATGCTTTCGGTCTTTTGTCTAAGGGATCATCATGGACGGTTCAAGGGACTTCAAGAATATCTACAACAACTCTTCTTCCGCTGTATCTCAAATTTGGTAATGACCCAATCTAACATTGTATGCATCTTCATAGTGATCTGGGACCTTGATCGTAGGGATACAAATATTTTTTCTACTACATTTCCCAACAGTGGCATCATGAGCGATTCTATGAGTAGATGTAGGTTTTGATCTAGATTACATGTGATTATGAGGGTACTTCACAAAAGTTTAGTAATGAATTTGATCTATTGCTAAAAGAATTAAGAACTAGATGAGTTCTAGAGCATAAATTGTGCGAGTAGAAAATAAGATCTATTGTATTAGATGCAATCTTTTACTTGATGTTCTTGTATGCTTCCCACGAGTATTGCTTTGGTTCAGTTCATTGGCGGCATGATGTAGATTTCTATAAATTTCTAACAATCAATTGACCCTGGTTCTGAGCGATATGCTAAGATGGGCTACATCATAGTCAAGATTAGTGAACCATCACAAAAACGAGAGGGCGTGAAGATGCTTGATCTTCACGGGGTCACGCGTATTTGAAAGCACATTCGATCCCATGGTGGTTTTGGTAATTCATGTCAACATACATGTTGTTGGACTAATGGTTTCCTTAAGTATATTTCACGAAAAGTTCAACCTAGTCAAGAAGATGGATGGAGATGTGGACCCCTCAAGCTACAAATGACAAGCATTGGCAAAAGCTTCAAGACCCTACATTTTTGGTTAAGTGATCCGAGATCACATTGAGTACATAGGAAAGCCAATACTACTAAAAGGGGATAAGGTTTTGATCATGAGTCATTTTCTCAAGTGCTTGAAGATATTGCTCCAAAACCCTCAGCCACACCCTTACATTCCAATCTATCCAAAACCCTAAAGTTCATCTCGGTCCCATCGATACACATACACCTAGACCCACCGAGGTACACTCGACAGAGCCATTTCCTAGACCTTAGAAACTCGATCTCACCAAGATGGCATTCGGTCCCACCGAAGTGCACTGGCTAACTTTCTGTAACCAATTGACTTCATTTCGGAATTAACGAGTGAAACTGATTGGAATTACCGAAATGCTGATTGTGCTTAGGCCATCTCAAATCGGTCCCATCGAGTGGATTCATCCAGTCTCATCGAAATGTTTAAAGTTCAAATCTTTTGCACTAATCGGTCTCACCAAGTTTTTCACCCAGTCCCTCTGAGTTGTGCATAAAGGCGCATAGCGGTTAGATTTTTGGTGAAGGCTATATATACCCCACCCACACCACCTACTCTCAGTGAGAGCAACCAAGACGAAGCCACCACTTCCATATCCATTTTCTGAGAGAGAACTACCTACACTTGTGTTGAATTCAAGGGATTCTACTCCAACCATTTCATCCTTGATTTCTGGCCCCCTCAAGTCGCTTTCCATCCCAATCATTCTCCTACTACCATGCCAAAGCTGTGAGAGAGTCATTGAGTGTTGAGGGACTATCTTTTGAAGCACAAGAGCAATGAGTTCATCATCATCAACAACATCTATTACCTTTTGGAGAGTGATGTCTCCTAAATTGG
Source organism: Triticum urartu (assembly GCF_003073215.2). Taxonomy (NCBI): domain Eukaryota; kingdom Viridiplantae; phylum Streptophyta; class Magnoliopsida; order Poales; family Poaceae; genus Triticum; species Triticum urartu. Next base: position 413,523,801 of record NC_053025.1, read on the forward strand.
TTAGGTGTCACTTGGGAGCCTCCAAATCATGTGGAGTTGAACCAAGAGTTCTACCTCTCACAGATTGTGCTTGATGTGAATTAGTGTATCATGATTTCTGAATGCCTTGTAAACTAGTGATCTACAGAATGCTTGCTTTGCTGAAAGTAGTGAAAGCTATTAGTTTTGACTGCTCAAATCCCTAGTGCACTAGTAAACTCCACCATTTTCTGCTATTACCTTGATACACCTAGATCACTATGTTTAGATGCTGAATTTGTGCCAAGTGTGTTCCCATTCAGAGCAATCACTTAACCAATATGGATTAGCATGCTATGTTCTCTAGATTGGTAGCATGTGAACCAGACCCGGATGAGTGTAGATTCTTGTTTCCCTTTTGTATTCCTTTTGTTCAATAGGTAATAATGAATAAATAAGTCTGACTACCTATAGTAGCATGTCATGTTCCCTAGACTGGTGGCATGTGAAATCTGGTTAGATTGGACGGTAATTAATCTTAAAAAAACGTAATTGTCGAACCAGGTGTATACCATGTTCTCTGGATCGACGGTATGTTCCTTTGGGGAGACAAATAGAAAAATCTATAATTAGTCGAGCCGGTTGTATACCATGTTCCCTGGATCGGTGGTATGTTCCTATGGTGAGACTAATATAATAACATCAAAGTTTCTTCTAAATTCAGTTAGTGGTTCAACCACAATGCCGTGTTCCTAGTAATAAGTGATTTTATCACTAGTTCTTATTCAAGTTGTTGTCGGTTTCAAGGATCATGCTCTCTTTAGGAGCCTCTTGGCACAATCAACATTTAAACTGGTTGATCTTCTTTCATCACTGTCACATTTTAGATGATAGAGTTAACTAGTATCCTATTGCTTTGTAGCACTCCTAACAATTATTTTTCACTAGCTAAGTCCAAAGTATGCATTCTCTATTCAACTCTCTGTTCACTACCTCGCTCTTGTGATATTCCTTTACTTGATAAAAAGTAAATATTTAAGTGTGGAGGAACTTGATAAGCACATTTCCTATTCATATTTTGGCACACAAATATAGCATTTATCATGAGTTGACCATCATTTCTTGCTATGAAGTATTGCATATTTGAACAAAAATCATATAAAAGGATCATTTACTTGTCACTTGTTTCTTTTGCAATGGGCTAAGGTCAATGTTGATGGAAGTTTTCTGGAGGAAAGTAGGAGTGGAGCCAGGGGCGCTATGATTCGAGACCATGATGGAAGAATTATCTTATCAGCTTGGGATTATATACCTTGGTGGAATGTAGCGGACTACGGGAAGCCATGGCTTGCCTAGAAGGACTATGGAAGTCAATGTCGGGGGACAGATCTACCCTTAATCATCGAGACGGATTGCAGCTCGGTGAAAAAGGCGCTCATCCTCTCGTCTATTGATAGATCAGAAGTTGGAGCAATTGCAGAGGAGTTTCAAGCCATCAAAGGGAACAGAGAAGTTAGAGTTTGCAAAGTAGATAGAAGGGACAATAGGTTAGCTCATAGTCATGCCCAGTTGGGGTGTAGAGAGTTGCGTGGTGGGGTTATGCAAGGTACAGTGCCAACCCGTGTCTTGAGCATGGCCTTGCACGATTGTACGAACTATGTTTTCTAACTTAATTAATACAACTCTCTATTTAAAAAAAGTGTTAACTAGTATCCTATTGCTTTGTATCACTCCTAATAATTATTTTTCACTAGCTAAGTCCAAAGCATGCATTCTCTATTCAGCTCACTATTCACTATCTCGCTCTTGTGATATTCCTTTACTTCAGGACAAGTAAAGATTTAATTGTGGGGGAACTTGATAAGCACATTTCTATTCATATTTTGGCACACAAATATAGCATTTATCATGAGCTGACCATCATTCTTGCTATGAAGTATTGCATATTTGAATAAAAATCACATAAAAGGATCAATTACTTGTCACTTGTTTCTTTTGTAGAAAAGTGCGCAAAGGCATTATAATCATCAAGATTTCGACTATGTGGCTAAACAGAATACATAAGGGCATGAAAGAAATACGTCAAGAACTTGAGGTGAGAAGAAAAGAACTAACCAGGAGCAAGCTAAAGGAGAAAACGGACCTTCTTGTGAAGAGAGAAGGAGAAGGGACAAAGAGCAACAGTGGCAGATCAGGGAGGGAATCAAAATCCCTAGCCGCCTCCATTCCCAAATCAGGCCTCACATCTCTCTCCCTTTGCCAACCTCCTTATCCACCTTCGGCCGCTGCCACGGCCAGGCCGGTGTGGTGGTGCACCACCCAGCCATCCATCCGCTCCATCTCCACCACCGCAGCATCCACCACCGCGCCACAATCACCATCACCACCTCCCTCCTTGCTGTATGCCTGCTGCTATTCTTCCCCAACCTCTGCTCCTCCTCTCCTCCGATCTGAACTCCGCTACTATTTCTTGCTATCCTTGGTGCTGCTCCATCCCCACAGACTGACCAAGGACCTGAAGCCCTTCTTCTTCCCCTTGCACCTGCTCCTGCGTCCTCTCCGCTGCTTCTCCCTTAGCATTGCCACTGCTCTCTCTCAACCTTCTCTGCTGCTGCCGAGCCTCTGTCCTGTTGCTTCTTTTTCGAACCACAAAACTAGTGATGCTTCTCTCCTCACGGCCCCTGCTGCTGCCCCTTTCCCAATATTGTTGTTGTTCTCCCTCGCTCCGTCCCTCGCTTTCCCTCTCTCGATATATTGTAAGAATTGGTGAATTATTCATGTGGTTTCGTATTTCTGTTATGTTGATCTATTAGTGCTTGTGTTGTGTCTTCTGTAATCCAAATCATATATGTTTTCTGTGTGTGACTAATTGTCAGTTAGTTGCTTTTAATAATTCATATTGTTTCTTGTGAAATTTGTGTTGATGTTACTATCTGTAGAAGTGAGATGTATGAAAATTTAATTTCTAGTCTTTGTGATAGCTATGTACTAGTGATATATGTGTTGTGATATGAAGTATTTCCATTATGTTCCATAATATTGTTTCTTCTCTTTGCTACATGTTAGATAGACATATGTGTTCTAGTATTGTTGTTTCCCGTTGGTCATTTTTGTATGCTTGTGTCAGTATTTACTTTCTCAAGTAAAACGATAAAACCAAAAAGACAGAGTACAATCTGAACCTCCCTTTGCTTGTTTCACATTTTTCATTGGTGATGATCTTCGGGACCAAACTTTTTTAGTTTAGGTTTATTTTCTCACATTCATATTCTAAATTGTGTTACCTAGCATTAGCCAAGTCTAGTCGCCATTGCCTAGTCCTTGTGGAGAACTTTAACAACCCATAGTTTGGGCGTAAAACCTCATTGTACTATAACCGATCATTTTGGCGCCATTGCCGGGGACTAGCGTCGAGTGACTGTGTAATGTTATATACTAGGTTTAGTTTAGTTCCTTTCTTGATTCAAATTATATTTCATTTTCAGTGTTTTTTTCTATTTTATCTGTTGTTGCTTCAACTTATTAGGATACTAACATTCTCACCACGGGTTATTATTTATGATTGTGCATAGGAAATAGGAACTATTTACTGAATTCTTTTTCTAACACTTGAGCACAATTTTCCTTTCCATCATTTTCACAAAAGACATTAAAAAGATGAAGCATATGAGGCAACCTCAATTCCATTTTTTGCAGTTTTCTTTTATAGACTGAACTAGTAATAAAATAAGAAACTAAAAGATTCAATTACAAGATCTAAATATATACCCTCAAGCACTCACCACCTCGGCAATGGCGCCAGAAAAGAGCTTGATATCTACTACGCAACCTTCTTCTTGTAGACTCGTGTTGGGCCTCCAAGCGCAGAGTTTTGTAGGACAGTAGCAATTTTCCCTCAAGTGGATGACCTAAGGTTTATTAATCTGTGGGTGGCGTAGGATGAAGATGGTGTCGCGGGATATCCACGGCCACCTATGGGACCGGGCGGCCCCTTGCTGGTCCGGCGGGGGACGTCGCGTTGCACAAAGAGCAGACTAGCACGCAGCAGCACGACAGAGAGCACACAAGAAATTTACCCAGGTTCGGGCCGCCGCGAGGTGTAAGACCCTATTTCGGGTTTTTTGGATTGATGGTGGAAATGAACATGGTGGTGCATGGTACACTTGCCCGGCAATGCCTGCCTCAGGGCTACAGTCACCACAACCGTATGGCGGCTTGGGTTTGTCAAGTTTCCAACCCTCTAACCCCCTCTTATGATCGCCATGGGACTCCTTTTATAGATTAAGGGGTCACCAAAGTGACAAAATAGTCATTACCCACTGATATGATAGCAAACAGTTCTATCATACCTAACTCTATGGGCTGGCAGGGTGCATTAAATGCTCCGCTCAGTGTCACATCACTAGTTGCCTGGCAAGGCCTGCTGGGCTTATCTCGCCAGCTCCGCATCTGTTCTCTTGACACGTCATTGGATGGGTGTCACCTATGGGTTTCTTCTGTAGGAGATGGCTGCCATGTGGCAAACACTGCCACTTAATCACCTTGCGGCTTGAGACCGCACTGATTGACGACGTGGGTCATACTTGCGCAGTTGGCGGGGTGCTTCAGGCCCCGTAAGCCCTGGCAGGCGCTGCCGGGGAGTCTTGGTTGCTTGTTTTAGGTGGTGGCCTGGCCCCTTGCCGGGCTCGCCTGCCCGGCAAGGGAGGCTCTTTCCTCGTAGATATCTTGTTCTCTGACTCATCCTTGGTCCTCCTTGGTTGCATACAGGTTCTTCAAATCTCTTGGACCTTCAATCCCTATCTTGAGCCGGTGCTTCAGTCTTGATCTTGTGCCTGTGCACAGTTGGGTAACAGAAGCCCTCAGGCCTGCCCCGAACGTGCTGCTGAGTATCGTCAGGGTAGGGCCTAATAAGTGCACAGGTAGAATTGTTGAAGGGGTTGGACCCTTGAGGTTTTTCTTTGCTGCTTCATTAGTCTTGATCTTGGGGCAGTTTTCGATTTCCCCGCACATGGTGTAAAGCCAACAGTGGTGGGGCCACAGCAGTGATTGCCCGTGAATGACTTTAATGCACGGGGTAGAAACCACCAAATTACTCTTCCCACAACGCGCTCTTATCCTTAGCCATGTATGCCGCATGCATAGCGCGGGGTAGGTAACAGAGGTGTGTAGTGCGGAAGAGCATCTTGAAGAGGGCCCGCCTACCTTGAATTGGCGGGGGAGGGTGGTGGTTGCCTGTTGACGGAGCAGCTGCGCTTCCCTGCCCGACCTATAAGAGGAGGGGCAGAGGAGGGCGAAGTCATTCATCCCTGCATCCTTCCTCCTCTTCTCTTAGTTCTCTGCTTCTTCGGGTAATGCTGAAGGGAAGGGCCCGGGGCCAACCCCTGGGCTCTTGTTTGGGATTTCCCTTGGATCTGAAAGGAAAGTTCGGGTGGCACGGCGCCGATGCCGGGAGTGGCAACTCCGGCGCGCTTCCCGCCGGGTCGCCCATGTCCTTAACTTCGGTGGGAAGGGATGCGGCCAACACCATTCCGCGACTCGAGATGGGCACGACGCGTGGTATTCGATCGCTCCCCATTCTTATTCCCTTCGTGACATTGGGGAGGAGCCGCATGAGAGATTCCCCACTAACAGGGGCGAATCTGGCTCCTCCTGGACGTGGTTTTCTCCATCGGATAGGAAGGCTCCTTGCTTTCTCACACGTCTTCGGGATGTGCGGTGACTTCTAATGTCAGGGCTCCCGGGGACGACCATGCTCTCTGTGGGAGGGCTTAGAGAGCATGGTGCCCGGCGTGGTGGTCGCGCCGAGGTCTTCGGGTGGTAGTGATGCGGACGGCACCCGTAACCCATGACGCGTCAAGAACGGGGACGACCGTTTCAACGAGTCGTGTTTGTCGGTGACTCCATCTGGTCCTCTGGCAGCGTCCCCATCCATGCCCGCCCTCCGGTTTCTTCCTCCCTATCGGGGAGCCATGCCGCCCTGATCCTGGGGAGGCGCCGGATCCCAGCTGTGCGCGCCTCCGGCCTTCTCCAACCTCTTCCCGCAGGAGATGGACAGGGGCAAAGGCGTAACAGGACACTTATCTTTTTTTAATCTTAAACCTGTAGGCAATCACCAATTTTTAATTCAAATAATGTAATCTCTTGAGTCCATCTTTGTGTTCTGTAATGCTTGTACTTGCAACTGCATATGAATGAAAAATATGAATCTTGTCAGGAACTCGTGCATGTGTATGTCCATGCAGAGGCAAAGCGCCTCTTTATTAGAATAAACGAGTTTTTCCTGGCAGGATATCCTATCGGGACCCTCTTTGTTTGCCGGATAACTTCGTCTGCCGGGGAACAGACAGATGGGCCAACCCCCCGCCAACTCCTTTTTCCCAAAGGCCACTACGACCACCCTGACTGAAGCAGCGTTCGAGTCATGGATGGGAGCACCTAAGTTTCAAATAGGAACACGAGGTTTTCTTATGCAAAGTTGTAGCTTTATAGAATACTAATGGACAAGAGGTGAACTTATCTGTTTGGCTTGCCGGGGATCGCGTGCCGTGCAATCTTCTCTTCCTTTGTCGAAGCCAGGTTCACGGCAAGAACCTGCAACTCCATGTAGATGAGAATGAATGCAGGATGCAATCCTATTTATATGCATATGCAAATGCTCATGAAGTGCTTATGCAATGATCTGGGTGTGCTCGTGCATGCATGCAATCTTAGTTGCCCCCCTACAATGCTTCTTTATTTTCTCTTGAACGGGGTCATCGCCCCGGCTTGTACAAGGGGTTACATGCATCTCTGGCAATGCCATGTACAATGGGTGGCTGCCGGGTAGGTCCTGACAGCCTCTGCGCCTTACAGGTAGAACTTATGGAGATGCTCAATGCTCCATGAGTTTTGCAACGGTGTGCCATCTCCAGTCTCCAGACGGACTATGTCGGGTCTAGAGACTCGTACTACCCGGTAAGGGCCTTCCCACTTTAGTGATAACTTATGTGTACCCTTGGCGGATTGAATGCGCCTAAGGACAAGTTCACCTCCCTCAAGACACCAGGCATGAACCCTGCGGCTGTGATAGCAACGCAAGGCTTGCTGATAGCGTGCATCACACGTAGCGGCCCAGAGATGGTTCTCCTCGAGTAGCACAACGTCATCACGCCGGTGCTGATCTTGCACTACTTCATCATAGGCAAGCACCCGAGGAGACCCGTAAATGAGTTATGTGGGGATAACTGCTTCTGCCCCATAGACCAGGGAGAAGGGAGTCTGCCCGGTAGCTCAATTAGGTGTCGTTCTGAGGGACCAGAGAACTACCGGCAGCTCCTCGATCCACCGCCTGCCGTGCTTCTGCAACATATCGAAAGTCCTTGTCTTGAGTCCATGAAGCACTTCAGCATTCACCCTCTCAGCTTGTCCATTGCTCCAGGGGTGTGCCACAGAGCAAATGAGATCTTGCATCCGAGGGTTTGAACATATTGCATGAAGATGTGGCTCGTGAATTGGGTGCCGTTATCAGTGATGATCCTTGCCGGGACTCCGAAAGGACACACCAATTCTCTCAAGAACTTGATAGCTGACTGAGCAGTCACCTTCCTCATGGCAGTCACTTCTGGCCACTTTGTAAACTTGTCGATGGCAACGAACAAGAATTCAAAGCCCCCGATTGCTCGGGGGAAGGGGTCAAGGATATCGAGCCCCCAGACCGAAAATGGCCATGACAGAGGGATTGTCTGAAGAGCTTGGGCAGGCAGGTGTGTTTTCTTGGAATGGAACTGACTGGCTTCACATGTCGTGACGAGGTCAACTGCATCTTGGAGAGCTGTGGGCCAATAGAATCCTTGCCAAAATGCTTTCCCAACTAATGCCCTTGATCCAATGTGTGAGCCACACATTCCTCTATGAATCTCAGCCAGCGATTCCTTTCCGTCCTCCCGGCAGACACACTTCAATTTCACACCGTTGGGCCTCCTTCTGTATAGAGTGTCATCGACAAACTAATACACACTGGCCCTCCGAGCTACTTTCTTAGCTTCATCTGGGTCGCCGGGGAGTTCTCCGGTTTGGAGGAAGCGAACAATGTGCCTTGCCCAAGTTGGAGCCTGAGGCTCGGCAACGAGGACTAGCGGAACCTCCTCGGCTGTGGGAGCACCAGCTGGGTCCATAGTCCCGGCTGGAGGGGGTGGTCCGGCAGGCTGTGAGGAGTTGTTTCTGGCAGGGTCTCCGCCGGGAGCGGATGGCTCGATCGGGAGAGGCTTACCGTAGTCCAACATTCTCCTTTTCCGGGCAATTGTGGTTGGTGATACAAAGGGTTGATAGAGGTGGAGAACAAAAGTTCCTGGTTCCACAGGAAGCTTCTGTGCAGCACACTTTGACAGGTGATCAGCTATGCTGTTTTCCACATGGGGTACGTGCTCTATTTGCAACCCGTCAAAGCGCTCCTCTAACCTCCTTACTTACTAAACGTATGCTTCCATCAATGTGCTTTGGTAATCCTTGTTGACTTGTCTCACCACCAACTGTGAATCTCCTCGAATGATTAGCTTCTTGATTCCCAATTCTGCTGCAATTCTAAGCCCGGCAAGGAGCCCTTCATACTCAGCTGTATTGTTGGTGGCTTCTTCCCGGGAAAAGTGCATTTGGATGACGTACTTCAGGTGCTCCTCGGAGGGGGCCACAAGAAGCATGCCAGCCCCTGCACCTTGTAGGAAAAAAAGCACCATCAAAATACATAATCCATTCTTGGGGTGATTCCTTGCCGGGGAGAGCTGTTTCTGTTGCTTCCTCATCAGGGGTTGGCGTCCATTCTACAATAAACTCTGCCAACGCCCTGCTTTAAATGGTTGAAGTTCTCTCAAACTTCAAACCAAAACTGGATAACTCCAAAGCCCACTCCACTATTCTACCAGTAGCCTCAGGGTTTTGGAGTATCCTCTGCAAAGGAAAACGAGTAACAACCGTGATCTCATGGGCTTGGAAGTAGTGGCGCAATTTCCTTGAGGCCATGACGAGGCCAAAGATCAACTTTTGCACACCAGAGTACCTCGATCTAGCCCCTTGCAACAAGGAGCTAACGAAGTACACTGGGCGCTGCACCACTTTCTTCCTTGCTGTGTCCTTGGGGTTGCACTTGTTGCCGTGCTTACTGCTGTTCTGATCCTCTTTTGACTTTGCCGTGGTCTGGTCGCTCTCTGTTTCACCCACTTCTCGCTGTGCTACCAAGGCTGCACTGACCACTTGGTTGGTTGCTGCCAAGTAAAGTAGTAACGGCTCTTGAGGTTTGGGTGCAACCAAGGTAGGCACAGATGATAGGTAAGCCTTGAGCTCTTGCAAGGCTGTATCTACTTCCGGGGTCCACTTCATAGGCCGTGCCTTCTTCAAAATTTTGAAGAATGGCAGGGCACGCTCAGCAGACTTGGAAATGAATCTTCTTAGCGCGGCAACGCATCCCGTCAAGCGCCTCACATCCTTAACTGTCCTTGGTGCTTGGATCTGCTCAATGGCCTTGATCTTGTCGGGGTTAGCTTCGATCTCCCGGTGGGACACGAAGAATCCAAGTAGCTTGCCGGAGGGAACACCGAATACGCACTTCTCCGGGTTAAGCTTCAGGTTGACCTTGTGCAAATTAGCAAATGTCTCCTCCAAATCCTGGATAAGGGTGGCCTTATCCTTGGTTTTGACTACAATGTCGTCCATATAAGCTTCTGTGTTTCTGTGCAGTTGTGGGTTGTGGGTCAAAACCAATCTGGACTGCTCTTGCAAAAGTAGATCCAACACTCTTCAATCCGAAAGGCATGCGGGCAAAACAATATGTACCACATGGAGTGATGAATGATGTTTTCTCCTCATCTTCTTTGAACATGAAGATCTGGTGACATCCGGAGTATGCATCCAAAAAGGAGAGAAGATCACACCCTGAAGTAGAATCCACAATCTGATCGATGCGCGACAAGGGGAATGGGTCCTCTGGGCAAGATTTATTGAGATCTGTGAAATCAATGCAAAGCCTCCATTTCCCATTCGCCTTCCGGACTACCACTGGGTTTGCGAACCATGTAGGGTGCAGTACTCCTATGACCAATCCAGCCGCCTCTAACTTCTTGATTTCCTCGGCAATGAACTGCTGCCGCTCCAAGGCTTGCTTCCTAACTTTCTGCTTGACGGGTCGGGCATGTGGGCAGACAACAAGGTGGTGCTCGATTACCTCCCTGGGAACACCGAGGATATCAGATGGTTGCCAGGCAAACACATCGATATTTTCCTGTAGGAAGGAAACGAGCGCGCTTCCCTGTTTGTCGTCAAGGGTGGAGCTAATGGTGAAAGTACCATCAACACCAGCCAGCCCTGCCGGGACCTTCTTCACTTGGGGTGCTGCAACCTTGGACCTCTTGCTGTTGGAACACTCCGACACGTCATCAATGGGTGCCGTGCACTCGGAGGGGGCACGCTTCCCGGACTCTTTGCCGGAGGTCCTAGAATCCCTCTTCTTTCCTCTGCTTTCCTTGGCAGGCACCGTTGCCGCCGTAGGCTCTGCTGCGACGGCATCCCGATACATCCTGTCCACATAGATAATCGCATCCTTCTCATCTGATGGGATGGCGATGACTCCCAATGGCCCAGACATCTTCAAGGTGTTGTAAGCATAATGGGATGCTGCCATGAACTTGGGCAAGGCCAGTCGTCCCAGAATCCCATTATACGGCAGGGGGAGCTCAACCACATCAAACACAATCTTCTCAGTCCTATAGTTCAGCTCTCCCCCAAATGTCACCGACAACGTAATTTTTCCCTTGGGATGGCTCCTACCGGGATTGACTCCTTGAAACGTGTCGGTAACCTCGAGCTCTTCCTCTCCTATCTGAAGCTTGTTAATAACTGCTGGAGAAATTAGATTCAACCTGTCCCCGCCATCCACTAACATCTTGGTGACCTTGAGGTTGCGAATTGTTGGGGAAACCAACAACGGCAAACATCCTACCGCGGTGGTGCGGCAAGGGCGGCCCTCCTCATCAAATATGATGGGCGTGCGGGACCATTTGAGCGACTTCCGGGCCTCTGGCGTTGGCTCCACAACATTGACCTCTCGTGCCCATTGCTTGAGCTGGCAATTGGAGGAGTGCAAGGACGCACCCCCATCAATGCATAAGGCGTCAGTGGCCCTCTGAAATTCCCGCTCACTGGTTTCCTCTTCATTTCCTCCATCACTCAAATCATCACAAGTTTCCTTCTCTTGGCCCCTGGCGGGTTTTCCTTGGTTCCGAAAGGGTTTGCCGGGGCGGTTTGCTTCATCGCCTCGGCCCTTTCCGCCAGAAGCATTCTGACCTTTCTCCTTATCACGCTTATCATACTCTGCTCTCTATCTCTTGACAAGCTACTCAACTTGATAACATCCATGGAGGTCGTGGCCCTTGGTCTGGTGGATCTTGCAGTATGGTCCTTCACCTTTCCCAGCTTTCTGCGCGGCAACGGCTTCTCGGTAGGCAGTGCATGCGGCAACTTCCTTGCCAGGGGCCTCAGCCTTGGCCTTCTTGCCAGTACTAGGCATGCCAGAACCTTCCACAGTCATCACTGTTTTATCTCTTGGCTTCTTGTTGTGCTTCTTGCCCTTTCTTTGACTGGTTGATTCATCTTCTTCCTTTGAATCAACATTGATGCAATCCTCCTCTCCGGGCAGCTTCCTGCCTTCCTCCATCCGAGCACACTTACCCACTAGTGTGTACAACTCCTTCACAGTCTTTGGCAACCGCACATTCATCTTAGAACGAATGCGATGGTTGTGTACATTGGACTGGAAGGCTGCTATAATAGCTGCATGATGGATATTCGGAATATTCCTATGGACTTTACTGAATCTTTGTAAATACTTACGAAGAGTTTCTCTTTCTGCTGGAGAAGCTGTAGGTCGCTGGGCCTGCCGGGCTCCTGGTGGCCACCGGTGAAGGCATCGATGAACTCGTGGCATAGTTCTGCCCATGATGAAATGGAGTTCTCCGGCAGGTGCATGAGCCAAGATCTCACGTTGGACTTTAGAGCCAACGGGAAGTAGTTGGCGAACACCTTCTCGTCTCTTCCCCCGGCAGCCTAAACAACGATGGTGTAGATGCTCAGGAACTCTGTCGGGTTCAGTCTCTCGTCATACTTCTCGGGTATCTCCGGCTTGAACGTGCGGACGGGTGGCCAACAGACTTGCCATAGCTCGCGTGTAAAGGCAGGGCAGCCGACCTCGAAAGGTAGGCACCCACCAACACCGCACGGAGACTCGTCGACGTTGAGGTCGCCGCACCCGTCAGTCTGGCAAGGGTCATCAAGAGGCCGTCCCATGATGACGCGCGCGTCTCCCCTCCGCCTATCTTTCGGGGTCCGCCATTGGCCCGGACGTGCTCGAGGGTCGGAAGAGGCCATCGAGACATCATCGGGATCTTGATCTTGCTGCGCCTGCTGCCGTGGTGGGGACTGCACGGTAGGGATAGCCCCCTTTGTTCGGCCAGCAGTACGAGCAGTCGTCGTCACTTGGGGAGGTCGTGGCGGGCTTGCGCGCCGCGAGCCCCCAGCCTCAGCGAAACCGAGCAGACTCTGGAAGGTGGCGCGCCATTCATCCATTTACTCAGCTGCTGGCAGGAACCTTAGTAGCAGCTGGGCCCGTGCCATAGCCTCCGTGGCAGTGCTTGGCATGGAAGTTGACGACCTCGACCGCACTGTCGCCTGGCTCCTGATGGTGCCCGCGGAGGCAACGGCGGTGGCGCGCCCGCGCTGCGGTGGGGCGGCCACCTAGGCAGCGGGGTCACGCGGCGATGGCGCTCGAGGGTCTGCGGGTCTGTCGGGTGCAGTGGTTGGGTTGGCTCGCCCAGGAGGAGACACACGCGCCGTGACCGCCCCCGTGGCAGGGACGGTCGGAGGATGGTGGCTCATCCTGGACCAAGCGCTGTTGCTATGGCTGCGCCCGTCGGTGGGAGGAAGGGATGTAAGTGGAGTCACCCTCCCGTCCATACCTTATGGAGCTTGACCGTCGAAACGCTGCTGAAGCTGTTCTCCTTCAATGCCTTCAGACCCCGTGCCTGCCACGGGGGGAGTGGCGACGGCGCCACTTGCTCCTGCCACGCCCCCAGCAGCGCTCGCGTCCTCACTTGTTGCCGCATCCCCCGCGACATCTGGGGCCGCGGGCGGCAGAGCCTTCGAGGTGGATGGCTGGGCCGAAGAGCCGAACTTCTTCTTCTTGGGCGCCATGGTTGATGGTGTCGTCGAAGATGAAGATGGCGATGAAAATGATGTGCTGAGCGCGCTTTCAGGTTCGCACAAGCGAGCTCCCTACCTGGCATGCCAAAGATGTCACGGGATATCCGCGGCCACCTATGGGACCGGGCGGCCCCTTGCTGGTTCGGCGAGGGACGTCGCGTTGCACAAAGAGCAGACCAGTGCGCGGCAGCACGCCAGAGAGCACACAAGCAATTTACCCAGGTTCAGGCCGCCGCGAGGCGTAAGACCCTACTCCTGCTTTGGTGGATTGATGGTGGAAATGAACGTGGTGGTGCGTGGTACACTTGCTCGGAAAGGCCTGCCTCAGGACTACGGTCACCACAAGCGTATGGCGGTTTGGGTTTGTCAAGTTTCCAACCCTCTAAACCCCTCCTACGATCGCCATGGGCGTCCTTTTATAGATTAAGGGGTCACCATAGTGGCAAAACAGCCATTACCCACTGATATGATAGCAAACAGTGCTATCATACCTAACTCTGCGGGCTGGCAGGGTGCATTAAATGCACCGCTCAGTGTCACATCACTAGTTGCCCGGCAAGGCCTGCCGGGCTTATCTCGCCAGCTCCGCATATATTCTCTTGACATGTCGCTGGACGTGTCACCTGTGGGTTTCTTATGTAGGAGATGGCTGCCATGTGGCAAACGCTGCCACTTAATCACCTTGCAGCTTGATACCGCACTGATTGACGACGTGGGTCATACTTGCGCGGTCGGCAGGGTGGTTCAAGCCCCATAAGCCCCGGCAGGCACTACCAGGGAGTCTTGGTTTCTTGTTTTAGGTGGTGGCCTGGCCCCTTGCGGGGCTCGCCTCCCCGGCTAGGGACGCTCTTTCCTCATAGATATCTTGTTCTATGACTCGTCCTTGGTCCTCCTTGGTTGCATGCTGGTTCTTCAAATCTCTTGGGCCTTCAATCCCTATCTTGAGTTGGTGCTTCAATCTTGATCTTGTGCCTATGCACAGTTGGGCAACAGACCCAGGGTTTGTTGTACTGATAGATGGTCACTCTCAAACAACCCTGCAACCAAATAATCAAGAGTCTCTTGTGTCCCCAACACACCAAGTACAATGGTAAATTGTATAGGTGCACTAGTTCGGCCAAGAGATGGTGATATAAGTGTAACATGGATGGTAGATATAGGTTTTTGTAATCTGAAAATATAAAAACAGAAAGGTAACTAGTAACAAAAGTGAGCAAAAACGGTATTGCAATGCTTGAAAACAAGGCCTAGGGTTCATACTTTCACTAGTGCAATGTCTCTCAACAATGATAACATAATTAGATCATATGACAGTCCCTCAATGCGCGACAAAGAATCACTCCAAAGTTCATATCGTAGAACATAGGACGAAAACGTCCATCAACCCCTATGCATAGATTACCCCAATATGTAGGATCAAAAGCATGTCTAGAGGGGGGGGGGTGATTAGACTACTTGACCAAATAAATATCTAGCCTTTTCCCAATTTTAATTCTTGGTAGATTTTAACAACTTAGCACAAGTCAAGTAATTAACCTACACATGCAATTCTAAGAGTATAGCAGCGGAATGTAAAACAATTGCATATGAAGGTAAAGGGAGGAGTTTGAGGGAGCAAACGCAATGTAGACACAGAGATTTTTGGCGTGGTTCCAATAGGTGGTGCTATCGTACATGCACGTTGATGGAGACTTCAACTTATGAAGGGTAACGGTTGCGTGAGTCCACGGAGGGCTCCACCCACGAAGGGTCCACGAAGAAGCAACCTTGTCTATCCCACCATGGCCATCGCCCATGAAGGACTTGCCTCACTATGGTAGATCTTCACGAAGTAGGCGATCTCCTTGCCTGTACAAACTCCTTGGTTCAACTCCACAATCTTGACGGAGGCTCCCAAGTGACACCTAGCCAATCTAGGAGACACCACTCTCCAAAAGGTAATAGATGGTGTGTTGATGATGAACTCCTTGCTCTTGTGCTTCAAATGATAGTCTCCCCAACACTCAACTCTCTCTCATAGGATTGGATTTGGTGGAAAGAGGGTTTGAGTGGAAAGCAACTTGGGGAAGGCTAGAGATCAAGATTTATGTGGTTGGAATGGAATATCTTGACCTCAACACAAGTGTAGGTGGTTCTCTCTTAGAAAATGTATGTTGGAAGTGTAGGCATGTTCTGATGGCTCTCTCCATTAATGAAGAGTGGGTGGAGGGGTATATATAGTGGACCGATTCCATTAGGGTTAGGGCATAACGTAATCTCGGTGAGACCGATTACACAAACTCGGTGGGATGATTTTGGTAATAGGCAAACAGAGAGTTGGTCAGGCAAACTCGGTGGGACCGATTCGCTCATCTCGGTTAGACCGAAATGTTACAAAGGGGAAACAGAGAGTTTGCATTGCAATCTCGGTGGGAGCGATCACTCATCTCGGTTGGACCGAAACGTTATGAAGGGAAACAGAGAGGTTGCAATCCCATCTCGGTGAGACCGAGATCCCTATCGGTGAGACCGAAATGACTAGGGTTTGTGGCAGTGGCTATGTCAAGTGAACTTGGTGGCGCCGGGTAGGAAATTTCGGTGGGGCCGAGTTTGACTTTTGATTTGGGACATATGTGGATATGAGAAAGTAGTTGAGGGTTTTGGAGCATATCACTAAGCATTTTGAGCAAGTAACTCATTAAGCAACACCTCATCCCCTTTTAATAGTATTGACTTTTCCTATGGACTCAATGTGATCTTGGATCACTAAAAGTAAAATGTAGAGTCTTGAGCTTGAGCCAACATGTGTTCTTAGTATTTTGAGGGGTCCACTTTCTGACCCATGCCATGCCAAACCTTGAGCTTTCCTGAAATATTTATCTTGAAATAGCATTAGGTCAGTGGGCTATTTGTTGTTAGGAATTACCAAAACCACCCAGGGATAGTTGCACTTTCAATCTCCCCCTTTTTGGTAATTGATGACAACCTATAGATCAAAGCTTCGACAGATGATAATAAGATTGAAAAACATCATCACTTTGAGAAGTATGTGATAAGCAAGAGCTCCCCCTAAATTTGTGCATTATTTAAAATTCGCTTCTGAATGCAAATGCACAATCGATTAAGATCATGGGTTACTCTTCCATGTCACATACATCTTGGTGGAGCACTCAAAATGATAGAAATTAAAAGCATGCATTCATTACCAAGCAAGTGAATGATCATATATGGATATAAAAGATAGTATCATCTAAACAAGCATTAAGGTCGCAAATGATCAATCACATGATCACACAAGTATCTCACACAAGGACATAAAGTATATCACACAATAAAAAGTTCAACCAAAGACAAAGACGCAAAACACTCTCTCGAAGCCTATGATCTATACATATTTCTCCCCATTTGGCAACAAGTTACCAAAAAGTTCAAATATGCATAGTGCTATGCGTCTCTCAGGCTTGGTCTTCGGGAGGTGGTGTAGAGAGAACTCCAAGGACGAAGGCATCTATTGATGTAGTTGGAGCTGGTGGAGTGGCTGCTGGAGGTGGCACTGGAGCTGTAGCTGTTGGTACTGATGTTGTAGCTCTAGAATCTATCACTGGCACGATAGCAGACCTCTGACTCCTTGGTACTCGCTGAAATGCATATGTGGTTGCCTTGCATCTCTTCTCTTCTGCTTCCTCCTGAAGCTGCTCAACTGATGTTTGAATCTCAGTTACCTTCAGATCAAGATCATAAAATTTGGTCTCTATGATCCTCTCCAAGCTCCCCTGGTTTTGAGTCAGGGTGGCCAAGCCCTTCTCAAACCTCAATGTAGACTGGATCAGATATGCATGTTGATCTTGCTTGCTCTTTAGGAAAACCTGAGATGCCTCTTCAACACTTGGCATCTTGGCAGCTTTCTCAGCCTTTCCTTTGGCTCTCTTCTCATGTGCTTGAACTGATGATGGTTACTCCTCATTCATCACAACAGTATTATCTTCAAAATCAGGATATAGGGGTAGATGCTTCTTATCCAACAGATATGTTCCTGTGCCCATCTTGGAGTTGATGAGCTCCTGAATGTGTGGAGCATACCCACAGCTTCTCTTTTGGTCAGCAACAATCCTCTTGATTCTCTCTACAATCAGAATCATGACCTTGAACTTCTGAGGGACATCAAAAAGCTGTAGCAGGTTGATAGAGTGCCCTCTGATCATCTTGTGATCTCCTGACTTGGGTAGCAGAGTGTGCCTTAGGATCCAGTTGATAGTAGGCAGACCAGACAACAAGAAATGTACATATCCAAGCTTGTGAGTCTCCAAAGCTTTATCTGGGATCTCCTTATACATGTTAGCCATAGTGTTGTGGTCCTTCTTCTTCTTGGCACACACACCCAAGTCATCTTCATGTTCTTCTGGGGAATTTATCAATTTTGCCCATTCTTCAACTGTGGATTGGTACCTAGTACCTTCTAACATCCATATGATCTTCCCATCTGGGTAAAAGTGAGCAGTGGAGTAAAACTGCATGATCATCTCATCATTCCATTTTGTGAGCTTCTATCCAACAAACTCATCTACTCCACATGCTTTGAAGCTATCATAAACTCCTGGAAAATGATCTTCATTCTCCTGGATGTATTCCCAATCAACCCATCTCATGTCACACACAATGGGCTTCTTGTCAAGCAGAATAGTTCCATAAAAGTCTTGTTGTTCCTTTATGTGAAACCTATAGTCAATTGCAGTCCTTCTCCTCACAGCATAGGGATCAGACTGTCTCCACAATCTCAGTCCAGCATCTTTTCTGATGTGCATGTCTTCAGCTACTGGATGAGTATCATTGTGGTCTGGGATCTTGGGTTTCAACTTTCTCAAAACAAGAGACTCATCATCTTCTTCTTCAGCTTCAGACACTGGGGCCTTGTTCTTCTCTTCAACAGGAGTACTTCTGGTGTTCCTCTTGGTCTTAGGAGGCTTCTGAGCTTGAGCTTTGGGGGAAGCTTTGGGCTTTGATGTTGCAGCCCCTGACTTTATAACATCTCCCGTAAGCTTCTGAGCTTTGGGTGCTGGAGAATCCTCTTCTTCTTCTTCATCTTCAGAGGGATCTTTCATCATGGAGGGCTTTCCAATGACTCTGACAATGGTCTTCTTGACCCTCTCCTTCCTCTTCTTGCCTTCTCCACCTTCTTTGGGTTCAAGAGTGAACTCCATTATCTCTTGAGTAGAGGCTCTGGCCTTAGACATAAGAATTCTCTTTGCTGGAGCCTTCTTATTCATTCCTGGCTTAACTGTAGCAGCTGTGCCATACTCCTTTTTCAGCATCTTCTTCTTGGAGCTTACTTCCTCCTCAGTGGAAACATAATCGTCATCCTCAGATTATGAGGTTCTCTTCTTCCTAGATCTGGTGGCTGCCTTTGGCAAGTTGCTGGGAGTGCTCCTGCTGCCATCATCAGAAGTGCTTGAGGGATCTGAACCCTCACTCAGCTGCACATGTTCCTTAGACTTGTTCTGACTGTCACTCTGATTAGACATCTCTTCAAACTCACTAACAGCAGACTCTGTGAATAGATGTATATGAGATAGAGTGGATGAGCATCACAATAGATGACTTAAAAGCTTAGTTTTAGTTCTCCACAGAAAGCATTTCGGAGCTATCGATTTGTAAACTCGGTGACACTGAAGTAGCTTTTGGAACCTAAACTAGTGAACTCAGTCAGATCGAGCCACAGTTCGGTGGCACAGAGACTGCTGGGTTTCACAGAGAATCAAACTTGGTCACATTGATTTGCAGTTTTCGGTTAGACCGAAAATTGCAAGTGCTATGGAGTAAGCCAAATCGGTGAGACCAATTTCTACAACTCGGTCGGTCCGAGATGAGTTCGGCGGAGACCTAACCCTTAATTTTCAAATCAAATCTAACCTAAAGGATGTTTTCAGTGGATAGAGTGTTTGCATATGTGGTAGGGATCATGGAAAAACAATGTGCTATGAATCAGAGGTAAAAGAATAGCACAAGGGTCGAACCCATACCCTAATTCGGGGGGAGTTCTCTATGGTGACAAAGGCGGAGCAGATTTTCGGACGGCGATGGAAACCAGTGGCGGGAGGTCGCTGGCGGCGAGGAGACGATCCGGAGACCCGAGGAGGCGGAGCAGGACACACGCGCGGGCTGAGGAGTTTGAAGAAATTTCCAAAATCTCACCCGTGGGTATATATATCCCGACCCTATCGGTGTGACCGAGTGGAACAACTCGGTGGCACCGAGATGCAGAATCGCAAGCGGTTATTGCAACTCTGTGTGACCGAAAAGTTCAAATCGGTTGCACCGAGATTGAAAACTTAGATCAACTTAGTGATCTCGGTGTGACCGAAATGGATGACTCGGTCATACCGAAATGCACAAAGAGGTTTTGGAAGTTTAATTCTATGACGAATCGGGGACTCCGAGTGCTCCTCACACAGAGTGGTTCGAATCTAAGTTGTTCAAACTTTGTGATGTAGCATGAATAGAGTTTGAGAATAGAAAATCATAGATAGCTAGAGGAAGTCCTTAGGCATTCTTGTCCATCCATTTGGCAAAAGAGAAAAAGCTAAACAATCAAGGCAACAAATGGATGTCCTCGAATCAGTAAAATATGCAACCAACATGCTCACACAATAAGATGGCAAATGAAATATGTGGCAAAGCATGCACAATCACTCTAGCATCTATCAAGCAATTTGGCAATGACTAGGTCATCTATATATGAGTATATTGACTGAGGAGTCAAATGAGAACATTTGATCATAGGTCATACTCATCGTTTAAGCACAAGTGGGGTTACCACTTTTACATAATGCATTGTTGTGTTCACATCGTTAGAGTTGCTGTAGATCAATTGATTAGAGTAAAGCTCCCCCTAGATGTGATATCCCCCCTAGGAGGGATTAACTAACCTTGGGTTTTGTCGATGATGACTTCATGTAGGTGTTGAAGATGTAGGTGCTCAAAGTTGATGTAGATCATTCGGAGCAATCCTTTGGAGTGAGTTGCACTTCCAATACCTACACGGGTTAGTCCCACAAGGAACAAACAAGGATATCCGTAGACATAGAGTGCTATTCACATGAGATGATGTCCATGAATGCATTAGGTTACCTTGTCCCTTGTCTTACCAACAAGAGGGTTTGTGACTCCCTGAACTAGTGCAAGATACAGAAGTTGTTTGCACTTGTCCTTGCCAAAATGATATGAGTGAAGTATGTTGGCGGAGTCACCCTCAAGAACTCTCTAGTTCTTCTTCTTCGGGATCCACACCATCTTGATGGGAATCCTTGGAGTTGTAGTCGTACTTGATGAAGTAGAACTTGATGTAGTCTTGGGAACCCACTTGACCAATGTCTTAGGGGCTTCTTCAAATGCATCAATCTCCTCTTGAAGCTTGTCCTTGCCCTTTAGCTTGTGATCTTGTGGTGGAAGATCATCTTGAGCTTGTGTTCCTTGGAGAGAAGTAGGATCATACTTCTCTTGTTGGGGAACAAACTTCGTCTTGGGGTATTGGTCTTCTTCCCACTCAACTCCATTGGCATTGAACTTTCGTTCAAAACCAACACCTTGATTCTTCCGGTGTCTTCCTTGCTTGCGTACAATTTCCTCAAATTGCTTACTTTCGGCAAGACTCTTGTAAACACCTTTCTCTATAATTCCCTTCAATAATCTATTTTCCTCCTCAAGTGTAACTTGGCTAAGAGAATCATTAGTGGAATCAAGAGAACTACTAGAAGCAACAACATTGGTTTTAGCATGATTATTGTTACTACTAGAAGAAGAATATTTCTTGTTCTTATTGCTAGATTTAACTTGTGGCATGTAAGTAGACAAGAGTAAACGCTTGGCAATGTAAGAAGAACTTTTCTTGTGAAGATCATCATTGATTGCCTTTAAGAACTCATGCTCTTGCTCAAGGTTGAGTTTTTCAAAGTGTAGCTTCTCACGAGTCTTTAAAAGTTCTCGATGATCTTCCAAGGTAGTTTCATGAGCTAACTTAAGAGTGTTTAGTTCTTTAGTTAGACACTCAATCTCCTTCTTATCATTGTCATTCATTTTATCTTGATTAGCATGATTAATAGCAAGTTCATCATAGTTTTCATAACTAGAGTTGTCAACAAGTAAATCATCATCACCTAGAAAATCATCTTCATCACTATTGAAATCAACATACTCAGGGTGTGATACCTTTGGGCCTTCAGCCATGAAGCATGTTCCAATTCCTTCATTTGGTGAGTCAAATATGTCATAGGAGTCGGTTGACACAAGTGCTAGACCAGCAACACCTTCATCTTGAGTGTATTCAGAGTCGGAGTGGTAACTTCTTTCGGAGTGATTGTTGGAGTCGGAGCCGGATACCCATTCACCAACGTGAGCTTGATGTCTTCGTTTTGTGTAGCTCTTTGATGACTTGTCCTTCCTTTCCGATTCCTTGCTTCTTCGAGCGGGTCTTCGCTCATAACGATCATCTCTACTCCTTCTCTCTCTAGGTGGTGATTCTTCTCTTCTACTTCTTTTGGGAGAATCTTATCTTCTTTTTAGGGAGCCGTACACTCATTGTAGTAGTGTCTGGGTCTTCGACAATTGTAGCAATTACGTTCACGACTTGAAGATCTTTTGTCATTGTAGGATCTTGACCTGGAACTTCTCTCTTTGCTTCTACTCTTGTAGAACTTGTTGAAGTTCTTCACCATTAAGATCAATTCTTCATTGAAGGTTTGTTTCTCACTTGATGATGTGGGAGCTTCACATGAGGCTTTGTAACCACCACTTGACTTGTTATGGAGCTCCTCCTTATACTTGAGTGACATCTCATGAGCAACAATTCTTCCAATGACTTCCGTTAGCTTGAGATCTTTGTAATTGGGCATCATTTGAATCAATGTGCAAACGGTATCATATTTTCCGTCCAAAGCTCTTAGGATCTTCTTGATGGTGAATTTGTCGGTCATCTCTTCACTTCCTAAGCCGGCGATCTCATTTGTGATTAGAGCAAGCCTAGAGTACATTTCAGCGATACCTTCACCATCCTTCATTTTGAACTTGTCAAGCTGACTTTGAAGCACATCCAACTTGGATTCCTTGACGGAGTTGGTACCTTCGTGCATATCAATCAAAGTATCCCAAATTTCCTTTGCATTCTCAAGACGGCTGATTTTGTTGAATTCTTCGGGGCACAATCCGTTGAAGAGGATATCACAAGCTTGAGCATTGTATTGCAGTATCTTCAACTCTTCCGCGGTAGCTTCACGATTCGGTTCTCTTCCATCAAAGAATTCACCTTGCAAGCCAATACACACAATAGCCCATACGGCGGAGTTATGTCCAAGAATATGCATTTTCATCTTATGCTTCCAACTAGCAAAATTAGTACCATCATAGTAAGGACCTCTACGGTGGTAGTTTCCCTCGCTAGACGCCACACTCTCCTAGGTTGTGAAACCAAGGCTATGACTTCCAAAAGCTATGAAAATCAAGGCAAATGGAGACCAAAGCTCTGATACCACTTGTAGGATCGAAAGTATGTCTAGAGGGGGGGGGGGATTAGACTACTTGACCAAATAAAAATCTAGCCTTTTCCCAATTTTAAGTCTTGGCAGATTTTAGGAACTTAGCACAAGTCAAGTAATTAACCTACACATGCAATTCTAAGAGTATATCAGTGGAATGTAAAACAATTGCATATGATGGTAAAGGGAGGAGACTGAGGGAGGAAACACAATGTAGACACGGAGATTTTTGGCGTGGTTCCGATAGGTGGCGCTATTGTACATCCACGTTGATGGAGACTTCAAACCACGAAGGGTAACGGTTGTGCGAGTCCACGGAGGGCTCCACCCACGAAGGGTCCATGAAGAAGTAACCTTGTCTATCCCACCATGGCCATCGCCCACGAAGGACTTGTCTCACTAGCGTAGATATTCACGAAGTAGGCGATCTCCTTGCCCATACGAACTCCTTGATTCAACACCACAATCTTGACGGAGGCTCCCAAGTGACACCTAACCAATCTAGGAGACACCACTCTCCAAAAGGTAATAGATGGTGTGTTGATGATGAACTCCTTGCTCTTGTGCTTCAAATGATAGTCTCCCTAACACTCAGCTCTCTCTCATAGGATTAGATTTGGTGGAAAGAGGGTTTGAGTGGAAAGCAACTTGGGGAAGGCTAGAGATCAATATTTATGTGGTTGGAATGAAATATCTTGACCTCAACACAAGTGTAAGTGGTTCTCTATTAGAAAATGTATGTTGGAAGTGTAGGAATGTTCTGATGGCTCTCTCCATGAATGAAGAGTGGGTGGAGGGGTATATATAGCCTCCACACAAAATCTAACCATTACACACAAATCACCAAACTCGGTGGGACCGAATCATGAAACTCGGTCAGACCAATTTAGTTCAAAATGTGAACGTTAGGATTTTCGGTGGGACCGACATGTCAACTCGGTGGGACCGATTCCATTAGGGTTAGGGCATAACGTAATCTTGGTGAGACCGATTACACAAACTCGGTGGGACCGATTTTGGTAAGAGGCAAACAGAGAGTTGGTCTGGCAAACTCGGTGGGACCGATTCGCTCATCTTGGTTAGACCAAAACGTTACACAGGGGATACCGAGAGTTTGCATTGCAATCTCGGTGGGACCTGTCGCTCATCTCGGTTGGACCGAAACGTTACAAAGGGAAACAGAGAGGTTGCAATCCCATCTCGGTGAGATCGAGATCCCTGTCAGTGTGACCGAAATGACTAGGGTTTGTGGCAGTGGCTATGTCAAGTGAACTCGGTGGCGCCGGGTAGGAAATTTCGGTGGGGCTGAGTTTGACTTTTGGTTTGGGACATATGTGGATATGAGAAAGTAGTTGAGGGTTTTGGAGAATATCACTAAGCATTTTGAGCAAGTAACTCATTAAGCAACAACTCATCCCCTTTTAATAGTACTGGCTTTTCCTATGGACTCAATGTGATCTTAGATCACTAAAAGTAAAATGTAGAGTCTTGAGCTTGATCCAACATGTGTTCTTAGTATTTTGAGGGGTCCACTTTCTGATCCATGCCCTGCCATTCATTGAGCTTTCCTGAAATATTTATCTTGAAATAACATTAGCTCAATGGGCTATATGTTGTTAGGAATTACCAAAACCACCTAGGGATAGTTGCACTTTCACAATGTCTTCTCGGGAATCCGTGAGTTGAGTGCCAAAACATACATCGAGTGAATCAATAGAACATCCAATTGTCACCACCAATATCCCATCGCAAGACATACATCAAGTATTACAAATCCAATACTCAATCCAACATAACGAAACCTCAAAGAGCAAGACTCAATTCATCACAAGAAGGCAGAGGGGGAAGAACACCATAGGATCCAACTATAGTAACAAAACTTGTGGTACATCAAGATCGTGCCAAATCAAGAACACAAGAGAGAGAGAGAGATCAAATACATAACTACTAGTACATACCCTCAGCCCCCAGGGTGAACTACTCCCTCCTCATCATAGTGCCCGCCGGGATGATGAATATGTCCTCAAGTGATGGTTTCCCCCTCTGGCAGGGTGCCGGAATAGTCTCCCGATTGGTTTTTCGTGGCTACAGAGGCTTGCGGCGGAGGAACTTCTCATCTAGGATTCTTTTCGGAGGTTTTCGTATTTATCAGAATTTTTGGCATCAAAAATAAGTCAAGGGGGTGCCCGAGGGGCCCACAAGCCCTTAGGGCACGCCCTGGGGGTAGGGCATGCCCCTGGCTTGTGGACTCCTCGGGACTCTCCTTGTCCAGCTCCGGTGCTTCGGGGGCCTCTTTTGGTCCATCAAAAATAATCGTAAATTTTCAGCCCATTCCGAGAACTTTTATTTCTGCACAGAAAATGACACCACTGTAGTTCTGCTGAAAACAATGTCAGTCCGGGTTAGTTCTAATCAAATCATACCAAAACCAAATAAAATTGTTGCAAACATGGCATCAATACTTCATAAATTATAGATACGTTGGAGACATATCAACATCCCCAAGCTTAATTCCTGCTCGTCCTCGAGTAGATAAATGATAAAAGAAAGAATTTATGAAGTGTGAATGCTACCTAACATATTTATCAATGTAATCTGCTTTATTATGGCATAAATTTGCAGATCCATAAGATTCAAAACAAAATTTAATATTGACATAAAAACAATAATACTTCAAGCATACTAATAAAGCAATCATGTCTTCTTAAAATAACATGGCCATAGTAAGTAGTCCCTACGAAGTCATATAGTCTATCTTCGTCACACAAAATATTTCATCATGGACAACCCTGATGACAAGTCAAGCAATTGTTTCATACTTTCAACGTTTTCAATCTTTTTCAACTTTCACGCAATACATGAGCGTGGGCCATGGATATAGCACTATATGTGGAATAGAATATGGTGGATGTTGTGAGGAGAAGACAAAAAAAGGAGAAAGTCTCACATCAACTAGGCAAATTAATGGGCTATGGAGATGCCCATCAATTGATATTGATGCAAGTGAGTAGGGATTGCCATGCAACGGATGCACTAGAGCTATAAGTGTATGAAAGCTCAAAAAGGAACTGAGTGGGTGTGCATCCAACTTGCTTGCTTATGAAGACCTAGGGAAATTTGAGGAAGCCCATCATTGGAATATACAAGCCAAGTTCTATAATGAAAATTCTCACAAGTATATGAAAGTGTAAGTGCATCTAGTGCCACCCCTAGTTTGTTTTGGAGTATTGACGACAAACTTGGTTGATGGACTAATGTGTTTGTGAGAATTGCAGGATAACACAGGTAGTAGTCCCTCATTGATTCGGTTTACCTACCAGAGATGACCCCTAAAAATGTGTGATGACATTGAAGACAATGGTGGTTCGTGAAGACATTCACAACGAAGATTACAGGATAAGACATTCACTTGAAGACTATGGAGTGAGATGACATAGTCATTTGGTAGTTTCCTTTTCTTCTTTGTTGAGTCATAGGAACCACCGTACTGTTAAGTGGGGTCCAAGTGAACAAAGTCAGAGTGACTAATGTGATGCTCAACCAAAATCCTATGTCTTTGAGCGAATCTCTATCCAGAGTTGGATGAGTCAGCTTTGCTTGTAGCCCAAGTCAAGCTGCCGCGTGTGTTTGAAATCCGACCGTTGGACACATGTCGGTTCCTTAGTGATCCAGGGTCATTTCGGACATATCAGGTCGGGTTGCCTCATGGCTATAAATAGCCCACCCCTACAGCATAAATTGGTGGCTGCTCAGAGTTAGTGCACGGCTTTTGTCGTTTGAGAGCAATCCACCTCCGAAGCATTTGAGAGAGAGAGACCGTTGTGAGGACAAAGCCCAAAACACCCAGAGCCAAAGAGTGTTAGACATCACTAAAGTCTTTATGTCTGTGTGACCTGAAGACTTGTTAGACTTGAGGACTGTGAATCCTCCAGCCGGTTAGGCGTCGCGTTCTGAGCATCCAAGAGTCATTGTGGATCGTCAGTGAACGAAGTCTGTGAAGGTTTGGAAGTCTACCTTGAAGACTTACCAAAGTGATTGGGCGAGGACCGGGTGTCCTTAGATCAAGGGGAATAAGGTGAAGATGCGGTCTTCTGAGTTAAATCTCAGCCTCCCTAACCAGACGTACAGTTGTCACAGCAACTGGAACTGGTCTACCAAATCATTGTCTCCACCAAGCAACTAGTTCTATCTCCCACTTCCCGTTACCTTTCAGTTTGTCTTCATGAAGTCATTGCTAGATTGTCTGATCTGATTGACTTCACTGTGTGAAGACTATTTACTGTTTGGCTTCATACTGTCTTCCATCCTGAACCATACTACCTAGCTGATGATAGCCTTCGTACTTTCACTACATTGCTTACTTGACTATGGCTTGTCTAGTGTAGTCTATCTTCCGTTGCATGTCAATAGGTTCATTTCTACTGTTTGTCTTCAAAGACCTCGTGTTTTGAAGACTTTCATAAATATCGCCTATTCACCCCCCTCTAGTCGATAACTAGCACTTTCAATTGGTATCAGAGCAAGGTGCTCCCTTGTTCTGTCTGATTCAGTTTAACCACCTGGAGTTTTAGCTATGTCGACTACAGGGATAATCAAGGTCTTCGCTGCGTGCCCGGTCTTCGATGGCACTGATCACCCCTACTGGAAGAATAAGATGCGCATGCATCTTGAAGCCATTGATGTCGACCTCTGGTATGCCGTCAAGAATGGCGTTCCCAAGGTCCATGAAGGTGTCACCGCTACTGATGTCAAGAGGTTCATTCAACTGGATTCGACTGCCAAGAACATCATCTGTGGTCATCTGACCAAAGGACAGTACGACCGTGTGAGTGCACTGGAAACTGCAAAGCTGGTATGGGACTGGCTCTCCAACGTCAACGAAGGCGTCTCAACTCAGAGAGATTCAAGGATTGATGTTCTTCGCAACCTCTTCAATCGCTTCAAGAGAAATGACAATGAGAATGTCAAGCTCACATTTGGTCGCCTCACTGATATCACAAATGAGCTTCGCGCACTTGGCGCCACTGAGATCACCAAGCACAAAATCATCAAGAAGCTCCTGGGATCACTTGACATCTCATTCGACACCTTGGCCCTGATGATACAGGAACGTCCTGACTTCAAAGATCTCGATCGGTCTGACATACTTGAGAGGCTCAACACACATGAGTTCCAGTTGTCTGAGAAGAGAGACATCTATGGCCCCAACTATGGCCGAACCCGTGCTTTGAAGGCAAAGGTTGTTTCCTCATCTGAAGAAGAATCTAACTGCAGTTCTGGGGATCCTGAAGACATTGGAAAGGAGCTAGCTATGCTCGTGAAGATGTTCCATAAGTTCTCCAAAAAGAATCGCTTCAGAAAGTCTTCAAGATCCAGCTCAAGAAATGACGAGGCTTCCACTCGTGACCACAAGAAAAGAACATGCCACAAATGCAAGAAGCCTGGACACTACATCTGAGTGTCCTCAATGGGACAAGGAATCTAAGAAGAAGAAGAAGAAGAGCAAGGAATATGATTCTGACGACAAGAAGAAGAAGAAATGCTCAAAGTCTTCTTCAAGATCATCATCAAAGTCCTCGTCTCACAAGAAGAGCTCATCTAGCAGGCTCGTGCATTTGTTGGCAAGGAGATGGATTCAGAGGAGGAGTCTACTTCTGAGGAGGCAGAGGTGGAGTCTGAGGAGGAGTCTGATTCAGGCGTGGCAAGCCTGGCTCTAGCTTCAGCTTATGTCACCAAGTCCATCTTCAACACCGAAGACAATGGCCACGTCGCCGACGCTGAAGCCGATGATGAGAACGACTCTGCTCCTACCTACTACTTCATGGCATGTGGTGCCAAGGTAAACTCACCCGATGCTTACTTTCAAACATCCAGTGAAGATGACTCTGAATGTGAATCCAAACCTAGCTACAAAACTCTTGCTAAAATTGCAACTGAACAACAAACTGCTATGGAACGTATTCAAAAGTTGCTAGACAAAAGCGATGACCTATTGGATGCGCAAATGAATCGAAATCGGTCCTTAATTGAAGACATAAAAAATCTTCATGCTAAGTATGAAGAACTTGAAAGTCGTCATGAAACTCTCTCAGCTACTCATGAGAAGCTTTCCTATGATTATCTTCAAAGGAAGCAAGAACTTGAGAATCTGAGAGCGTCTCATGAAGATCTTCAAAAGGAGAACGATTCACTTCGCGCTCAACAGATCAGTTCCGCTCAGGAAGACTTTGAGCCACCTTGTTTAAAATGTCTTGAGCGTGATAATGCTGTCTCTGTTGCTGAATGTTCAACTGCTGCTACTGTTGCAATATCTTCAACTGCTGATGCGGTTTCTAACCCCTCCTCTGAGGATACCACTACTATTGTTGATGAGAATGCTAGGTTGAAGACAATGCTTGAAACAGGGATGTACAAAAGCCTCAAAGGGCATTAGACACTATGTGATGTCCTCAAGAAACAGATTCTGAACTGAAACCCTAGGAAAGAGGGTGTTGGGTTCGAGAGGAAAATGAATGTGGATGGTTCTTACTGGAAGCCTGAGGAGTACCCCAAAACCACATGGGTTGCTCCAAAGGGACCTTCCGTGGATCCATCTACCTTATCTGGCTTCACTTGTGCTAAACCTATTATCATTGATGAATCCTTTGATGCAAATTATAAACTATTCAGAAATCACAATGGTGAAGTATTTGCCAGGTATATTGGTACTAACTGCAGGAACAGACCACCCCTGAAGAAGATCTGGGTCCCCAAAAGCTATCTTGAGAAGCTTCCTGTGAATGTCATCATGAGACCACCTGGGAAGAAGACAAACCCAGACCAAAGGCTTCATATGGACCAAAGTCTTCATACAGAGAAAGAACCCACCAGGGTCACCCTAACGCCAATGTTTTGCAGGGAAACCATACTCATACTTATGAATATGAGCGTGTTTCATCAAACCGCTATGTTCATAAAACCAAGAACTTTTTTGCTTATTATTATGAGTATTATTCACCTCCTTCAAGGCTATTTGCTAGGGCTCCAAAGCCGAAGTTCTCAGATGCCGCACTTAGACTCATTGCTTCTAAGCCACCCCTGAAGATGTGGGTGGTTAAGAAGAATTAACTCTGTTTTGCAGGGAATGGTCTCCAGCCGGAAATCAAAAGCTTCTGACACTTATGATGGGGACCTAAAACATCTTGTGGGACTCAAGATAAAATGCCAAAATGGTCTTACTATGTACTTTGTCCCAGGATTTATTGACAATCATCCTATCTGCCCTAATAAGGACCCAAACTTTGATAGTATGCTTGTTCGTCAAATGTTTATGCTTCACACTTCTCTTTGTGAAGCCTATCCCCCAAACTGCACTGTTGGGTACGACTCCGAAGGCTACTAAGTGGATTATGGACAGTGGATGCACTAACCACATTACTGGTGATCAAAGTCTTCTTATGGACTCAACCCTATGTCCATCTGACAAAAGTCACATCACATTTGCTGACACCGGTAAAAGCAAGGTATTGGGCTTAGGTAGAGTTGCAATCTCAAAGATCAGCACATGGATAAAGTGATGCTTGTTGAATCCCTTGGTTTCAACTTAATCTCTGTCTCAATGCTTTGTGATCTGAATATGATTGTGATATTTGGAAAATATCGTTGCCTTGTGCTTATGGAATCTGACAAATCTCTAGTCTTCGAAGGATATCGAAAAGATGATCTGTATATGGTAGATTTCTTGGTAGGACCACAACTAGCCGTATGTCTTCTAGCAAAAGCATCAGAGTGCTGGCTCTGGCATCAGAGGCTAGGGCATGCGGGCATGAGGAACTTGCACACTCTCGTGAGGAATAAGCATGTCATAGGCATAGAGGGCGTCAAGTTCAAGAAAGATCATCTATGTGGTGCCTGTGAAGCCAGAAAGATGACTAGGGCCAAGCATCCCTTGAAGACAATCATGGCAACAACGCGTCCCTTCGAGCTGCTTCACATGGATTTATTTGGCCCTACTCACTACTCTACCCTTACTACCACTTCATGCCTCTATGGTTTCGTCATTTTTGATGATTACTCAAGATATACATGGGTGCACATAATTCTCTACTAGACTGAAGTGCAGGGTGTCCTCAGACGATTCGCCAATCGTGCCATGACCAATTATGGCATCAAGATCAAGCACATCAGAAGTGACAATGGCACATAATTCAAAAACACCAGCCTCGACACTTATCTTGATACATTGGGCATCACACATGAGTTCTCTGCTCCATACACACCTCAGCAAATTGGCATCATGGATCACAAGAACAGAACCCTCATTGAGATGGCACGAATGATGCTTGATGAGTACAAGACTGCAAGGAAATTCTGGCCTAAAGCCATTGATACTACATGCCACATCATCAACCGCGTTTATCTTCACAAGTTCTTAAAGAAGACATCATATGAGCTCCTGACTGGTAAGAAGCCAAACGTCAGCTATTTCAGAGCCTTTTGTGCTAGGTGCTGGATCAAGGATCCGCATCACACTTCAAAATCGCACCGAAAGCACATGAAGGTTTTATTGTCGGCGTCCTGGGAACAGGGGTACCTAGACTTGCCTACCTGCGGCCCATGACGTGGCTCCGACAGCGGCCTCGCGAGGTGGATGACACTAAGATCTCCCTGGGGGAGGCCTCACCATGATGGCTCCCGAGGAGTGGAGATATCAAGGCAAGGTGCACCTCGCGAGGTTCACGTGACGTGAGCCATGACGACCAAGGCCAGGGCGCCAGCGGGTGCAATGTACCAGTTTCCTCTTTGGTGCCAAGAAGGGAAGCGCAGGCGCGGAGTCCCAAGGAATCAAGCGAAGATTTCCATATCGGTGCAACAAGACCAAGACCGTTAGGACGGAGGACATCGCAGAGACCACCACAACTTCACCACCAGAGCCTTTTCCAGGCGAAGACTACTTTTGTCAGGATAGCTTGTACTAGTTGCCCCCTTCAAATTTGGCCATTGTGGTATCCCTTCCCGCCTTAAATTTGACCAAGGCCACTATAAATAGGACTTAGCCACCACCATAGACGGGGATGGATCATTCAGATCACCCTCTCACCACCAGCTCATCGAGCTCAAGAACACCTCACCTCCCGAGGCTGTTCAACCACTGTACTAGTTCATCCTTAGCCCCTCGAGGAAATCCACAACAAAGCTGGAGTAGGGCATTACACCGCAAGGTGGCCCGAACCAGGATAAACCGATGTGTCTCTTGTCCCTTGGGTTCATCAAGCTAGGCCGTGGAATCATCGAGCAGGCAGTCTGGGAGGGGAGAGTTCTTCACACGCACCCCAGTGTTCGAACCTCTCAAGGGTATGCGGAACCCTGAATCCGACATTTGGTGCACCAGGTAGGGGTGTGTCGGAGCCTCTCTTTCGTCAGTCGACCCGCCGCTGCTCCACTGCATCCATGGCTGATGCTCGTCGAGCCCGTGCTGAGCGACGAGCCGCTCTCGCAGCTTGCATCGCCCAGACGGCGCCCATTGGCTGGCCTCCCTGTCATTCTCCATCACCTGCTGCCAATGCCACCACTGGCCCGGCGGGGCATGAGCAACAAGCTTCACCACAACACCCCTCCTTGCGGCGAGATGGATGCACCGCCACCCTATCGCTGACTCCGGCTGGCTCGTCGTCTCACGCTCTTCGCGGGCCGGCGGACGTGCAGGCTACACTGCTCATGGTGCACGAGCTCCTGCATTACCGTCCCATTGACGACTTCTACGAGGACTAGCTGGACCGCATCACCGAGCTTGTCAGCGCGGCTGGGGGCTCGCCTGCGCCATCCCTCTCGCTGCCTCGCCCGCC
Organism: Triticum urartu; assembly: GCF_003073215.2. Classification (NCBI taxonomy): domain Eukaryota; kingdom Viridiplantae; phylum Streptophyta; class Magnoliopsida; order Poales; family Poaceae; genus Triticum; species Triticum urartu. The sequence goes on from NC_053025.1 coordinate 413,556,307, forward strand.
GCCCGCTGCGGGCGACGTAGCCCATGGAGAACCTCCACTGCCTCCCCGTCAGGACGTCGCCCTTGGTCCAAGAAGCGCAGCCCCACGGCGTGACCCGCTGCGCAGGGCGCCCGCGTGCAGAGAAGAAAGCTACCAGGAGGTCCAGCGGCCACGAAAAGGTGCTCCAGCGCTCCCTGCACCACCGCATCAAGACTGCGTGTCGCCTGCGGTGGCGGCGCGTGAGCGCCAAGACCAGGCTCCACCTCCACGACGGGCTCCCGTGACCACCGCGGGATGCCGAGCCTTCACTCCCGAGCTACGCAGCGTCGTCTGGCCAGGCAAGTTCAAGCCCGACCTGCCCCAGCACTACGACGACACCCCCGACCCTGCGGAGTTCCTACAGCTCTACGAGTTGAGCATCGAGGCGGCCAACAGCAACGAGAAGGTCATGGCGAACTGGTTTCCCATGGCTCTCAAGTATAGCGCGCGCTCATGGCTCCTGAACCTGCCCGTGGGATCGATTTCCTCCTAGGGCGAGATGTGCGAGCATTTCGTCGCCAACTTCTAAGGCACTCGCAACTGCCCGCCTGCCGCGGGTGACCCGCGGCGCATCAAGCAGCAGCCAGGGGAAACCCTGCAGAAGTACATCCAGTGCTTCAACAACGTCCGCCTCATGATCCCAATGTTTTGGACGAGGCCACCATCTCGGCGTTCTCCGATGGCATCCGTGATGTCAAGATGAAGGAGGAGCTCGCCATCCATGAAGACCTGTGCACGGCTCTGGAGATGTTCAACATGGCAACCATGTGCGCGAGAGCCGAGGAAGGGCGTCTCTCCCTCCTTGAGCTCCCAGCGGCTGACCTAGAAGACAAGAAGGCCAAGGCCAAGGACGTGAAATGCAAGGGGGCGCCTGTGCTCGCAGCTGAACAAGAGATGAAGCCCGACAGCGACCACCTAGAGTCATCCAAGGGCAGCTGTCCATTCTGCGTCTTCCACAACATACACATCCACAACACCAATGACTGCCAGGAGCTCAGGGCCATACGCGACGGACGCCTTGGTCGACGCCCCGAGCGCAACGATCGAGGCTACAACCGTGGAGGAGGTCGAAGTGGAGGACGCTGGGATGACCGCAGCCCCCGCCAGGAGTGGCGCGACCAGCCTCGTGAGGACCGCTGGTAGGGCCAGCCTCGCGAGGGTGCCTGGAGAGATCAGCCTCGTGAGGACCGTCCTCAGGGCAATGCCGGCCTCCCTCCGCTGCCACCGCCACCAAGAAGGAATGACGACCACCGCCAGGACTAGGGGGTTGGGGGCTTCCAGGAACCACCCTCCATCGCCTACATCTTGGGCGGCACCCAGGCCCCAGCCTCTCAACACATGTTCAAGCAGTTCGCTCGCGAGGTGAACGCATCCCTCCCCAGGTTCGAGGCCACACGTCCGCTCAGGTGGTCCAAGTGCACCATCACCTTCAGCTCGTCCGACCAGCTCAAGTGTGCGGCAATTGCCGGTGCCCTTCCGATGCTTTGCTCGCTCGTCATCATCAATGTCCTTGTCACCAAGGCCCTCATCGATGGTGGTGCCGGGCTCAATGTTCTTTCCATCGAGACATTTGATCGACTCCTAGTACCATATGATCAGCTGCAGCCCACCAAGCCTTTCTCAGGAGCGACCGACGGCTCCACCACCCCAATAGGGAAAATCCGCCTCCCTGTCACCTTCGGCCAATGCGACAACTACCGCACAGAGCTCATCGACTTCGACGTCGCCCACATCCGCCTTCCGTACAATTCCATCCTAGGGTATCCAGCCCTGGCCAAGTTCATGGCGGTGACTCACCATGGTTACAATGTCCCCAAGATGCCAGGGAACCGCGACATCATCACGGTAGCCTGCGAGGAGAAGGATGCGGTGTGCTCTCTCGACCGCTCCTACCAGGCCACAGCGATCGAGGACCCAGGCAACGAGGGCACCATCCACCCTCCTGAGGCTGCCCCCAAGAAGAAGAAGCAGCTGCTCCGCCAAGAGCCTCAGGAGAGCGGTGTCTCTAGCGACACCACCTCAGGACCTGCGCCCATAGACGGGTCGCCTCCCTCTCGCTCATAGGAAAGCGCGCTCAGCGCCCTCCTTAGGCTGGGCTCGGGGGCTCTCTTCTGGAGGGCCTCTGATTTAGCCAATGTCACGAGGAAGGCGCTCGGGCACCACGTGGAGGCGTGCTACATCGCACGCTTCCCTCGCGAGGGCACAAGGCACGGGGTGCCGGGTGCTCAGGAATTCATCACCAAGGCGACCGAGGAGCTTCTAGAGGTGAGAGCCATGCACGGCGACCGCCGCCCACCACCTGGCGCGGCTTGTTGTCCTGGCAAGGACAACGAGCTGCGCGTCTGCGTCAACATTCCAGGGCTTAACAGGGCCGCATCCCAGGAGCGCTTCTAGCCATCGCACGTTGGTCGGTGTGAGGGCGCCCCTCACAGCTATGTTCGCATGCCTTTTGGCCTGCCGAGCGTGGCTGCTACCTTCCAGTGTCGCCTGCGGAGCATCGTAGAGCTCAGGAGGCTAGGCACCACGCGGTCCTGGCAGAGATGGCGACGGTTCTTCACGAGCCTCCCGAGCCTCTATAGGTTCAGGACCTAGGCAGCTCATGAGGAGCGACTTCTTCGGCACGCATCTTCAGCTACTCCAACATCTCTTCAGCGACGGAGCCAGGTGACATTTTCCAGTTTATTCAGTTGGGGGCGCTCCACGGGCTGCATTATCCCCAGGTCGCATGGGCCTGTCCCTGCGACATGTATCCTTTTGCATCTTTAATTCGCCTTGATTGGGGGCGCCCCTCGGGCTACATCATCCCTAGGCCGCGTGGGTCTGTCCCTGCGGCATGTATCGTTCTTGCATCTATCAGGACTAGCTTTACCTCCTTCCATGAGTTACTTTATGATTATTATATGCCTGTCCAGTACTTCGATACCATGAACGTCGTACGCCCTTGCGAACCCACCCACGACCGCCTCCTGATTAAGGACTGGCACGACGTTTGTGCTCGGGTCCGTCCCTGCAGCGCCGCTAAACCCAAGAGGCTAAGCTCTAGCTCGCGGGCCAGCTCCCGTGTACGTCACCTCCCATGGCCCTTGGTGCCTTGTTCTCGCATGAGCTAATCATGGGCGAACGAGCCATGGCACGTGACCCGGTGCCTCGTCACCACGGGAGCTGCGTGCCGGTTGTCTTTCTTTAGGATTTTCGCATGAGAAGACTGGGCACGACGTCTGTGCTCGGGTCCATCCCTGCAGCGTCGATAAACCCAACGACTGAGCTCTGTCTGGCCGGTCCCGTTCACATCACCTCCTGGGGTCGTTCAAGTTTGTCCTTCTCACATGACAACCTCAGGAGATTCATTCAGCGCAGGTTGTCTAACCATCTCACAGGGTCATCACAAGTGTCAAGAATCAAATTCAGGCGCAACCCGCCTTGAGGTAGGGCCTCGTGAGTCCCGCACTAGCTCACGAGTGCCCAGACACACCTCCTCTAGCCGTGCCGTGCAAGCCACGTGTCAGGGCGGGCTATACACGCCCCGGGGTCTCCATTCAGAGGGAGCCCCCACCCACGCACCAGTGGAAGCACCGTGCTCTGCGCTGGCAGTCGACACGGTCGAGGAGCGGCTATGCTCGTGCAAGTGCGGAAGCACCTTGCTCCGCGCTGGTGATAAACAACTGGGGGCGGCTCCATGGATGCATTAACCTCAGGGAGCCGCCAGGCTCAGTGTCGACGCCGGAGATGAATTGCTTAATTGCCGCGACCTCTTTGACGCCGTCCTCACGCCGGCCGCGGACCTCGTCTTCTCCCCCGTCGCTGTAGGTATCTTCCGCCGCCAAGTTAGGGCGTGGAAGATTGGACTGCTCGGCATCCATTCTGTGTGGCACCCCGGCTCAGAGCGACCGGTTTACCTTGCATTGCCAGCCCAGAGACCATGTCTTCTGGCAACACACAACTTCTTGGTACAGAAAACAACCGCTTTATTGATACTAGCGGCTCATAGTTTACATTACAATAGGTAGCGAGGCCAAGCTGCACACCCGGTGCAGCCGAACAATATGTACATTATTTAGTGAACATAAAAGGGCCTCGATCATAACAACTACGCGGCTGCAGAACAACATCATAGCGGAACTCTATAGCACAAGGACACCGATGTGGACACGATCTAGACTCGAGCAGCACTCCTTTCCACGCGACTTTCCTGAAATCTGGCATGACACGCCAGGTCAGTACATCGAATGTACTTGCAATCTCACAACAAGAATAAACATAATGACAAACAATTTCATGATAATTAACCAATTATAAGTAATGCAACAATGTAACCAACATGCTGTGATCGCGCTCTTATGAGCACAGTCCCTCGGACTAGCTTACCAGAATGATCGCCTCTAGATCAAAAATGTACCAACCACATGATCTTCACTATGGATACTTCGTGATCATTCCGTGACCACAACCACGACCAATATTTGGTCTCAAACAGTGATCCTTTCGGCGATCACAACCACGACCAATACTTGGTCTCAATCGACAAGATGACTTTCCCGCCATCCTCAACAGTGCAAAGTTCATGACTTAGTGTGGAAGATTAATTAAATGTTGACCCATGGTGTGACCTACTTTCGAGGTGTCCGTAACCGTGGACTCGGCTATCGATAGATTAATACACTCCGTAGAGGTAGCGCACTGTACCCACACCACGGAACCATGGCCTCGTACTCCCATTCGGGTGGACCAACGACATTCCGACAAAACCCCTCCATTGCCATGACACTCTCTCGGCCACTCCGACCCACTCCCCAACTGGGCTAGTCCTGGGTGGCCCCGTGTCTACCAAAGACACAACGACCACCGTCGTGGCCAACGTCCCTCACGGGGACCGTCCCTCACTCGGACCGGTACCAAAATCTCAACAATGGGCTCACAAGGTTATGTCTGCTGACTGGGCCAGGGTACCGCACACCCATAACCTTCCCGAGTAGGAGGCACCGACCAGAGGCATGACAACAGACCGAATAAAGGCCTTCCCATACAGGCAAATGTGGTTGCACTGGGAAAAAATCGATTCAGTGGCACCATGACTCGGTCAACAATAAATTCAAGTTGTATTATTATTAGGTTCAACTTAAATTGAGAATACCCGGTGTCATAGTATGCCATGAAATGCAACCACTAACATAGGCACCACATATTAACGGAAATGACCGAGTCAAATAAATCCACAATAAGCATAAACATCAACAACACCTCATACTTCTCTGGTTAGGATTAAACTCACATTAAACAGAATCTTTTCTAACAAATTTTATCATTTTTCTCATGCAAGAAAATAGTTCTAATAAATTACTTATATCCATAACCATATTATTTCTATCATAGCAAAGATTAATTCTAGTTTCTATAACCACTTGGGAGCTACAACCTTTCTGATAACATAAGCATGTAAACTTAAGCAAACACTAACAGAATATAAATAACCTAATGATAATGATTTAAATGCATGGATTAAATCATTCATTCAAGTAGAAAAATATCACAAATATTGAAGTGGCATCATGAAAATGTTGCTGTGGCTTGCCTTAGTGCAGATGAGGCTCACAAGCCCTCTGGTGTTCCTCAAGACAAGCTTCACCCTCTGAAAATAAATTTAAACACAAAAAGAAAATATCAAGAACCCTTCTAAAATTCACCAGAAAATCTAGACAGTAGGGAAAAATCCCATTTTTGGTGAGCTGCTAGATTTCTTTGCAAAGAACACAATGCAAAAAGAATCAATTCGTTTGGAATTATGGTTGAAGAGTTATAGCTGTTTGAATCTCTCTAGAATTTGAATTTAAATAAAACAAACAGGGGGGGGTGACGTCGAAGGTGTAAAGCCTCGGGGCGCCACCACTCGTACCGCTTCACGCGCGAACTGAGTGGCTGACTAGCGGGCCCCGCTAGTCAGGTGGGGGGAGAGGGAGAAGGATACATAGGAAGTCGCGGCTTTGCCGGAGCTCACGCCGGCGATGAGGGCTCCTCGGCCAAAATGAGAGGGAGGGATCGAGAGAGGGGATGGAGGCGCACCTGCTTGTACCCGTAGCGTAGCTAGGGGTGGTCGGACAGCGTCGGAATCGACCTCGCAAGCGGAGGCAGAGAGCGGAGGTCACCGGAGACGAAGACAACAGCGAACAATGGCGACTCCAGGGGCTTCAACCAGGTGGAACAGCACCACCGGAGAGTGGCGGAGGCCCTAGAAGGATTGCCCAGGCCTGGGAGGGGCTGGAGCTACCGTGGCGACCCGAGAGGATCGCCAGCGAGCTCGAGCTCGGGGATGGCGGCCTACGGCCTGCCCGGCCGGGCTACGGTTTCCTACGGTGTTGTGGGGTGTGTGGGAGTGGAGGATGGTGCTCGAGAAGGCTAGGGGTGGCTCCATTTATAGGCGAGCGGCGAGGGGGGAATCGGGCTCCGCCGTCGACACCTGGACACGGCGCCCGGCGACGAGCGGCATCAGTGAGAGGGGGTGAAGGCGACGCAGCTCACGTGGGGACTGTGGGCGAACGGAGACGAGCACATGATCGAGGAGAACGCGACGAGCACAGTGCGCACCGCATTGTTATGTTGGCCGGACCGTGCTCGTGCTCGCTGCAGCGAGCTCTGGCATCGGCGAGTGCCAGGGGAGAGTTAAGGGGGTTTGGACGAAGATGGTGGCACGGTTTGGCATGCTTTGGCAGTCGGGGAAGCGAGCACGCGCGAAACAAAGTGCTCGGCGGCACCCAGAGCGCGCCGACACACAGGCTGGCATCATGTACACGCGTGGTCACCTCATGAACTTTGCCCTCAGGCCGGCCTACATCCAAAGTTCATGTCTGGCTTGTTGTTCGTGGTAGTTTTGAAGTTTGCCACACTTCGGTTTGGATCCAGACGCAGTAGAAAAGATTTTACAAGCCAAGTAAGTTTCTGATCAGTAACTTTGAGAGTTCACAGAGGTCAAACGACTGGGAGTTTGAGGCTGGGTTTTGGAGGCTAGCAATCATCTACTATGGTGATGATGCACAAGAAAAATCAGCCTCATTGGAGCAAGTAAAATGGTAGTTGCTGTAGAAACCACCATTTCTGCCCAGAACAGAAAATATTTTCTGTGGCAAAAATATTCCAAAAAGTGGTGCAATATTTTTGTTCAGGAATGTGCCCTAGGGCTCAAAGAATATTTTTGAATTTTCTCAGATCTTTGTGGGCAAGAAAAATTGGGGTTGCTTTGGAGGACATTGATCTAGCTAGGGTTTAAGGGAAGGAAATGAATATTTTCATTCCAAATATTATTATGAGGTGAACCAGAGAGGAAATGATGATAAGAGAGGGAGATGAGGCACTTGGGTGAAAGCCAAGGGTACCCAAGTGTTTAAGTCCCCTTGAAAAGATTCAAAAACTCCAACTTCCGAAATCATTTCAAAAGAAAATCAGGCAAATGAAAGAGGGCAAAAATCATGCTGTCACAAACCTCCCCCACTTAGAATGAATCTCGTCCTCGAGATTCGGTTGCTTGGGAAAACCATTTGGGATAATGTGCCCTTAGAAATTCTTCTCGTTCCCAAGTTGATTCTGACTCGGTGTGATGCTCCCACTGGACTTTGTAGAACTTCCTTACTTTGCTGCGAGTGACCCTTTCCATCTGATCCAAAATTTTGACTGGCCTCTCTTCGTATGTTAAATCCTTTGCCAACTCTATTTCAGTCATAGCAACCCTTTTCTCAGGCGGCAATATGCATCGCCTCAACTGTGAGACATGAAACACATTGTGCACGTCTGGCAATTCTGGGGGTAGTTCCAACTGATAAGCAACAGTACCCACTCAGGACATGACGGGAAATGGACCAATAAACCTAGGTGCCAACTTTCCACGAGTCTGAAATCTCTTGACTCCTTTCATAGGAGTGACGCGGAGGTATACATGTTCTCCCGGTTCAAAACTGATCTGTCGGTGCTTTGCATCATAATAACTCTTCTGTCGAGATTTGGCCAATTGCAATCTATCTCTGATTTCCCTAACTTGTTTCTCAGCTTCCATCATGAGATCTGTTTCGAAAATGCGGCTATCTCTAGTTTGAGACCAATTTAAAGGAGTGCGACACTTACGGCCATACAACGCCTCGTATGGTGACATCTTTAGACTGGTCTGGAAGCTGTTGTTATAAGAGAACTCGGCAGACGGCAGGCAGTCTTCCCATTTAGGTCCTTGAGCCAAAGCACAGGCTCGCAGCATATCTTCAAGTATTTGGTTTACCCGCTTTGTCTGTCCATCAGTCTAAGGATGATAAGCGGTACTGTATTTCAGCACTGTCCCCAAGGCTTGATGGAGACGTGACCGAAAAGCGAATGTAAAAAGTGAACCTCAGTCAGAAGTGATGGTTCGAGGTACTCCATGCAGACTGACTATCCTGGATACATACAGGTGTGAGAGTTGGTCTGCACGATATGTGGTTCTGATCGGGATAAAGTGAGCAACCTTGGTTAAGGTGTCCACTATGACCCAGATTGCATCATTGCCTCGCTGAGTCTTGGGGAGTCCTGTTATGAAATCCATGCAGACATCATCCCATTTCCATTGTGAGACTGGCAGAGGTTGGAGGAGTCTGGCTGGCTTCTGATGCCCTACCTTTACCTTGTTGCATATGTCGCAACATGCCACAAAATAGGCAATGTCCTTCTTCATTCCATCCCACCAAAATATTTGTCGGAGGTCTTCATATATTTTTGTACCTCCCGGGTGAATGGAATACGAAGATTCATGTACTTCAGACAGGATTTTCTGCTTTAGATCTGCTTGATTGGGTACACAAATCCTTCCCCGGAAACGGAGGGTACCCAATTGATCCTTCGAGAAGTCTGAAGTCTATCCTGCTATCATACTCTTGGCATGTTTTTGCAGAATGGTGTCAGTTGGCTGGGCCTCGCAGATCTCTTCCTCAAGTGTGGGGGCAACTTCCAAAATATTAGCAAGGCCAGCATCAACTATGACCAGGTTGAGCTGAGCAATCTCCTCTTGAAGTTCAGGAGGCAAGGATCCCAATATGACATTCAGGCTGACATGCTTTCGACTGAGCGCATCGGCGACCATGTTGGCCTTACCCGGGTGGTAATTTATTTCAAGATCATAATCCTTGACTAACTCAAGCCACCTTCATTGATGGAGATTTAAATCTGGCCGAGTAAATATATACTTGAGGCTTTTGTGATCGGTAAAAAATTGGCACCTCTTCCCGATGAGATAGTGCCTCCAAATTTTTAGAGCATGAACCACCACGGCCAATTCCAGATCATGAGTGGGATAATTTCCCTCGTGGGGTCATAGCTACCGTGATGCATAAGCTACTACCTTGCCATCTTGCATCAGTACGCATCCCAGTCCTTCTCTGGAGGCGTCACAATACACATCAAAACTGCTGTAGATATCTGGAAGAGTTAACACGGGTGCAGTCGTCAGCCGTATCTTTAGCTCATTAAAACTTTTCTCATAGTCCTTGGTCCATTCAAACTTCTTATCCTTTTTGAGCAGCTCCGTCATGGGCTTAGCAATCTTGGAAAACCCTTCAATGAAACGACGGCAATACCCGGCTAATCCAAGAAAACTCCGGATCTGTGATACGGTTGCGGGTGGCAACCATTCGAGCACATCCTTTACTTTGCTAGGGTCCACGGCTATACCTTTAGCAGATAGAACATGTCCAAGAAACCCAACTTGCTTGAGCCAAAACTCACACTTACTGAATTTGGCGTATAGCTGATGGTCGCGGAGTCGTTGTAGTACTGCTCGGAGGTGTTCTTTGTGATCTTCTTCACTACTTGAGTAAATAAGTATGTCATCGATGAAGACTACCATGAACTTATCGAGGAAGTCCATGAATACTTTGTTCATCATATGCATGAAGAAAGCTGGGGCATTGGTGAGACCAAAGGATATAACTCTATATTCGTAAAGACCGTACCGAGCAGTGAATGCGGTCTTAGGAATATCCTCCTTTTTAATCTTGAGCTGATGATATCCTGTCCTTAGATCAATCTTTGAGAATACTTTGGCCCCACTGAGCTGGTCAAACAGATCATCAATCCTTGGCAGTGGATATTTATTTTTGATGGTGACATCGTTCAGCTAACGGTAATCCACACACATGCGGAGGCTGCCATCCTTTTTGTCCACGAAGATAGCAGGTGATCCCCATGGTGATGAGCTGCGACGGATATATCCTTTCCGGAGCATTTCATCAAGTTGTTTCTTTAGCTCCACTAATTCTGATGAGGGCATCCGGTAATACTTCTTGTATAACGGTGCGGTTCCAGGAACAAGATCTATTGCAAACTCAAGCTCTCGATCTGGTGGCATGCGTGGCAACTCTTCGGGAAATACATCTGGAAACTCACTGACCACCGGAATTAATTCCAATTCAGCCACAACGGTGAAGGACATTTCTTTCTTGGGTGTGCTTCTGCGAGCATAGAATTTGGTAGTCTGCCCCTTCAGACTGGTCAAAGTAACCTCTCGGGTCGCGCAAGTTATGCATACTTGATATTGAGTCAGCCAATTCATACCCAAGATAACGTCCAACTTATCTGACTCAATGATTATCAAGGAAGTTGGAAAAAAAACATCGTTGATATTGATTTGCAGATTACGGTAGACCAGATTGCTCCGGATTAATGATCCCGAGGTTTGTACCAGCATATTCTTGCCCAAAAGCGAACAAGGAAATTTGTTTTGGGCAACAAAACTCTGAGAAATAAAAGAGTGGGAAGCCCCAGAGTCAAATAAAATTACGGCAGGTATGTTGTTAACAGAGAACATACCGATGACGACTTCAGGGTTCTCTTGGGCTTCATCGGCAGAGAGGTGATGAACGTTCCCAATGATGTTTTGCTGGTTCGGGCATGACTCCATATAGTTGACTTGTGGTCTGCATAGAGCATTTGCCTTGCTGTTCTTGGGATACTGTCTGGCATAATGTCCGGTTTGCCCACAACTGAAGCAAGCATTGATGTGCTGGCGCTCCTCGTGCACTGGGTTGGACACAACATTCTTGACTTGGGTGGTGGTCTTGTTAACATTCTGCTGCCAATTGGGCTTGTATTCCACCTGAGTCTGCTGCCAGGTACGATCCTTTTGCACGGGTTGCCCATCCTTCTTTGGCTCGAACTTGTGCTTCTGATCATTATTAATAGACCTGTTGTCTGATACGAGCTTGTGTTCCCTTTCAGCAATGAAAGCTTTGTTCACCAAGGTTTGGAAATCTGGGAAATCAAACATGCTGAGAGTACACCGGAGTTGTGGGTTTAATCCACCAAGAAATCTGCCAATCTTTCTTTCTTCGGTGGTTCTACGTCTCGAGCTAGCGTTGGTTTCCCCCGAAGAGGAGGGGGTGATGCCGCACTGTAGCGTAAGTATTTCCCTCAGTTTTTGAGAACCAAGGTATCAATCCAGTAGGAGGTCACACGCAAGTCCCTCGTACCAGCACAAAACGGTAGCAACTCGCAACCAACGCTTAGGGGTTGTCAATTCCTTCACGGTCACTTACGAGAGTGAGATCTGATAGAGATAATATTTTTGGTATTTTTGGTATAAAGATGCATAGTGAAAAGTAAAAGCAAAACAAGTAAAATAAAGTAATGGAGATTGATATGATGAGAATAGACCCGGGGGCCATAGGTTTCACTAGTGGCTTCTCTTAAGAGCATAGCCATGGACATATCACTATGGGTGGTATAGAATATGATGATGGGGATTGTGTGGAAAAGACAAAAAAGGAGAAAGTCTCACATCAACGAGGCTAATCAATGAGCTATGGAGATGCCCATCAATTGATGTTAATGCAAGGAGTAGGGATTGCCATGCAACGGATACACTAGAGCTAAGAATGCTCAACAAAAGAAAACTAGTGGGTGTGCATCCAACTTGCTTGCTCATGAAGACCTAGGGCATTTTGAGGAAGCCCATCGTTGGAATATACAAGCCAAGTTCTATAATGAAAAATTCCCACTAGTATGAACAAGACAACTTATGAGACTCACTATATGAAAGTCATGGTGCTACTTTGAAGCACAATATATGAGACTCACTACATGAAGAACAAGGTGCTACTTTGAAGCACAAGTGTGGAAAAAGAGATAGTAGCATTGCCCTTTTTATTTTCTCCTTCTTTTTTTTGGGCCTTTATTTTTTTCTTTTTGGCCTTTCTCTTTTTTTTTGATTGGGCAATGCTCTAATAATGATGATCATCACACTTCTCTTGATTACAACATAATGATTACAACTCGATACTAGAACAAGATATGACTCTATATGAATGCCTCCGACGGTGTACCGGGATGGTGCAATGAATCAAGAGTGACATGTATGAAAAATAATGCATGGTGGCTTTGCCACAAATACGATGTCAACTACAAGATCATGCAATGGCAATATGACAAAAGTAAAGCATGTCATGATGATGATGATGATGGAAGTTGCATGGCAATATATCTCGGAATGGCTATGGAAATGCCATGATAGGTAGGTATGGTGGCTGTTTTGAGGAAGATATAGAGAGGTTTATGTGTGAAAGAGCGTATCATAGCACGGGGTTTGGATGCACCGGCGAAGTTTGCACCAACTCTCAATGTGAGAAAGGGCAATGCACGGTACCGAAGAGGCTAGCAAATGGCGGAAAGGTAAAAGTGCGTATAATCCATGGACTCAACATTAGTCAAAAGAACTCATATACTTATTGCAAAAATTTAGAAGTCATCAAAAATCAAGTACTACGCGGATGCTCCTAGGGGGATAGATTGGTAGGAAAAGACCATCGCTCATCCCCGACCGCCACTCATAAGGATGCACAAGCTAGGTACACTTCATGCTTCAAATTTGTTACACAACTTTAACCATACGTGCATGCTACGGGACTTGCTAACTTCAACACAAGTATTTCTCAAATTCACAACTACTCAACTTGCACGACTATGATATTATCACCTCCATATCTCAAAACAATTATCAAGCATCAAACTTATCTTAGTATTCAACCCACTAAAAAGAAAGTTTCACATATCTTGAATACCAAGTATATTAACATTAAGCAAATTACCATGCTATTAACGACTCTCAAAATAATCTAAGTGAAGCATGAGAGATCAAGTTTCTTTAAAACAAACCACCACCGTGCTCTAAAAGATCTAAGTGAAGCACTAGAGCAAAAATTATCACGCTCAAAAAGATATAAGTGAAGCACATAGAGTATTCTAACAAATTTCAATTCATACATGGCTCTCTCAAAAGGTGTGTACAGCAAGGATGATTGTGGTAGACTAACAAGCAAAGACACAAATAATACAAGACGCTCCAAGCAAAACACATATCATGTGGTGAATAAAAATATAGCTCCAAGTAAATTACCGATGGAAGTGGACGAAAGAGGGGATGCCTTCCGGGGGCATCCCCAAGCTTTGACTTTTTGGTGTCCTTGGATTATCTTGGGGGTGCCATGGGCATCCCCAAGCTTAGGCTCTTGCCACTCCTTGTTCCATAATCCATCAGAAGAATTCACCCAAAACTTGAAAACTTCACAACACAAAACTCAATAGAAATCTCGTGAGCTCCGTTAGAGAAAGAAAACAAAAGACTACTTTAAGGTACTGTAGTGAACTTGTTCTTTATTTGTATTGGTGTTAAACCTACTGTATTCCAACTTCTATATGGTTTATAAACTATTTTACTAACCATAGATTCATCAAAATAAGCAAACAACACACGCAAAACAGAATCTGTCAAAAACAGAACAGTCTGTAGTAATCTGTTACTAACGAAAACTTCTGGAACCCAAAAAATTCTACCAAAATTAGACGACCTGGGCAATTTGTTTATTGATCATCAGCAATTGGAATCACTATTTTATCACGTTCTGGTGATTTTTGACAATTCGGGCACTGAGCGCAAAGATTCTGGAAATTACAGCAAGATCAAATAACTATCTTCCAAGAAGATCTAATAGGTTTAACTTGGCACAAACACTAATTAAAAGATAAAACCACATCTAAACAGAATCTAGATGGATTATTTATTCCTAAAAAGAACCAAAAACAAAAAACACAAAATAAAATTGGGTTGCCTCCCAACAAGCGCTATCGTTTAACGCCCCTAGCTAGGCATAAAAGCAAGGATAGATCTAGGTATTGCCATCTTTGGTAGGCAATCCATAAGTGGCTCTCATGATAGATTCATATATTAATTTTATTTTATTTCTAGGAAAGTGTTCCATGCCCTTCTTTAAGGGAAATTGGAATTTAATATTCCCTTCCTTCATATCAATAATTGCACCAATCGTTCTAAGGAAAGGTCTACCAAGAATAATAGGACATGAAGGATTGCAATCTATATCAAGAACGATAAAATCTATGGGCACATAATTCCTATTTGCAACAATAAGAACATCATTAATTCTTCCCATAGGCTTTTTAATAGTGGAATCCGCAAGATGCAAGTTTAGAGAGAAATCATCAAAGTCACGGAAATCTAGCAGATCACACAAAGCTTTGGGGATAGTAGAGACACTAGCACCTAAATCACACAAAGCATAAAACTCATAATTTTTAATTTTAATCTTAATTGTAGGTTCCCACTCATCATGGAGTTTTTTAGGGATAGAAACTTTAAACTCAAGCTTTTCTTCATAAGCTTGCATTAAGGCGTCAACAATGTGTTCAGTAAAGGCCTTATTTCGACTATAAGCATGAGGAGAATTTAACACGGATTGCAACAAGGAAATACTATCAATTAAAGAGCAATTTTCATAGTTAAATTCCTTGAGATCCAAAATAGTGGGTTTAGCAATATCTAGATTTTTATTTCTTTCAATCCTTTTTTATCAATTTCATCATCAGGATCTAAAAACTCAGAATTCTTAGAACGCCTTCTAGGTAAGGGAAGATCATAATCAGATTCATCAAGATTCATATTGCAAAACAAAGATTTAATAGGGGACACATCAATAACTTTTAGATCTTCATATTGATTCTCATAGTTATTAGAAGAACACGCTTTAATAAAGGCATCTTTGTAAGCACGCATCTTAGCGGTTCTTTCTTTGCACTCATCAATGGAAATTCTCATGGATTTGAGAGACTCATTGATATCATGCTTAGGAGGAATAGATCTAAGCTTTAAAGAATCAACCTCAAGAGAAATTCTATCAACGTTCCTAGCCAAATCATCAACTTTAAGCAATTTCTCTTCAAGCAAAGCATTGAAATTCTTTTGCGAATTCATAAACTCTTTAACACTACTCTCAAATTCAGAGGGCATCTTATTAAAATTTCCATAAGAGTTATCGTAGGAATTTCCATAATTATTAGAAGGATTACTAGGATAAGGCCTAGAATTAAAATTCCCTGTATACGCGTTGTTACCAAAACTATTCCTACCAACAAAATTCACATCCATAGATTCATTATTATTCTCAAGCAAAGTAGATAAAGGCATATTATTGGGATCAGAAGAAACACTCTTAACAAATAAATTCCTAAGTTCATCCATCTTTTCACTCAAAACATTGATTTTTTCTATAGCATGCACTTTTTTATTAGTAGATCTTTCAGTATGCCATTGAGAATAATTGACCATAATATTATCTAGGAGTTTAGTAGCATCTCCTAAAGTGATTTCCATAAAAGTGCCTCCCGCGGCCGAATCTAAAATATTTCTAGAAGCAAAATTCAATCCAGCATAATTTTTTTGTATAATCATCCATAAGTTCAAACCATGAGTAGGACAATTACGTAGCATTAATTTCATTCTATCCCAAGCTTGTGCAACATGTTCATGATCAAGTTGCTTAAAATTCATAATATCGTTCCTAAGAGAGATAATCTTAGCGGGAGGAAAATACTTAGAGATAAAAGCATCTTTGCACTTGTTCCAAGAATCAATACTATTTTTAGGCAAAGATGAAAACCACGCTTTAGCACGATATCTAAGCGAAAAAGGAAATAGCTTTAATTTAACGACATCATTATCGACATCCTTTTTCTTTTGCATATCACATAAATCAACAAAGCCATTTAGATGAGTAGCGGCATCTTCACTAGGAAGGCCGGTGAATTGATCTTTCATGACAAGATTCAACAAAGCAGTATTGATTTCACAAGATTCAGTATTGGCAAGAGGAGCAATCGGAGTGCTAAGTAAATCATTGTTATTGGTATTGGTGAAGTCACACAATTTGGTAGCATCTTGGGCCATCACAACAAGCAAGCAAACTAACACACGAGCAAACAAAAGGCAAAGGGAAAGAGAGGGCGAATAAAATGGCAAGGGTGAAGTGGGGGAGAGGAAAATGAGAGGCAAATGGCAAATAATGTAATGCGAGAGATAGAGATTGTGATGGGTACTTGGTATGTTGACTTTTGCGTAGGCTTCCCCGGCAACGGCGCCAGAAATGGCTCGTTGACGGGAGAGTAAATCTTGACTTGACTTGGCGTAGGCCTCCCCGGCAACGGCGCCAGAAATGGCTCGTTGACGGGAGAGTAAATCTTGACTTGACTTGGCGTAGGCCTCCCCGGCAACGGCGCCATAAATCCTTCTTGCTACATCTCGAGCTAGCGTTGGTTTTCCCCGAAGAGGAGGGGGTGATGCAGCATAGCAGCGTAAGTATTTCCCTCAGTTTTTGAGAACCAAGGTATCAATCCAGTAGGAGGTCACACGCAAGTCCCTCGTACCAGCACAAAACGGTAGCAACTCGCAACCAACGCTTAGGGGTTGTCAATTCCTTCACGGTCACTTACGAGAGTGAGATCTGATAGAGATAATATTTTTGGTATTTTTGGTATAAAGATGCATAGTGAAAAGTAAAAGCAAAACAAGTAAAATAAAGTAATGGAGATTGATATGATGAGAATAGACCCGGGGGCCATAGGTTTCACTAGTGGCTTCTCTTAAGAGCATAGATATTCTACGGTGGGTGAACAAATTACTGTTGAGCAATTGATAGAATTTAGCATAGTTATGAGGTTATCTAGGTATGATCATGTATATAGGCATCACGTCCGTGACAAGTAGACCGACTCCTGCCTGCATCTACTACTATTACTCCACTCATCGACCGCTATCCAACATGCATCTAGAGTATTAAGTTAAAAACAGAGTAACGCCTTAAGCAAGATGACATGATGTAGAGGAATAAATTCATGCAATATGATAAATACCCCATCTTGTTATCCTCAATGGCAACAATACAATATGTGCCTTGCAACTCTTTCTGTCACTGAGTAAGTACACCGCAAGATTGAACCCAAAGCTAAGCACTTCTCCCATTGCAAGAACTACCAATCTAGTTGGCCAAACCAAATGGATAATCTGAAGAGACTTGCAAAGATAACTCAATCATACATAAAAGAATTTAGAGAAGATTCAAGTATTATTCATAGATAAGTTGGATCATAAACCCACAATTCATCGGTCTCAACAAACACACCGCAAAAAGAAGATTACATCGAATAGATCTCCACGAGAGAGGGGGAGAACATTGTATTGAGATCCAAAAAGAGAGAAGAAGCCATCTAGCTACTAGCTATGGACCCGAAGGTCTGAAGTAAACTACTCACACTTCATCGGAAGGGCTATGGTGTTGATGTAGAAGCCCTCCGTGATGGATGCCCTCTCCGGCGGAGCTCCGGAACAGGCCCCAAGATGGGATCTCGTGGATACAAGAAGTTGCGGCGGTGGAATTAGGTTTTTGGCTCCCCTTGGTCTAATGGGGGTACGTAGGTATATATAGGAGGAAGGAGCACGTCGGTGGAGCTCCGAGGGGCCCACGAGGCAGGGGGGCGCACCCAGGGGGGGCGCCCTCCACCCTCATGACCTCCCCGAAAACTTCTTGGAGTAGGGTCCAAGTCTCCTGGATCACGTTCGGTGAGAAGATCACGTTCCCGAAGGTTTGATTTCGTTTGGACTCCGTTTGATATTCTGTTTCCTCGAAATACTGAAATAGGCAAAAAACAGCAATTCTGGGCTGGGCCTCCGGTTAATAGGTTAGTCCCAAAAATAATATAAAAGTGGAAAATAAATTGCAATATAGTCCAAAACAGTAGATAAAGTAGCATGGAGCAATCAAAAATTATAGATACGTTGGAGACGTATCAGGTGGCTACGTCATGAAGGGAGTAACGGGCCAGATGATTGAATTTTTGCAGATATTCACCCACAGACCGATTTCCTTGGAGGAGCTAGAGAAATTCGCGCTGCTTAGTCCTCATAATTCCAGTAGGGATATGATATTTCCGGAACTGATCTTTGAATTTTGTCCAAGTAATTTCTTCATCAGCGGGCCACATGGCTTTTGCATTTTCCCACCATATGGCAGGAGCGCCTTCAAGATAATGAGTTGCGAACGGAACTTTGTCATATTATTCCGTACAAGAAATCTCCAGCTTTCTTTCAATGGTTCGTAACCAATTGTCTGCATCCAAGGGATCAAGGACCTGACTGAAACTGGGAGGCTTGGTCCTCTAAAAATCAGACAGCTTTGAGTGGTGACCATTTTGATTTCCATTCTGACCAACCATATCTTGCACACTTCTTAATATTTCAATCAGATCATTATTCCGCCTTTCCTCAAACATCCACAAAATTTGCTCGGTGGAGGGCGGATTTGGCGGTGGAGGCGGTGCTGGAACGTACGACTCGGGGGAGTGTCCTGCCTGTCGTGCGGAATGATGAACAGGGGTACCCTCGCGAACGTTGCTACTTCTGCCTCCCCGCGGCATCCTATTATGATTTTTCCCAAGGCAACGCAACCGAGATGAGAAACATTCAAAATAAATTGGGGAAAGCCACCAACAAAGCCCGAGAAAAACAGAAATGATGAAGAAAACACAGAATAAAATAGAGTTCCAACATAATTATACATAGACTCATACATGAAAGATAACCATCATGCCAGGTTCAACTACTCTCATACAGAAAACGAAACATCATGACTCGCACTACTACATTCGGACATCATCCCGAGGACTGCGGATACTCAGGGGCTCTACCGCTCTACTCGTGCTGCGGGGTCCTCTCCTGAAGCGGACTCGGATCCGGAACTGACGAGGTTAACTGAGACCTCCGGGTTAAAGGTAACACGACGATGCTGCCTAGAGGGATCTCCCTCCGGGAAAGGTGCAGGGTGAATCATCGGGGCTACAGGAGTAGTGAGAAGTGTAGCCCACTCAGCAGGGGCACTGAGAGGGTTTACCGTCGAGGCGCCTGAGCTACTCGGGGGAGTGACTGGTGAAACAGGGGAACTAGAACTGGCTGGAATATACAGAGTAAATCCCAGAGAGGATGAAGTAGTGGCAGATCTAGTAGTGACTAAAGCAGCGGCTAAAGCAGTACGAGCACGATTCAGCTCTCGAGCTAGCTCATGGATCATAAGATAGCTAGCAGTGACGTAACGAGCAAGATGACTAGCAACACTATCAGACTCCGGATCAATGGTAGAGAAATGGACACGACCATTGTCGTGCAGAGAAGGATAGTAGTAGAAACCTGGGTGGTTCTGCATCCGGACCTTGTTGTAACGAAGCTCGACAAGGACCTCAAATGCAGCAAACTGGACAGCCTGAGAAGAGGTAGAAGCATAACCGCTCCGAGAGGAACGAGTGTAAGTGCTGGAATCAGAACTAGTGCGCAGAGTAACCACTGTGTGATACTCATACACTGAGTCAGCTAGACGCTCCCGGTACACACAATAAACTGGGTCATCACCGAGGGGGTACAGCCGACGCCACACATTACGAAGAAGATGCGGCGACGTGTATGGCATCAACTGCAACTGGCATGGATACAACACCGGAGCCATCTACACTCACAACCATTAGTAGGTTAGCATAAAAATAAGACAAGTATATGCAATGCAACAACCAGCTACCAATGCTACCGGCACTCCACGGAAACTCGTATCTACCATCCAGTCCACACGTCGTAGTCTAGTGTGGCCTACAGTCAGCGCGGCTCTGATACCAAGTGTTGTGGCACCCCGGCTCAGAGCGACCGGTTTACCTTGCATTGCCAGCCCAGAGACCATGTCTTCTGGCAACACACAACTTCTTGGTACAGAAAACAACCGCTTTATTGATACTAGCGGCTCATAGTTTACATTACAACAGGTAGCAAGGCCAAGCTGCACACCCGGTGCAGCCGAACAATATGTACATTATTTAGTGAACATAAAAGGGCCTCGACCATAACAACTACGCGGCAGCGGAACAACGTCATAGCGGAACTCCATAGCACAAGGACACCGATGTGGACACGATCTAGACTCAAGCAGCACTCCTTTCCACGGGACTTTCCTGAAATCTGGCATGACACGCCAGGTTAGTACATTGAATGCACTTGCAAGCTCACAACAAGCATAAACATAATGACAAACAATTTCATGATAATTAACCAATTATTAGTAATGCAACAATGTAACCAACATGCTGTGATCGCGCTCTTATGAGCACAGTCCCTCGGACTAGCTTACCACAGTGATTGCCTCTGGATCACAAATGTACCAACCACATGATCTTCACTATGGATACTTCGTGATCATTCTGGTGACCATAGCCACGACCAATATTTGGTCTCAAACAATGATCCTTTCGGCAATCACAACCATGACCAACACTTGGTCTCAATCGACATGATGACTTTCCCGCCATCCTCAACAGTGCAAAGTTCAAGATTAAATGTTGACCCATGGTGTGACCTACTTTCGAGGTGTCCGTAACCGTGGACTCGGCTATCGATAGATTAATACACTCTGTAGAGGTAGCGCACTGTACCCACACCACGGAACCCATGGCCTCGTACTCCCATTCGGGTGGACCAACGGCATTCCGACGAAACCCCTCCATTGCCATGACACTCTCTCGGCCACTCCGACCCACTCCCCAACTGGGCTAGTCTTGGGTGGCCCCGTGTCTACCAAAGACACAACGACCACCGCCGTGGACAACGTCCCTCACGGGGATCGTCCCTCACGGGGACCGGTACCAAAATCTCAGCAACGGGCTCACAAGGTTATGTCTGCTTACCGGGCCAAGGTACCGCACGCCCATAACCTTACCTAGTTGGAGGCACCGACCAGAGGCATGACAATGGATCGAATAAAGGCCTTCCCATACAGGCAAATGTGGTTGCACTGGGAAAAACTCAATTCAGTGGCACCATGACTCGGTCAACGATAAATTCAAGTTGTATTATTATCAGGTTGAAAATACCCGGTGTCATAGTATGCCATGAAATGCAACCACTAATATAGGCACCACATATTAATGGAAATGACTGAGTCAACTAAATCCACACTAAGCATAAACATCAACAACGCCTCATACTTCTCTGGTTAGGATTAAACTCACATTAAACATAATCTTTTCTAACAAATTTTATCATTTTTCTCATGCAAGAAAATAGTTTTAGTAAATTACTTATATCCATAACCATATTATTTCTATCATAGCAAAGATTAATTCTAGTTTCTATAACCACTTGGGAGCTACAAACTTTCTGATAACATAATCATGTAAACTTAAGCAAACACTAACAAAATATAAATAACCTAATGATAATGATTTAAATGCATGGATTAAATCATTAATTCAAGTAGAAAAATATCACAAATATTGAAGTGGCATCATGAAAATGTTTCTGTGGCTTGCCTTAGTGCAGATGAGGCTCACAAGCCCTCCGGTGTTCCTCAAGACAAGCTTCACTCTCTGAAAATAAATTTGAACACAAAAAGAAAATATCAAGAACCCTTTTGAAATTTACCAGAAAATCTAGACAGTAGGGAAAAATCCCATGTTTGGTCAGCTGCTAGATTTCTTTGCAAAGAACACAATGCAAAAAGAATCAATTCATTTGGACTTATGGTTGAAGAGTTATAGATGTTTGAATCTCTCTAGAATTTGAATTTAAATAAAACAAACAGGGGGGTGACGTCGAAGACGTAAAGCCTCGGGGCGCCACCACTCGTACTGCTTCGTGCGCGTACTGAGTGGCTGACTAGCGTGCCCCGCTAGTCAGGTGGTGGAAGAGGGAGAAGGAAACAGAGGAGGTCACGGCTTCGCCGGAGCTCACGCCGGCGACGAGGGCTCCTCGGCTAAAACGAGAGGGAGGGATCGAGAGAGGGGATGGAGGCGCACTTGCCCGTACCCGTAGCATAGCTAGGAGTGGTTGGACGGCGTCAGAATCGACCTCACAATCGGAGGCAGAGAACGGAGGTCGCCGGAGACGAAGACAATGGTGAACATCGGCGACTCCAGGGGCTTCAACCAGGTGGAACAGCACCACCGAAGAGTGTCGGAGGCCCTGGAAGGATTGCCCGGGCCTGGGAGGGGCTGGAGCTACCGTGGCGACCCGAGAGGATCGCTGGGGAGCTTGAGCTCGAGGACGGTGGCCCGTGGCCTGCCTGGCCGAGCTACGGTTTCCTACAGAGTTGTGGGGTGTGTGGGAGTGGAGGATGGTGCTCGAGGAGGCTGGGGGTGGCTCCATTTATAGGCGAGCGGTGAGGGGGGAATCGGGCTCCGCCGTCGACAGCTGGACACGGCTCCCGGCGACGAGCGGCGTCAGTGAGAGGGGGAGAAGGCGATGCAGCTCACGCGGGGACTGTGGGCGAATGGAGACGAGCACATGATCGAGGAGAACGCGACAAGCACAGTGCGCACCGCACTATTACGTTGGCCAGACCGTACCCGTGCTCGCTGCGGCGAGCTCCAGCGTCGGCGAGTGCCAGGGAGGGTTAAGGGGGTTTGGACAAAGATGGTGGCATGGTTTGGCATGCTTTGGCAGTTGGGGAAGCGAGCACGCGCGAAATAGAGCGCTTGGCGGCACCCAGGGCTCGTCGACACGCAGGCTGGCATCGTGTACACGCGTGGTCACCGTGTGAACTTTGCCCTCAGGCGGGCCTACGTCCAAAGTTCATGTATGGCTTGTTGTTCGTGGTAGTTTTGAAGTTTACCACACTTTGGTTTGGATCCAGATGTAGTAGAAAAGATTTTACAAGCCAAGTAAGTTTCTGATCAGTAACTTTGAGAGTTTACTAAGGTCAAACGGTTGGGAGTTTGAGGCTGGGTTTTGTAGGCTAGCAATCATCTACTAAGGTGATGATGCACAAGAAAAATCAGCCTCATTGGAGCAAGTAAAATGGTAGTTGTTGTAGAAACCACCATTTCTGCCCAGAACAGCAAATATTTTCTGTGGCAAAAATATTCCAAAAAGTGGTGCAATATTTTTGCTCAGGAAGGTGCCCTAGGGCTCAAAGAATATTTGTGAATTTTCTCAGATTTTTGTGGGCAAGAAAAATTGGGGTTGCTTTGGAGGACATTGATCTAGCTAGGGTTTAAGGGAAGGAAATGAATATTTTTCATTAAAGAAAAATATTCCAAATATTATTATGAGGTGAACCAGAGAGGAAATGATGATAAGAGAGGGAGATGAGGCACTTGGATGAAAGCCAAGGGTACCCAAGTGTTTAAGTCCCCATGAAAAGATTCAAAAAACTCCAACTTCCAAAATCATTTCAAAAGAAAATCAGGCAAATGAAAGAGGGCAAAAACCAGGCTGTCACATTCTTCCTCATCTAGCAGCTCATCTGTGGTAAATATATCTCACTTTTTACAGCCTTTTCGATCTGTCAAATCCATCCACTTCAACCAAATGGGGTTTCTACACTTCCAAATCTGGATCTTTCTCTTTCTGAATCTCATATCTTGCAAAGATTAGTCACTCATGCTTCATAACTAGTTAGATTCCTCACTTGTACTTATTCATGGATTCGTACAAATGTGGAACCAACTCACTTCAAATAAGTGAATGTCTTCGTACTGTGAGGTCAATGTCTTCAAACTGATTTATCTTCAAAAATCCTCTGAGAATGCAGATGACCTCTTCCCCTTCCCTCGCATCTCTAATGCTGTCACAGGTACATGTCCGTGGGAGAATCCCTTGGTTCTCATAGTCTACGTTCATTTGCAGAATTCTTACAGCATCACATTGACTCTTCTGAAGCCAGTTCTTGTTTGACAAGTAGATGGAAGCTTCTCACTATCTTGAAGCCTCTCTATCTGAATATTATGGCCACTAAGAAATCTACAAGGAAGGGTGGCAGGCAGCGTCATGGAAATACTGCTCCGGATCTCCCTCCCGATCTGTTTGAACTGTACAAGTCTGATCCAGAGGAGTGCTACAATCAGCGCAAGACCAGAATACAATGGATCCGAAGATATTGGGCTGAACAGTGGTTCAAGTACAACTTCGTCACTCCTGAATATGCTGAGAAGAATGCTATCAAGCGCCCATGGGGCGATATTCTTTACATGAATCTGCAACCCAAGTCGAAGCCTGAAGCTATTGCCCAAGGCTTCTATCCATGCATGGTCAGAGGACCTTAGCCAGAAAATGCTGACCCATCATCTCTTCTATGGTGTCATGACGACAATCACTTCAAGCGCAACTTTCAGTTCGCAGAGGAGTCAGCTGCCAAGAACATGAAGGAGCTCGGACTCCACTTCAACCCTGGTCCGTCCGTGTGATGCCCTGATACGTCTCCAACGTATCTATAATTTTTGATTGTTCCATGCTATTATATTATCCATCTAGGATGTTTTATATGCATTTATATGCTATTTTATATGATTTTTGGGACTAACCTATTAACCTAGAGCCCAGTGCCAGTTTATGTTTTTTCCTTGTTTTTGAGTTCTACAGAAAAGGAATACCAAACAGAGTCCAATTGACGTGCCAATTTTTGATGATTTTTTATGGACCAAAAGAAGCCCTCGGAGTAAAAGAGTTGGGCCAGAAGAGTCCCGAGCCATCCACGAGGGTGGGGGGCGCGCCCTACCCCCTGGGCGCGCCGCCCTATGTCGTGGACGACTCGGGGACCCCCCTGACTTGTTCCCGACGCCAAAAATTCCTATAAATACAGAAACCTCCAGAAAATAACCTAGATTGGGAGTTCCGCCGCCGCAAGCCTCTGTAGCCACCAAAAACCAATCGGGGCCCTATTCCGGCACCCTGCTGGAGGGGGGATCCCTCACGGGTGGCCATCTTCATCACCCCGGCGCTCTCCATGACGAGGAGGGATTAGTTCACCCTCGGGGCTGAGGGTATGTACTAGTAGCTATGTGTTTGATCTCTCTCTCTCTCTCGTGTTCTTGATTTGGCACGATCTTGATGTATCACAAGCTTGGCTATTATAGTTGGATCTTATGATGTTTCTCCCCCTCTACTCTCTTGTAATGGATTGAGTTTTCCCTTTGAAATTATCTTATCGATTGAGTCTTTAAGGATTTAATAACACTTGATGTATGTCTTGCATGTGCTTATCTATGGTGACAATGGGATATTCACGTGATCCACTTGATGTATGTTTTGGTGACCAACTTGCAAGTTCCGTGACCTTGTGAACTTATGCATAGGGGTTGACACACGTTTTTGTCTTGGCTCTGCGGTAGAAACTTTGGGGCACTCTTTGAAGTTCTTTGTGTTGGTTGAAATGATGAATCTGAGATTGTGTGATGCATATCGTATAATCATACCCATAGATACTTGAGGTGACATTGGAGTATCTAGGTGACATTAGGGTTTTGGTTGATTTCTGTCTTAAGGTGTTATTCTAGTACGAACTCTAGGATAGATCGAATGGAAAGAATAGCTCCATGCTATTTTACTACGGACTCTTGAATAGATCGATCAGGAAGGATAACTTTGAGGTGGTTTCATACCCTACAATAATCTCTTCGTTTGTTCTCCGCTCTTAGTGACTTTGTAGTGACTCTTTATTGCATGTTAAGGGATTGTTATATGATCTAATTATGTTATTATTGTTGAGAGAACTTGCATTAGTGAAAGTACGAAACCTAGGCCTTGTTTCAATGCATTGCAATGCCGTTTTTGCTCACTTTTATCATTAGTTACCTTGCTGTTTTATATTTTCAAATTACAAAAACTTATATCTACCATCCATATTGCACCTGTATTACCATTTCTTCGCCGAACTAGTGCACCTATACAATTTACCATTGTATTGGGTGTGTTGGGGACACAAGAGACTCTTTGCTAAACGTCTACAAGAAGAAGGTTGTGTAGTAGACATCACGCCCCGAGACCGATGCTCCAGATGCCTTCCAATTATTTTAGTTGTTGCCATGTGATTCTTTTGTTTGTTGCATTATCATAATTATTTCGCATACGTCATTCCACTATATTGTTGCCATGATCATGATGAATGCCATTGCCATATTTTGTTTATTGCATCATGTTTATCTTTTATTATTTTGCATTGTGCCATTTCATTTTGTCGCATTGAGCCTCTTATCATTTTGCATTATGCTATCCTTTGCCGGATGCATCATATTATAGCATTGTGTCATCCATGTTGTTTCCAAGTCCATCATGTGCATTGCCCCAACATTATGTTTGTTGGTTGCTCCATGTATTATCATGCATCATCACCTCCTCCTTCTTTCTTCTTTCTTTCATTTTGGCAAGTGACCTTTTCCCCTCCATAAATTTCACTCTTTTCTTGATGCTAGTACACCATGGCTACACCATCTCCGCCATTTTTCAGCTCCTTTGGACTTGATTTGGTTGGAATCAAAATTTCCTCAAGTTTGAATTTAATTCAAACTTGCGACAATTTTCATTCTCTAAAAATGTCGAGAGCAATTTATTCAAATACTTCATAAATCTAGGGACTCTGATATATCCTTATCTCATTCTACTTCTTTGCCAAAGTCTCTAGCTTTTTCTTGCATTTCTGTCTGAAGAAATCGAATAAGAAAAAGAAAGAGTAGCAACAGCTCAGCGCATGGGCTTCCCTTGATCTAGCAGCAACCCACTTGGGCCTCCTCCTTACCTGGCCAGCCCATAACCAGCGCCAGCCTCCCGCAGCCCACCTAGCCCGCAAGCGACAGGAGCTTCGTCCTCCTGTACGGCAGGCCATCCAGAGGAGCCACGTCGGCATGCCCGATGATTTGACGACCGGAGCTCGTCTCTAGCCCCTATAAAACATGTCCAAACCCTACCCTGGCCTCTCCTCTACCAATTCAGATCCTCTCCTTCCTTCCCCCGCCTAGGGAAGTCTCCACACCCACGCCGTCGCCCTGCCCACCATGCTCCGGCCGAGCTTGAGCTCGAGCTTGGAGTAGCTCGTCACCGCGCCTTTCTCCCCTGCCACCACGCCCGCACTGCCACGGTCTCTGGATCGACCTTCTCGACATCGTCTTCTTCCTCTGTTGCATCTACTTCGCGGACCCGAAGGCCCGCCAGGTTCAGAGCTCCCTCGCTTCGCCACGTGCTCGTCTCCGTCGACCTTGTCGTGTCCCAGGGTGAGTTGGGTAATGCACCTCCCTCTCCCATCCATCCCATGGCATGTAGACACCCTGTACGACTCGCCCAATCCGTGTTTTTTGCCGCGCTCGCAGTGCACCGGCAGGGTCTGAAGTTTTTGTTGCGCATGTATCTGCTGTAGCTCGTCTGCATGTCCCCGTGCTCCTGTTCTCGCCTAGCTGCTTTCTCCTCACTCCGCTTTCCCACCCGCCCGCAGTAGCCACCAATGCGCTCCTTGGAGCCTCGCACGGATCCTAGCCCCGCCTTGCTCCTTGCATCCCCGTGCCTCGCCATGCCCCGAGCCGAGCCATGCTCGAGCTTGATCGCATCGGCCTCTCCTAGCTTCCCGCTCTCTTGCATCTGCACAGGCTCCCTATCTAGCATGCCTGCTGCAGCTCTACCACCGGCCGCGTCGCACGCTGCCTCACCGGCGCCATCGTCTCCGTCTTTGCAACCAGTGGAAGCCCGAGTCCGCTATGTGGCTTGGTCAAATTGATACAGGCCCTATATGTGCAAGAATCCTTGCCTAGCTCAACTGGTCAACACCATACTCCCCCACGCACGAGACCAGGGTTTGAATCCCTGTCTCCACACAATTTTTGGTTCGGCTTTTTATTACATTTTCTACGTGCCTATGTCACCAAGGACCCATTGGTCATACGCACATGCACAAAACCGTCCTTTCCTTTATTTTTTAAGGCCACGATGCTTTTCCAAATCTGGAAAGTGCCCATTTCCCTTTTCGGGCAAGTCCAATTCTGGACAATTCATTTATGGAAATTGCCATTTCCATTAGATTCCATTTTAGGTAGGTTTTAACTTAATGCATTTGTGGATATTTTTCTATAGTAACCCATACATATTATATATATGTTTTTGGGGTAGAAAAATCCCACCAATCCATATGTGGTATCCATTTCATATTTTGAGAAATTTTATAAACATGTCATATATGCAACATATGCCTTTTTGTCATTTTGTGTATTTAAATTCAAACATGCTATGTGGTAGTTTTGCACATGAATAGGTTCATTAACATGTCTACTTGCTGCTAGAGTTGATTGCATGCCATGATCTGTCTTGTAGTGAGTGAAACAAACTTGCAAACATGCCTACTCAAATATGTTTTTGCCATGCCTTTGTTATTTCACTAAGTCTGAAACTGCTTATATCATCTTGCCATGTTAACTTGAAGCTATCATCAAATCTGTTGCTCCAATAATCATGCTCAATAATGATGTTTTGTTATGGGTGTTTAGTACATGCTTTCCATGCTCTTTGATGCCATGAATAGGACCTTTTGCATATAGTTTACTAGCCCTAAACATTGCATCCTGAATTTTTTTCCTGCCATGTTCTCTGTTTTCACCAAGTCTGGTAAACTGTTATCATTTGTCAGTTTGCCATCCTATTTTGGTGATGATCTAGTAAGTTTTAGAAATAGTTTAGTGACCATGTTTTGTAGTGTGTGTTATGTACTTCAATGACATGCCATTTGTTTCCATGTTTGAGTGTTGTAGCATATTTAAATGTTGAACCCAATTTGGCATGTTGCTGTTTTACACAGCTTTGCACTGCATTTTGTTTTGCTCATCATTTGCAAAATGTGCATCCATTTCCGGTGATCTTTATATCATTTTCAACTAGAATCTTCCAATCTATCAAGTGACATGCTTGATTTGCCAATAGATTGCCCATATCCATCTTGTCACCACCGTTGTCCTTCCTGGCATCCTATCCCTCGTACCGGTAGCCCCTTAGCTCCGTCTATTGCATTCTTCATATGCATTCATGTTCATCGTGCATGTAGCATGTGTTCGTTTCCATTTCATGTTTAGGCTTGTGTGTTTACCATGTTGTTTGATTCTTTCTGGTTGTGCTCATTCTCGATAGTTCTGGTTACGTTGTGATGGTGAGGATCCGTTTGACTACGTTGGTTCGTCTACTTCATGGTCTCGTTCTTCTTCCTAGCGGGATTTCAGGCAAGATAACCATCACCTTGGATCTCACTACTATCTTTGCTATGCTAGTTGTCTCGATGCTGTTGCCATGTCGCGCTACCTACCACTTGTTTATCAAGCCTTCCAAATTGCCATGATAGCCTCTAACCTTTTCCACCATCCCAGCAAACCGTTGTTTGGCTATGTTACCGCTTTGCTCAGCCCCTCTTATAGCGTTGCTAGTTGCAGGTTGTTCCATGTTGCGACATGGATATCATGGGATATCACAATATCTCTTATTTAATTAATGCATCTATTTACTTGGTAAAGGGTGGAAGGCTCGGCCTTTTGCCTGGTGTTTTGTTCCACTCTTGCGGCCTTAGTTTTCGTCATAGCGGTGTTATGTTCCTTGATTTTTTGCGTCCCTAACACGATGAGGGTTTATGAGCCCCTCTTGATAGTTCGCTTTGAATAAAACTCTTCCAGCAAGGTCCAATATTGGTTTTACCATTTGCCTAATAACAACAAAAAACTTGCATAGGCACTTGCGGACCCTGAGGACTTAATCAACCCCCGGGCCAGTGCTCCTCATGAGTATTGGTCCAAACTAGAGCACCGTGCGGCGCCACCCCTCGGCAAATTGGGGTATTTTATTGCTGTACGCTTCGCTCATCTGGCCGTGGCCTGAGACGAGATACACGCGGCTACTATCAGGGTGTCGGCACACCGGGAGGTCTTGCTGGACTTGTTTTACCATTGTCGAAATGTCTTGTGCACCGAGATTCCGATTCTGATCGGAGGGTCCCGAGATGGAGGATTGTCTCCATGGATCATGAGCTTGTCATGGGCTAAGTTGGGACACCCATGCAGGGTTTAAATTTTCGAGAGCCATGCCCGTGGTTATGTGGCAGATGGGAATTTATTAATATCCGGTTGTAGTGAACTTGAAGTAAACTCAATTTAAAATACACCAACAGCATGCGTAACCGTGACTGACTCTTTTCGGGGAAGTTTGAGAAGAGAACACAGTTGGGCTATGTTTGAACGTAGGTAGTTCAGGATCACTTCTTGATCATTACTAGTTTGCGACCGTTGCGTAGTTTCTCATCTTATTCCTGTACTCGTAAGTTAGCCACCATACTTTGCTTAGTCGCTTTCTGCAACCTCATCACTTATCCATTCCATACCCATTAAGCTTTGCTAGTCTTGATACCCATGGTAATGGGATTGCCGAGTCCTTGTGGCTCACAGATTACTACAACAACAGTTGCAGGTGCATGATGCGATGATCTGACGTGAGAGTGATGCTTTCTTGTTTTTGAGTTCTTCTGCTTCTTCTTTGATTAGGGGTTAGGTTCCTGGTCGGTAGCCTGGGCTAGTAGGGTGGATGTCGTTTGAGTTTCTGTTTGTGTATCATCCATAGTTGGATGTTGTCCTCATTTATGATGTATTGATGTATTCTTGTGGCATTTGTATGCCCTTTGTATGTATCCCCAACTATTATGTAATGGTATGATGTAATGACATCGACCTTTGCAAAAGCATTTCAATATGCGGCACAATCCTTAGTGGGACCTTTGAGTTCCTCTCGGATAGGATCGCATATTGGGCGTGACAAGTTGGTATCGCATATTCTTTTGAAGTGGAGTTTTGCATTTCTTCGTTCTTCTCGGCTATTCAATCATTTGGTAATGGCAGAAACTAACCTCAAGTTTTGAGATGTTTACATAAGCCCACACAAATCAATTCTTTTGTTGTTGATTTTCTCAACAACTCTGTTCAATCCTTCCTTCTAAGGATACTTTCAATTTCATTCATGGTAGAAGTTGTCATCTTCTTCTCCATTCTTTTCATTCCATTTTTTTCAATTCTTCCGGAGGCAGTGTGTTGTTCCTCTCATCAAGCATTGTCCTATCTTGCCAAGATCATGCTCTATTCTTTCCATGTTCAGCCGGAGTGCTGCCTAAATTCTTTTGTTTTTGTTCCTTTTCTATCTTGTTCTAACCGGAGTGGCCTTCGATTCTCATCATAATCGTCGTTCCTCTTTCTACCCGAGTGCTCTTGACTTTGTTCATCTTCTCTCTTGCGCTCTTGTTTTACCTTATCGTCTTCCTCTTCCGTCTCATTTCTAAGATCTCGGGACGAGATCTTCTGTTAGTGTGGGAGTGTTGTGACTCCTCGAGACCGATTCTCCAGATGACTTCCAATTATTTTAGTTGTTGCCATGTGATTTTTGTGTTTGTTGCATTATCATAATTATTTCACATATTTCATTCCTATATGTTTTTGCCATGATCATGATGAATGCCATTGCCATATTTTTTTATCGCATCATGTTCATCTTTTATTATATTGCATTGTGCCATTTCATTTTGTTGCATTGAGCCCCTTATCATTTTGCATTATGCCATCCTTTACCTGATGCATCATATTATAGCATTGTGTCATCCATGTTGTTTCCAAGTGCATCATGTGCATTGCCCCAACATTATGTTTGTTGGTTGCTCCCTGTATGATGATTCATCATCACCTCCTCCTTCTTTCTTCTTTCTTTCATTTTGGCAAGTGACCTTTTCCCCTCCATAAATGTTCACTCTTTTCCTGATGCTAGTACACCTTGCCTGCACCCTCTTTGCCATTTTTTAGCTCCTTTAGACTTGATTTGGTTGGAATCAAAATTGCCTCAATTTGAATTTAATTCAAACTTGCGACAAATTTCATTCTCTAAAAATTCCCAAAGTAATTTATTCAAATACTTCATAAATCCAGGGACTCAGATATATCCTTTTCTCATCCTACTTCTTTGCCAAAGTCTCTATTTTTTTCTTGCATTTCTGTCTGAAGAAATTGAATAACAAAAAGAAAGAGTAGCAGCAGCTCAGCGCATGGGCTTCCCTTGCTCTAGCAGCAGCCCACTTGGGCCTCCTCCTTACCTGGCCAGCCCATAGCTAGCGCCAGCCTCTTGCAGCCCACCTAGCCTGCAAGCGACATGAGCTTCGTCCTCCTGTATGGCAGGCCATCCGGAGGACCCACGTCGGCATGCCCGATGATTTGACAGCCGGAGCTCGTCCCTAGCCCCTATAAAACATGTTCAAACCCTACCCTGACCTCTCCTCTATCCATTCAGATCCTCTCCTTCCTTTGCCGCCTCCTATGGAAGTCTCCACGCCCACGCCGTCTCCCTGCCCACCATGCTCCGGCCGAGCTTGAGCACGAGCTCGGAGTAGCTCGTCGCCACCCCTCCGACCCCCTTGGCAGCCGTGGAGAGGAACACCAAGTACCTCTTTGTCCCCTGCCACCATGCCCGCACCGCCACAACCTCTGGATTGACCTCCCTGACCTCGTCTTCTTCCTCTGCTGCATTTACTTCGCGGACCCGAAGCCTCGCCAGGTTCAGTGCTCCCTCGCGTCGCCTCGGGCTTGTCTCCGTCGACCTTGTCGTGTCCTAGGGTGAGTTGGGTAACGCACCTCCCTCTCCCATCTATCCCATGGCATGTGGATACCCTGCAGGACTCGCACGATCCGTGTTTTTGCCACGCTCACAGTGCTCTGGTGAGGTCTGAAGTTTTTGTTGCGCATGTATCTGCTGTAGCTTGTCTGCATGTCCCGAGGCTCCTGTTCCCGCCTAGCTGCATTCGCTCGCTGCGCTTGCCCTCCTGCCCGCAGTAGCCACCCACATGCTCCCTACAGCCTCGCGTGGATCCCAGCCCCACCTTGATCCCTGCATCCCCGTGCCTCGCCATGCCCCGAGCCGAGCCATGCTCGAGCTCGAGTGCCTCGGCCTCTCCTATCTTCCCGCACTCTTGCACCTGCACAGGCTCCCTATCCCGCACGCCCGCTGCAGCTCTACCGCCGCTCGCATCGCACGCTGCCTCACCGGCGCCATCATCTCTATCTTTGCAACCAATGGAAGCCCCAGTCCACTATGGGGCTTGGTCAAATTGATACGGGCCCCTATATGTGCAAGAATCCTTGCCTAGCTCGACTGGTCAGCGCCATACTCCCCCACGCACGAGACCAGGGTTCGAATCCCTGTCTCCACACAATTTTTGGTTTGTCTACTTCATGGACTCATTCTTCTTCCTAGCGGTATTTCAGGCAATATGACCATCACCTTGTCACTACTATATTTGCTATGCTAGTTGTCTCGATGCTGTCGCTATGTCGCGCTACCTAACACTTGTTTATCAAGCCTTCCAAGTTGCCATGATAGCCTCTAACCTTTTCCACCATCCCAGCAAACCGTTGTTTGGATATGTTACCGCTTTGCTCAGCCCCTCTTATAGCGTTGCTAGTTGTAGGTTGTTCCATGTTGGGACATGGATATCATGGGATATCACAATATCTCTTATTTAATTAATGCACCTATATACTTGGTAAAGGGTGGAAGGTTTGACCTTTTGCCTGGTGTTTTGTTCCATTCTTTGCCGCCTTAGTTTTCGTCATACCGGTGTTATGTTCCTTGATTTTGCGTCCCTAACCCGATGAGGGTTTATGGGCTCCTCTTGACAGTTTGCTTTGAATAAAACTCTTCCAGCAAGGCTCAACATTTGTTTTACCATTTGACTAATAACAACTAAAAACTTGCATAGGGACTTTTCGGACCCTGAGGACTTAATCAACCCCCGGGCCAATGCTCCTCATGAGTGTTGGTCCAAACTAGAGCACCGTGCGGCACCACCCCTCGTCAACTTGGGGTATTTGGTTGCTATACACTTCGCTCGTTCGGTCGTGGCCTGAGACGATATACGCGCGACTACTATCAGGGTGTCGGCACGCCGGGAGGTCTTGCTGGACTTGTTTTACCATTGTCGAAATATATTTTGCAGAGGGATTCCGAGTCTGATCGGAGGGTCCCGAGATGGAGGATTGTCTCCGGGGACCGTGAGCTTGTCATGGGCTAAGTTAGGACACCCCTGCAGGGTTTAAACTTTCGAGAGCCGTGCCCATGGTTATGTGGCAGATGTGAATTTGTTAATATCTGGTTGTAGTGAACTTGAAGTAAACTCAATTTAGAATACACCAACCATGTGCATAATCGTGACAGACTCTTTTCGGGGAAGTTCGAGAAGAGAACATAGTTGGGCTATGTTTGAACGTAGGTAGTTCAGGATCACTTCTTGATCATTACTAG
This sequence comes from Triticum urartu, assembly GCF_003073215.2. Taxonomy (NCBI): domain Eukaryota; kingdom Viridiplantae; phylum Streptophyta; class Magnoliopsida; order Poales; family Poaceae; genus Triticum; species Triticum urartu. The sequence continues at coordinate 413,590,754 of NC_053025.1, forward strand.
TTTGCGACCGTTGCGTAGTTTCTCATCTTATTCTTGTACTCGTAAGTTAGCCACCATACTTTGCTTAGTCGCTTTCTGCAACCTCATCACTTATCCATACCATACCCATTAAGCTTTGCTAGTCTTGATACCCATGGTAATGGGATTGCCGAGTCCTTGTGGCTCATAGATTACTACAACAACAGTTGCAGGTGCAGGATGCGATGATCCGACGTGAGAGTGATGCTTGCTTGTTTTTGAGTTCTTCTGCTTCTTCTTCGATCAGGGGTTAGGTTCCTGGTCGGCAGCCTAGGCTAGCGGGGTGGATGTCGTTTGAGTTTCTGTTTGTGTTTCATCTGTAGTCGGATGTTGTCCTCATGTATGATGTATTGATGTATTCTTGTTGCATTCGTATGCCCTTTGTATGTATACCCAACTATTATGTAATGGTACGATGTAATGATATCGACCTTGCAAAAGCATTTCAATATGCGGCTCAATCCTTGGTGGGACCTTCGAGCTCCTCTCAGATAGGATCACATATTGGGCGTGACAAGTTGGTATCGCGTATTATTTTGAAGTGGAGTTTTGCATTTCTTCGTTCTTCTCAGCTATTCAATCATTTGGTAATGGCAGAAACTAACCTCAAGTTTTGAGATGTTTACATAAGCCCACGCAAATCAATTCTTTTGTTGTTGATTTTCTCAACAACTCTATTCAATCCTTCCTTCTGAGGATGCTTTCAATTTCATTCGTGGTAGAAGTTGTCATCTTCTTCTCCATTCTTTTCATTACATTTTTTCAACTCTTCCGGAGGCATCGTGTTGTTCCTGTCGTCAAGCATTGTCCTATCTTGTCAAGATCATGTTCTATTCTTTCCATGTTCATCTGAAGTGCTGCCTAAATTCTTTTATTCTTGTTCCTTTTCTATCTTGTTCTAACCGGAGTGGCCTTCGATTCTCATCATAATCGTCGTTCCTCTTTCTACCCAAGTGCTCTTGACTTTGTTCATCTTCTCTCTTGCGCTCTTGTTTTACCTTATCGTCTTCCTCTTCCGTCTCATTTCTAAGATCTTGGGAGGAGATCTTCTGTTAGTGTGGGAGTTTTGTGACTCCTCGAGACCGATTCTCCAGATGCCTTCCAATTATTTTAGTTGTTGCCATGTGATTCTTTTGTTTGTTGCATTATCATAATTATTTCACATATTTCATTCCTATATGTTTTTGCCATGATCATGATGAATGCCATTGCCATATTTTTTATTGCATCATGTTCATCTTTTATTATATTGCATTGTGCCATTTCATTTTGTTGCATTGAGCCTCTTATCATTTTGCATTATGCCATCCTTTACCTGATGCATCATATTATAGCATTGTGTCATCCATGTTGTTTCCAAGTGCATCATGTGCATTGCCCCAACATTATGTTTGTTGGTTGCTCCCTGTATGATCATTCATCATCACCTCCTCCTTCTTTCTTCTTTCTTTCATTTTGGCAAATGACCTTTCCCCCTCCATAAATGTTCACTCTTTTCCTGATGCTTACACCTACACCCTCTCTGCCATTTTTCAGCTTGTTTGGACTTGATTTGGTTGGAATCAAAATTGCCTCAAGTTTGAAATTAATTCAAACTTGCGACAATTTTCATTCTCTAAAAATGCCCAAAGCAATTTTTTCTAATACTTCATAAATCCTAGGAATCAGATATATCCTTATCTCATCCTACTTCTTTGCCAAAGTCTCAAGCTTTTTCTTGCATTTCTGTGTAAAGAAATTGAATAAGAAAAAGAAAGAGCAGCAACAGCTCAACGGATGGGCTTCCCTTGCTCTAGCAACAGCCCACTTGGGCCTCCTCCTTATCTGGCCAGCCCATAGCCAGCGCCAGCCTCCTGTAGCCCACCTAGCCCGCAAGCAACATGAGCTTCATCCTCCTGTACGGCAGACCATCTAGAGGAGCCACGTTGGCATGCCCGATGATTTGACGACCAGAGCTCGTCCCTAGCCCTTATAAAACATGTCCAAACCCTACCTCGGGCCCTCCTCTACCCATTCAGATCCTCTCCTTCCTTCACCGCCGCCTAGGGAAGTCTCCACGCCCACACCGTCGCCCTGCCCACCATGCTTCGACCGAGCTTGAGCTGGAGCTCGGAGTAGCTCGTCGCCGCGCCTCCGAACCCCTCGACAGCCGTGGAGGGGGACGCCAAGTACCTCTTCATCCCCTGCCACCACGCCCGCACCGCCACATCCTCTGGATCGACCCCCCGACCTTGTTTTCTTCCTCTACTGCATCTACTTTGCGGACCTGAAGCCCCACCAGGTTCAGAGCTCCCTCACATCGCCTCGGGCTTGTCTCCGTCGACCTTGTCGTGTCCTAGGGTGAGTTAGGTAATGCACCTCCCTCTCCCATCAATCCCGTGGCATGTAGACACCCTGTAGGACTCGCCCGATCCATGTTTTTGCTGCGCTTGCACTACTCTGGCGAGGTCTGAAGTTTTTGTTGCGCATGTATCTGCTGTAGCTCGTCTGCATGTCGTCGCGCTCCTGTTCCCGCCTAGCTGTGTTCGCTCGCTGCGCTTGCCCGCCTGCCCGCAGTAGCCACCCACGCGCTCCCTGCAGCCTCACATGATTCCCAACCTTGCCTTGCTCCCAGCATCCCCATGCCTCGCCATGCCTCGAGCCGAGCCATGCTCGAGCTCGAGCGCCTCGGCCTCTCCTAGCTCCCCGTGCTCTTGCACCTGCATAGGCTCCCTATCCCACACGCCTGTTGTAGCTCTACTGCCGCTCGCATCATACGCTGCCTCGCCGGTGCTATCATCTCCGCCTGTGCAACCAGTGGAAGCCCCAGTCCGCTATGGGGCTTGGTCAAATTGATACTGGCCCCTATATGTGCAAGAATCCTTGCCTAGCTCGACTGGTCAGGGCCATACTTCCCCATGCACGAGACCAGTGATCGAATCCCTGTCTCCACACAATTTTTGGTTCGTCTACTTCATGGACTCGTTCTTCTTCCTAGTGGGATTTCAGACAAGATGACCGTCACCTTGTCACTACTATATTTTCTATGCTAGTTGTCTCGATGCTGTTGCTATGTCGCGCTACCTACCACTTGTTTATCAAGCCTTCCAAATTGCCATGATAGCCTCTAACCTTTTCCACCATCCCAGCAAACTGTTGTTTGGCTATGTTACCGCTTTGCTCAGCCCCTCTTATAGCGTTGCTAGTTGTAGGTTGTTCCATGTTGGGACATGGATATCATGGAATATCACAATATCTCTTATTTAATCAATGCACCTATATACTTGGTAAATGGTGGTAGGCTCGGCCTTTTGCCTGGTGTTTTGTTCCACTCTTTGCCGCCTTAGCTTCTGTCATACCGGTGTTATGTTCCTTGATTTTGCATCCCTAACACGATGAGGGTTTATGGGCCCCTCTGGACAGTTCACGTTGAATAAAACTCTTCCAGCAAGGCCCAACATTGGTTCTTGCATTTGCCTAATAACAACTAAAAACTTGCATAGGGACTTTCCGGACCCCGTGGACTTAATCAACCCCCGGGCCAGCGCTCCTCATGAGTGTTGGTCCAAACTAGAGCACCGTGCGGCGCCGCCCCTTAAATGAGGCCGGAAACAACACTTAACAATTCTGGAAAGTCCCCATATGCAAATTTCGAATTTGTTACTGATCTGCCCTGTACAGAATTTTAATGTTGTTAAACAACAAAATAAAGTGCACCAAGTTAATCTATGCATTTTTACCCCATTTACATATAAAGTTTATTTAATTCGGAGCTACGGTTATTTAGCTATGAAATAAATCATTGTAACATGACATTTATGCAAATTATTACAAACAACAATTTTAAACATTTTTAACATGGACGGAAGTTTGATATTGTGAAAGTACATAAAAAACTGAGCAAAATGCATATATGACATGTTTCATTTGGATGCATGGATTTTTTTAGTTATTAACAATTCAAAATGATGGCATTGCTGTGAATATGCAGAAGATGAATAAAATGCTAAATCACATGGGACATGTAAAAAACATACACAGGCCCGAAGCATTAGAGTGTAGCAGCCCAGAACTGTATTTGGCCCATGCAGGAGTGCAAAAGAAAAATAAAATAAAAGGGGACATAATTGGGTTGGACCTATGCTTTGAACACAGGATCTCCTGGTTACATGGAGCCAGGGCCAACCACTAGGATGGATCGGTGCTAGCGATTTTGCGAGGGTTCGACCACAAATGAAGCAGATACAACAACTGCTACTCTGGAGACCCGAAATAATTGCAGAAGAAAATGCGCAGCCATGGGTATTTGATCTGTTGACTTCCAGGATGTGAGCAAGCATGGTCGTCTAGTTGAGCTAGGATCAATCTACAAAGGAAGACGGGATCGGCGCTAGATCATCCATTCGAGCTTAACTGAAACAACCTTAATAGAGGAAAAATGAGAGACCAGGCTTCGAACCCAGAACCTCCTGGATCGATTGAATGGCTCCTGCCACTGCGCTGCTGCTGGGTGTTTGGCATAGAGGCAGTGAAGCATAATAAGACAATCTGGAAGGGCCGACCTTGGCCCTCCATGGTCACACATAGATTGCCAGCGTTGACGGCGACCAAAGCAGTGGCGGTTGAGTCTAGAGAGCGCCGACGAGGGTGCGAAACTTGCTGGGGTTGCGGTTCCTGCAAGCGGGGCTGCTACGGAACGTGCATGGGCGAGGCTACTCGAGCACGAGCTTGATCTCATCTTGTGCATGGTGAGCATGGGCTACGGCTGAATGCATGAGTGCGTGCGGTGGAGCGTGGGGGGCTCGGGTGTTGAGTGTGTGCGTGTGCATGTTGTGTGCTGTGTGGATCAACGAGTAGAGCAACGGCGTGAACACGAGCACGAACTCGAGGCCCTGCTGATCGGCGAATACACAGACAAACGGCACCGAAGAGAGGTGGGGAGGAGCAGAAATTCATCATGGGGGGTGCCACTAGAGTCGTACGAGGTCGACGGTGACCCGAGACAGCGGGAGGATGCACTGATCGAGGTGGTCTCGGCTCCGTGAACAAGGGGAAGCATGGGAAGAAGAAGTCGACGACGACTGCGACTTGGCCATCTTGGCATCCCTTGGCGACATAGTGGAGGCGACTTGAGGCGGGGAAGATGTCTGAACGGACGTAGTTGACGTTGAGGAAGAAGATGGACATGAAGGAACAGATCATGGTGGCCTCCAAGGACGCAAAAAATGGCGAAGCTGTCGGTGGCACTTTTTGTCCTCTTTTCTTGAAGGAGAAGGGAAAACAGAGGGGATGAAGAGAGATGGCGGTGCGAGGAGGGAAGGATGAGGGAGGAGGAAACCCTAGGGAGCTGCGGGGGTTTATAGGGGGCGCGGGCGCGGCTGGCTCGCCACCCTGGCCATGTGCTCGTGCCCCTGCATTTTTACTGAGAGAGAGAGGGATCATGAGTTGGAAGAAAAGGAGAGAAGGGTGACACTGGCAGGTGGGGTCGTGGGGTGACCAGCATGGCAACTTACCACGGGAGCAACTAGTTAACGAGCGCTCCTTCGGGAGCCTCGCAACGATCAGCGCCATTTGGCGCGCTCTCAGCCATTTGCCACGTGTCGCGCTCTGGACGCTCCCTTCGGATTTTGTTTTTTTATTTTTCCGCACGTGTTTTCGGCTTTTTAAACGGTTTTTTTCCGGGTTTTTTTGACGTTTTGGTTTTCCCCCGGTCCTTCTTAGTTTTTTGATCAAAAAAAAATTTCAAAAAATTTTTTTTGCGTGAAAAAACGCGTTTTTTTCCTTTCGCAAAAGTCACGGTTTTTCTTCCGCGAGAGGCACGGTTGTGCTTTGGCAAGAGTCACGGCCGTGCCTTTCGAAAACGAAAAATAAATGCGTTTTTTGTTTTTTTTCTTTCGCGAGAGTCACAGTTTTGCTTCCGTGAGAGGCACGGTTGTACTTTCGCGAGAGTCACGGCCGTGCCTCTCGGAAAGGTAAAAACAAAACGCGTTTTTTCTTTTTTTTTTCTTTTTGGAGAGTCATGGTTTTGCTTCCGCGAGAGGCACGGTTGTGCTTTCGCGAAAGTCACGGCCGTGCCTCTCGGAAAGGGAAAAAATACGCGTTTTTTTGTTTTTTTTCTTTCGCGAAAGTCACGGTTTTGCTTTCGCGAGAGGCACGGTTGTGCTTTCGCGAGAGTCACGGCCGTGCCTCTCGGAAACGAAAAAAAACGTGTTTTCTGTTTTTTCCTTCCACGATAGTCACGGTTTTGCTTCCACGAGAGGCACGGTTGTGATTTCGCGAGAGGCACGGACGTCCCTTTTTCGGAAAGGGAAAAAAACCATGCTTCTCGGTCCAGTTTTTTCGCCCCGGTTTTTTTCATCCGGTTTTTTTCATGAAAAGAAAAGTGCGTCAAAACCTATCAACATGGGATCTAGTTTTGAAGATCTCGACGTGAGGAATCCAACGGTGAAAACAGTTCGAGATTTGGACGCACGGTTTAAGAGATAAAACATTTTGAATAAACGGATCTACGAAAAAAGGGAAAACTCCCAGGTTGCGACAAGTGGCGCGCTACATGTGCGCCACTTGTCGCGACCTAAGAAAGTGGAGTGCTCTTTGCAACGAGTACTCCTTAATTAGTGATTTCGACTTACCACGAGAACGAGAGGGAGAAGCTAGGCGGGCTGCTGCTGCTGGGCCGCGGTTGGTAGCTGGGCTGCACTGCTGCGCTGGGCTACTCTGCTGCTCCTGTCTTTCTATTCTATTTCTTCAAGCAGAAATAAAAGAGAAAAATGGACAAAGGGATAGGAGATTGGTGTATGAGATATGAAAATATCCTCATGACCCTGGTGTTATGTGAAATTTGATAAAATTGAGTTGGACATTTTTAGAGGCGGAAAAATGAATCAAGTTTGAATTGAATTCAAATTTGCTCCATCTTTCAACCCAATTAAAATAACTCCAAAGTGGATGAATTTGACAGAGAGGTATAAGGCATGGAGTATGATCATCAGGAAATAAATGAACATTAATGGAGGCACAAACAATGCCACTTGGCATGAAAGCCAATATTTGAAAGAAAGGAAGAAGTGATAAGGTTTGCACGTGGAGAAAGGTCTTGATGAAATGATGAAGATGCAAACAACCATAGGAGTAGGGGAATAAGGAGAGCACACAAACAACACATCAATATGAAGAATGCAAACCCACAAGATGATCATGATGAAAATAAAGATGACAAAAGGGTTATCATATATCATATAACAAGCAAGATGACCATAGCAACAACATGGATGGCACAATGCAATATAACAAAAGATGAACATGATGCAAAAAGCAAAATATGACAATGACACTCATCATGATCATGGAAACAAACATATGAAACACACGACGTCAACGAAACTAAATGGAGGGCATCTAGAGCATCGGTCTCGGGGCGTCACAACACTCCCCCACTATCAGAAGATCTCGTCCCAAGATCTTAGGAATGCGATGGAAGAGGAAGAGGATGAGGTAAAACAAGAGCGCAAGAGAGAAGATGAACAAAGTCGAGAGCACTCAGGTAGAAAAGAGGAACAACGATTATGACGAGAATCAAAAGCTAACTGAACAAGATAGACTCTGAAACCACTCCGGTTAGAACAAGATAGAAAAGGAATAATGTCGGATTCTGGGCTCCGCAGACACTAGATAGATTTGAACTCTAGGGTGCGTGCGAAGAACTCAACCTCCCCAGTCTACCCACTCGTCGCTCTCACGGCGGTAACACCCCGGATGTAACTTTCCATATTTCTAACTCCAACTCTTGCCATTTTCAGCTTTGTGATATGATATTTCTGTCGTGGTTGGGTTTTTGTCTTCGTTTCGCATTTTCTTCATGTCCTGCATTTCATCTCATGTCATGATGTGCATCTCATTTGCATTCGTGTTCGTCTCATGCATCTGGGCATTTCCCCATTGTCCGTTTCACAATCCGACACTCCCACATGAACCCGTTGCACCCCTCTTGTCTTTTTTCGTGAGCGGGAGAAAAACGTTCTCGGAATGGGCTGGGATTTGTCAAGTGGGTTTGCATTCTTCATATTGATGTTTTGTTTGCGTGCTCTCTTTATTCCCCTACTCCTATGGTTGTTTTCATCTTCATCATTTCATCAAGACCTTTCTCAACGTGCAAACCTTATCACTTCTTCCTTTCTTTCAAATATTGGCTTTCATGCCAAGTGGCATTGTTTGTGCCTCCATTAATGTTCATTTATTTCGTCATGATCATACTCCATGCCTTATACCTCTCTGTCAAATTTCATCCACTTTGGAGTTATTTTAATTGGGTTGAAAAATGGAGAAAGTTTGAATTTAATTCAAACTTGATTCATTTTTCCGCCTCTAAAAATGTCCAACTCAATTTTATCAAATTTCACATAACAAAGACATCGAATGAATTTTGAGGAAAGAATGAAGAGGCTTCACACGAATGAATTGGATGCCCGATTCGAGATTTCGAACTCCGTGAAGAAAAAGGGTGGGAGGGCGGGAAAAACAAAGGCAACTTGGAACAGGGAACCAACGAATAACTTGAAGAGACAAGCACCGGTTAACAAGGGATTGAGAACACAAGGATCAAAATAAGCCTGCATGATCCTAAAGAAATTTTGAAGGGGAAGAGGAGTAAGTCAAAACACCTACGTCACGATTCCTTACCAAAGCAACAAAGGGGATGAGGAGTAAAAAGAATTCCTACTCTCTGATATAACTAGACTCCGAAAAAAGTTTTCTTCTAGACTCGACAACGACCAAACTACGATCAAACAAGGGGGCTCCTATGGTCGGTCGAGGCTCTGATACCAACTTGTCACGCCCAATATGCGTTCATATCCGAGAGGAACTCAAAGGTCCCACCAAGGATAGAGCTACATACTGAAGACACTTTTGTAAGGTGGATATCATTACATCGTACTATTACATAATAGATGGGGATACATAGAAAGGCATACAATTGCCACATGAATACATCAAACATCATACAGAAGAGCGGCATCCGACTATGGATGAAAAATAAGCGGAAAACAAGAACAACATCCATGCTGCTAGGCCAGGCTGCCGACTAGGAACCCATCCCCTAACGAAGAAGAAGCAGAAGAACTGGAAAACAAGCAAGCATCGCTCTCACGTCAGATCATTGCTACCTCTTGAGCTTGTGTTGGGTTTTCCCTTGAAGAGGAAAGGGTGATGCAGAAAAGTAGAGTAAGTAATTCCCTCAGCTTTTGAGAACCAAGGTATCAATTTAGTAGGAGACAACGCACAAGCCACCGGATACTTGCACAAACAAACACCAACTTCCACCCAACACGATAAAAGGGTTGTCAATCCCTTCACGGTTATTTGCAAAGTGAGATCTGATATAGATCTGATATAGACCGGAAAGTCAAATATTGCAAAGAAAGTAAATAGGAAACTAAAATTATAGATCAGAAACTTATATGATGGAAAATAGACCCAGGGGCCATAGGTTTCACTAGAGGCTTCTCTCAAGATAGAAAATATTACGGTGGGTGAACAAACTACTGCCTAGCAATTGATAGAAAAGCGCAAACTTATGACGATATCTAAGGCAATTACCATGAATATAGGCATCACGTCCGTATCAAGTAGACCGACTCATGCCTGCATCTACTACTATTACTCCACACATCAACCGACTCCTGCATGCATCTAGAGTATTAAGTTCATAAGAATAGAGTAACACATTAAGTAAGATGACATGATGTAGCGGGATAAACTCAAGCAATATGATGAAAACCCCATCTTGTTATCCTCAATGGCAACAATACAATACGTGTCGGTTCCCCTTCTGTCGCTAGGATCGAGCACCGCAAGATTGAACCCAATGCTAACCACTTCTCCCATTGTAAGAAAAACCAATCTAGTTGGCCAAACCAAACCGATAGTTCGAAGAGACTTTCAAAGATATCAAATCATGCATAAAAGAATTCAGAGGAGATTCAAATAATATTCATAGATAAGCTGATCATAAATCCACAATTCATTGGATCTCAGCAAACACACCGCAAAAGAGTATTACATCAAATAGATCTCCAAGACCATCAAGGAGAATATGGTATTGAGAATCAAAGAGAGAGAAAAAGCCATCTATCTACTAGCTATGGACCTGTAGGTCTGTGGTAAACTACTCACGCTTCATCGGAGAGGCAATGGTGTTGATGTAGAAGCCCTCCGCGATCGAATCCCCCTCCGGCAGGATGTCGGGAAAGGCCCCTAGATGGGATCTCACAGGTATAGAAGGTTGCGGCGGTGGAAAAGTGGTTTCGTGGCTCCCCTGGAAGGTTTTGGGGTATTTGAGAATATATAGGCGAAAGAAATAGGTCGGTAGAGTCACGAGGGGCCCACAAGGGTCGGGGGCGTGCCCTACCCCCTGGGCGCACCTCCCGACCTTGTGGCCGCCTCGTGGCTTTCCTGGCGTGCAGTCCAAGCCCTCTGGATGTCTTCTGGTCCAAGAAAAATCATCGCGAAAGTTTCATTCTATTTGGACTGCGTTTGGTATTCCTTTTCTACGAAACTCTAAAACAAGGAAAAACAGAAACTGCTACTGGGCTCTAGGTTAATAGGTTAGTCCCAAAATTAATATAAAATAGCATATTAATGCATATAAAACATCTAAAACAGATAATATAATAGCATGGAACAATAAAAAATTATAGATACGTTGGAGATGTATCAAGCATCCCCAAGCTTAATTCCTGCTCGTCCTCGAGTAGGAAAATGATAACAACAGAATTTTGATGTGGAATGCTACCTAACATATTTATCATGTAATTATCCTTATTGTGGCATGAAAGTTCAGATCCGTATGATTCAAAACAAAAGTTTAATATTGACATAAAAACAATACTACTTCAAGCATACTAACAAAATAATTATGTCTTCTCAAAATAACATGGCCAAAGAAAGCTTATCCCTACAAAATCATATAGTCTGGCTATGCTCCATCTTCATCACACAAAATATTCAAATCATGCACAACCCCGATGACAAGCCAAGCAATTGTTTCATACTTTTGATGTTCTCAAACCTTTTCAACTTTCACGCAATACATGAGCATGAGCCATGGACATAGCACTATGGGTGGAATAGAAGGTGGTTGTGGAGAAGACAAAAAATAAGGAGATAGTCTCACATCAACTAGGCGTATCAACGGGCTATGGAGATGCCCACCGGTAGATAACAATGTGAGTGAGTAGGGTTTGCCATGCAACAGACGCACTAGAGCAATAATTTTATGAAAGCTCAAAAAGAAAACTAAGTGGGTGTGCATCCAACTTTCTTGCTCAGGAAGACCTAGGGCGTTTTGAGGAAGCCCATCGTTGGAATATACAAGCCAAGTTCTATAATGAAAAATTCCCACTAGTATATGAAAGTGACAATATAGGAGACTCTCTATAATGAAGATCATGGTGCTACTTTGAAGCACAAGTGTGGCAAAAGGATAGTAACATTGTCCCTTCTCTCTTTTTCTCTCATTTTTTGGGTCGTCTCCTTTTTTATTTGGCCTTTCTCTTTTTTTATTTCCTCACATGGGGCAATGCTCTAATAATGAAGATCATCACACTTTTATTTACTTACAATTAAAAAATTACAACTCGATACTTAGAACAAAATATGACTCTATATGAATGCCTCCGGCGGTGTACCGGGATGTGCAATGAATCAAGAGTGACATGTATAAAAAAACGATGAGCGGTGGATTTGCCACAAATACGATGTCAACTACATGATCATGCAAAGCAATATGACAATGATGAAGTGTGTCATAATAAACGGAACGGTGGAAAGTTGCATGGCAATTTATCTCGGAATGGCTATGGAAATGCCATAATAGGTAGGTATGGTTGCTGTTTTGAGGAATATATATGGTGGGTTTATGGTACCGGCGAAAGTTGCGCGGTACTAGCGAGGCTAGAAATGGTGGAAAGGTGAGAGTGCGTATAATCCATGGACTCAACATTAGTTATAAACAACTCACCTACTTATTGAAAAAATCTATTAGTCATCAAAACAAAGTACTACGCACATGCTCCTAGGGGGATAGATTGGTAGGAATATACCATCGCTTGTTCCCGGCCGCCACTCATAAGGAAGACAATCAAAAAATATCTCATGCTCCAACTTCGTTACATAACGGTTCACCATACGTGCATGCTACGGGACTCACAAACCTTAACAAAAGTATTTCTCAAATTCACAACTACTCACTAGCATGACTCTAATATCACCATCTTCATATCTCAAAACAATCATAAGGAATCAAACTTCTCATAGTATTCAATGCACTTTATATGAAAGTTTTTATTATATCCGTCTTGGATGCCTATCATATTAGGACTAAATTTATAACCAAAGAAAATTACCATGCTATTCTAAAGACTCTCAAAATAATATAAGTGAAGTGCGAGAGTTCATCAATTTCTATAAAATAAAACCACCGTCGTGCTCTAAAAAGATATAAGTGAAGCACTAGAGCAAATTTACCTAGCTCAAAAGATATAAGTGAAGCACATAGAGTATTCTAATAAATCACGATTCATGCATGTCTCTCTCAAAAGGTGTGTACATCAAGGATGATTGTGGCAAACTAAAAATAAAATACTCAAATCATAAAAGACGCTCCAAGCGAAACACATATCATGTGGTGAATAAAAATATAGCCTCAAGTAAAGTTATCGATAGACGAAGACGAAAGAGGGGATGCCTTCCGGGGCATTCCCAAGCTTAGGCTCTTGGTGGTCCTTGAATATTAACTTGGGGTGCCTTAGGCATCCCCAAGCTTAGGCTCTTGCCACTCCTTATTCCATAGTCCATCAAATACTTACCCAAAACATGAAAACTTCACAACACAAAACTCAACAGAAAACCTCATAAGCTCTGTTAGTATAAGAAAATAAAGCACCACTTTTGATACTGTTGTGAACTCATTATTTATTTATATTTTTTAATATCTACTATATTCAAACTTTTCCATGGTTCATACCCCCCGATACTAGTCATAGATGCATCAAAATAAGGAAACAACACGCGAAAAACAGAATCTGTCAAAAACATAACAGTTTGTAGTAATCTGGAGATTTCAAATACTTCTGTAACTCCAAAAATTCTGCAAACTTAGAAGTCCTAATAAATTTGTTTATTAATCTTATGAAAAAAGAATCAGTATTTTATCGCGCTTTTGCTAAAAATGAAAATTATTTTTCGAAGTGCAAAAGATTTTGTGTTTCAGCCATATCAAACCAACTATCACCGTAAGCTATCCCAAAGGTCTTACTTGGCACAAACACTAACTAAAACATAAAACCACATATAACCAGAGGCTATATGAATTATTTAATGCAAAACAGGACCTAAAAAGCAAGAACAAAAATAAAATTGGGTTACCTCCCAACAAGCGCTATTGTTTAACGCCCCTAGCTAGGCATAAAAACACGGATAGATCTAAGTATTCTTTCTTGTAAAGTGTTCCATGCCTTTCCTTAATGGAAATTGAAATCTAATGTTTCCTTCTTTCATATAAATAATTGCACCAATCGTTCTAAGGAAAGGTCTACCAACAATAATAGGACATGTAGGATTGCAATCTATATCAAGAACAATGAAATCTATGGGCACATAATTCCTATTTGCAAAAATAAGAACATCATTAATCCTTCCCATAGGTTTCTTAATAGTGGAATATGCAAGATGCAAATTTAAGGAACAATCATCAAATTCATGGAAACCTAACACATCACATAAAGTTTTTGGAATCGTGGAAACACTAGCACCCAAACCACACAAAGCATGGCATTCATAATCTTTAGTTTTGATCTTAATAGTACGTTCCCACTCATCATAAAGTTTTCTAGGGATAGAAACTTCCAATTCAAGCTTTTCTTTAAAATATTTCATCATAGCATCAACGATATGTTTAGTAAAAGCTTTGTTTTGATTATAAGCATGAGGATAATTCAACATGGATTGCAATAAGGAAATACAATCTATTAATGAAAAATTATCATAATTAAATTCATTTAAATCCAAAAGAGTGGGTTCATTGCTATCTAAAGTTTTGACCTCTCCAATCCCTCTATTATTAATTTTTACATCAAGATCTAAAAACTCCGAATCATTGGGACGCCTTCTAACTAAAGTTGACTCATCTCCAGTCCCATATTTATCAATATTTATTTTGGAAAACAAAGATTCAATAGGAGTCACATCAACCACTTTAAGATCTTCATCATTATTCTCACACTACTGCAGGATGCTACTAACGCGACACTGCGATCAGAGACCCTTCGAGAAACTGTGTGAGATGCAATAATCACAAACGGTGCTGTATGAAAACCGTCAAAAATGTGTAAAATGTTTGCGATGACGGATGCATCAAACACGGTTCAGGTTTTATTTGCGTGCGCGATGAAGGGCATACGGTTCAGTCCAGTCAACTATTTGCAATGAGGAGGAACAAAAGAAACGGGCAGCCAGATGAAGGCGTGTGCGATACACAACATACGGTTCACTCGGATGAGCTGTTTGTGATTAGGCAACACAAAAGAAATGGTCAGCCAAATCAAAGGTGTGTGCGATATACGACATGCGGTTCACTCGGATGAATTGTTTGCGTTGAGACATGAGAAGAGAAACGGTTCAAATGAACAAGATGTGTGTGATACGAGGCAAAGAGGTCTGTAATCGGAGACATGTGCAAAGAGCGATAACAACACAGACGATTACTGCTAACAAGCCATGTGTGTTGTGAGCAAATGATTGCTGGTATACAATTGTGAGTGATTGATGAAAACATCACCGACGGGTTCCGTTGTTTAGTCCGTGTGCGATGTGATTTTATTTGTCCGCACAACATCTACGCTCTGTCTACAACATCAACATATATACTTAAAAAGACAACATTGCATAACCAAATTAAGCATGCAATTACACAAGTGATTACACACATAACATTTCGACACACCAAAGAAAGCAATTACATGGATACTAAAGTAGGAGAAACGAGGATCTAATCATCTACTTATTGTTGCGATGACGCTTGCCATTGCTCTGCTTCCGGCTGGATCCCTGGCCGTTTTGGGGAAGGAGGGACTTCCTCATGTCAACGATCCGCCTGTACATGTCGTAGCTCGTGTACGCCTCCTTGGCCGCGTACACGATGTGAGCTTTGTTGAGTTCCTCCATCCATGCCGAGTGCCAGGCAGGCTTGTCCTTGTTGCATGAATCCTTCATGTCTTTGTAGTAGGGGTCGATGATGGCCTCGGCGAGGTGAACCAACGAGTCCTTCTCATGCTCCTTTCTTCCCCTGATCTTGTATTGGCCCTGGATGTCGACAAGATTCTGGCAGGCGATGCCCGAATTCTCGAGCGCCTTTACATTGTTGGTGATGTCCACCGTAGCGAACATGTAGTGGGGGCTGTTGACAAACCTTGCGAAACACTCGCAAGGCCTTGTGGCCAGGCAATAGTGGTAGACGAGGACGTGGTGGCGCACGCACATCTGGGCGATGACGACCTTGGGACGAGACCCGGCACGAGCGCGGGTGTACTCGAGGTCGAACCCGACCACCTTGTACTTCTCCTGGGCAAGCAACAACTCCATGATGTGGATGGAGTGCTCTGCCCAGACCGGGTCGTTGGTGTACACCATCGAGAGGTCCATGAACCTTTTGTGGGTGTCCACCACGGCACACATGGTGAACTGCTGCTCGTCATCGGCAGCCGCTCGGAGCGCCATTGGAGCCGCGCAGGATACCCTGTAAGTATTTCTCATGGTGGGTGTGCTTCTTGCAATGGTGGGGCGCGATCGAAAGGTTGAAGAGACACAAGGGTAGGTTAAATGGCTGCTACAATAAATGGGGGCCGGCCGCCTGTAATCATCACGTCTTGTCATGGCGTTCATAGCGGAGGATTCCAGAATCCAGTGCACGCTTGACAACACCGCACCCCAGGCATGGGCTCGAAGAGCCTGTTCCTGCGCTACCGTGCTGTTTACCGCGCAAGCTTCCCACCCGGCTAGTTTGGCCACACGTCGGCTAGAAGAGGGACAAATCATGGGCGTTTATTGGCAAAAAGATTTGTAAAACAAAGTGTGTGGAATGACTTCGGTCATAAGTTTACCCTTGGGTGATGAGGTCAAAGTTACATAGAAGGGTGATGATGGATACTCGAGTGTGATAATTAATTCTGCGCTCTACAGTGCACACGCTGGAAGAAACCAACGGTGTGCAATATTGTCGAAGATCGAAGTCGAGTTAGCTATACAGATCGTGTGCTGTGAGATCGACAAGGTAAACTGATTCGAGAATGGTTAATAAAATCTAAGACCATTGCATATTAAGGTCAAAATAGTGCTAGCAATATACGAGTCTCATACGATGCCATTTCAACGATTGTACCACAAAAGCTTGAAATGTTACAAGGTTCAAATTCTAGAGTTATATGGCTCAAATTCTAAGATTACAAGGTTCAAACTGATATTAGAAATGAAATTCAGCTCATTAGCTGCAAACGCTTGCGCTGATGCGCTGAACATGGATATTAGAGAGGTTCAAGTAATATCACCGCTTCTAAGTCTGGCCTCGAAACCTCACAATTTTTGCAAAGGGGTCAGCCGCTGAGAAGGCTGGCCTTGAAGGGCCTCGCGAGAGCCCCGTCTTCGTGGCCCCCTTGGCTGCCGCCTGCGCAGTGCTCGCCCCTGAAGTGGGCGCAGGGGCGAGGGGGCCATCGAACACTGGCGGCGCAGCCGCTGAGAAACCGGAGTCGCTCGGGGCTCCTGAATCATCGTCAACTAGGGCTCGAGAGAGCCGTCCTGAGGAAGCGGCCGCGGAGGCGACACAGTCCGATACTCCTGAGGTCGAAGCCACCAGGGCCCTAGCGAGTTGCCATGAGGCGGGGACCGGGGACTCAACGCGGCCCTATCACGGTCCTAGAAGTTGGTTGTAAATAGTTGCATAATCATGCATGCATGATGTTGCAATTCAAATGAATTTGAATTGGGGGATGATCAAACCCTAGCACCAAGTCAAATCAAACAGGTTCAACCTAAAAATATTTTCAATGAACCCAAAATTGCCTTCATTAATGATTGATAATTTTGGCAAGGGTTTTGATCCAAACCAAAAATATTGAACATTTTTAGGGAATTATTTGGGCTTTGATTTAATTTACTAGTGTATTTGAGTTGGAGCAAATAAATCCTATAAATATTTTATTGCTCCAATAATTCTGAGACTTTTTCTGGAGCTCTGGGATAAACCAATTTGCATCCACAAATATTTCCAGAAGCAGCAAAATAATTTGGTCAGCAAACCAAATTCAAAACAGAAGCAGAAAATAGAAAACTTAAATAAAAATAAGAAGGGGATAACTTACCTGGACATACCAGGCATCCCATCAGCCGGCCTTGCACTATGCAGCCCACCGGGCCTAACTCCTGCTAGCCCAGCCACCAGGCCCCTCCACCGTCTTCAACCTCCTGCCAGTGGGCAGGAGGGCGTGTGGCCGCCGTGCGCGCACACGCGCGCGCCACCTCCTGCTTGGTTGGCCCCTCCCCGACCCCCTTGGACGATGCCACACACCTCCCTGCCTCCCTCTCCCCCTCCGTGCTCACTTTCTCCTCCCCTGGTTCTCTTCCTCCCCCACGACCGTCACTGCCGTCACTGTCTGACGCAGCCACAGCCACCCCCTCGCTCCTCTAAAGTGCCTAGAAGCTCCGGCTCGCCGTCCTCTTCATCTTCACCAAGCTATGCAACCGCGGGCATGCTGCAACGGCGGCTACGTCGTCGTCTTCAACATCGGTACCCGCCGCTCGCCATCGCCGATTCGCTGCCTTCATCACGTCCCCGAGCCCACTGAGCCGCTCTACGTCTTCCCTGTGAGCTAACGCTTCCTCCCCTTCTCTTTCTACTTCCGTTTGCATGCCCTAGCTAGCTCCACCACCGAGCCCGAGGGCTCATCACCGCCGGCCATGTCACCGCCGCCGCTGCAGCCATTGAAGCTTGCGCCTGAGCGTTGCCCCGTGCTCAGAATGCTCCCAAGAGCCGAGCATACCCACCCGTTCGATCTGCCGTGCCCCCTAGCGCCAAACCGAACATGCCCGAACTCCGGCCGCCACCTAGCTCCTCGCCGCCGCCTACTCCGGCGATACCAGCCTCCGGCGTCCGCCCTTCTGGATGCGCCGCACTCACCTCTGCCATTAGACGCAAACGGCAAGGCAAATGGTCGCCCGTAGCTCAATCCCGCAGCGTCTCCGTCGTCGGTTTTGATCGCCGCCGGCCGAACTCCGGCGATGTCGACGTGGCCCATCACTAGTCACTAATGACCCTGCTAATTAACCCCCTGACCCACTTACATACGGGCCCCACGCCCTTACATGACAATAGTTTAGTTTCTAATTAGATTTAACTAAAAACAGTGGCCCCACAAGTCAGAGTTGACATGCTGACGTGGCCGTTGACCGGACCCACCTGTCGGTCTCACTAACTAATACTGAGTCGATGACACATGGGTCCCACTGTCAGGTTTGACTCTGGTTAGGCATTGTTGACCTGCTGAGGTCAACATGACCTAATGCTGATGCAATAAGTCTTTTTCTAGATTAAACTTAATTCAGGAAATTCCAGAAAATGCCCAAAACTTCTAAAAATCATAGAAACTTATTTGTAACTCCAATGGAGATAATTTATATATGAAAAATTATCAGAAAAATCCAAAGAATCTGTTTAGGGCATTTTCATGCATGTTTGAACAAGTTAACCTCACTGAATAGGACAATTCATGATTATGGAATAAATGGTACTTAGTTTTGGAGTTGGAATTTGCTATAGGTTTGAATTCCACTTCAATGAATATGACTAACTGTTGCACTAGGTCAATTCAGTACTTTAATATGACATATCATTAATATGAATGTGCATTGCATTGATTGTGGTTCCTTTTGTGTTTGTCGTTGGTTGTTCCTCTTAGTAGACGATGTTTCCGACGACGTGATCGATGACACCGATGAAGAGCTATACTATCTTCAGAAGTGCCAGGCAAGCAAAACCCCCTTGTCCATTCCGATACAATCCCACTCTCTCGCTCCTGCTCTCTTTTACTGCATTAGGACAACAACGTCTCAACTGTTACATGCTGCGGTAGCTGAACCCCTTTCCTCTGCATGACCTGTCATTGCCACAGTAAATAGATGATACCCACTAGCATGAGTAGGAGTTGTTTGAGCCCTGATGTGCCTACTCATTCATGTTTGTTTTTCATGCCCGCTACTGCTTAGAGTTGAGTTAGGTCTAATTCATCGGGGATGAATTGGAATGTGGTGAACATGTCCTACTGTTGAGAGTTAAGTGTGTGACCACGATTTGGTAAAGGTAGCGGTGAGAGGCCATGTAGGAGTACATGGTTGGTTGTCTCATTGCAACCGTCCTCAGGAACTGAGTTCTGTGTTTGTGATCCATGAACAGTTACTACCACACATTGGGCTCCGGGCGCTCCAAGCTCTCTCGACTTATTAATCAACTCGATCTCTGTCCAGGAGTTGCAACTAGTTTCTGGTGTTTGTAGGTAGTGTTAGTAGTCTACCAAGTGGCACCTGGTACAGGTGGGCTCGGGACAGACTAGGCACAGTGGCACGGTGTACCAAGTGGCACCCGGATGGTGGGCTTGGGAACCCTGCTCACATCGTTTGGGGCCGTGAGCGACACCCCGGCAGGATCTCCTTGCGGATGGAACCCGAATAGGCGATAAACCTGGACTAGAGACTTGTTAGTTAATCAAGTTCTGGCCAACTCCCTCGCTAGGCTTCTGGTTGAAGGTTGCCGAGATACACGATGTGTACATGGTGGTAAGTGGCGAGAGCGTGTGTGAAGAAGTACACCCCTGCAGGGTTATCATTATCTATTCGAATAGCCGGATTCCTCGGATATGGAAACTTGGACCCCTTGCATAGTTCATAGACAAGTGAAAGTGGATGCTCTAAAATGCGCAAGATAAGCGTGAGTGCTATGGATGGCGTTCTCGTAGGGAGACGGGAGCGGATCCATAGTGGTGTATTGATATGGTGAATATGTGGACTCGTGTGCGCCACCTCAAAAGAGTTACTTGCAGTCGCAGTTCAGGATAGCCACCGAGTCAAAGCTGGCTTGCTGCAGTTAAACTCCACCATCCCTTCGTTGATAATGATGCATATGTAGTTAGTATTGATGTAAGTCTTGTGGAGTACATTTGTACTCACGTTTGCTTAATTTATGTTTTTGCAGAGAGACTTCAGTCTCGCTAGTAGTTCCGCGTGGACTTCGACGTTTAGCTCGTTACCTCAGCTACGATCTTGTACCCTTGGGAGGGTCTGGTAGATAGTCAGGCTTCTCAGACTTTTTCATTTGTAGATGTATGTACTCAGACATGTTAAGCTTCCGCATGTGCTTTGACTTGTATGCTCTGAATGTTGGGTCATGAGACCCATGTTTGTAATATCTCGCTCCTCGGAGCCTAATGAATAAATACTCTGAGTCGTAGATTCTTGTTGTGATGCCATGTTGTATTGCACATATTGAGCATATTGTGTGTATGATTGAAATGCTTGGTATGTGTGGGATCTGACAACCTAGTTGTTTATCCTTGGTAGCCTCTCTTATGGGGAAATGTAGTCTTGTGCTTCCATGAGCCATAGTAGTGTGCTACAACCCGATTCACCGGTGTCCTGCTAGCCCAGCACTACTGCTCCGGAACACTTGATTGGACGGCATGTGATTCACTTTGTTCCTGTGTCTGTCCCTTCGAGGAAATGTCACGAGGTGACATCCGGAGTCCTGTCTAGCCTGCTACAGCCCGGGTTCCCAGAGTCCTGTTAGCCCAGTGCTACAGCCCGGATTCGCATGCTGCTGACCAACATGCTCGATGTTGATTCATGTATGCCTGTCCCCGTAAGTTAGTGCCACTTTGGGTTCATGACTAGTCATGTCGGCCCGGGTTCTCTGTCATATGGATGCTAGAGACACTATCACATACATGAGCCAAAAGGCGCAAACGGTCCCGGGCCATGGTAAGGCGACACCTGTGGGAATACCGTGCGTGAGGCCGCAAAGTGATATGAGGTGTTACCAGCTAGATCGATGTGACTTAGGATCGGGGTCCTGACAGCTTTGGTATCAGACCCTGAATGCCTGTAGGATTACCAAGCCAAGATGGTCGAAGTTGAGTCTAGAAATGCTTTAGTTATATAAGGGAATTGATTGTGGATGGGAACGTAAGGCTCTTTTTATTCCTTTACCTTACGCCCTTCTGATCCGAGCCAACCTCTTCTTTTCTACGGGGATTAGGAACTAGGCTTCTCTTCTATCTCTCAGGATGACGTGTTACTAAACCGTAGTTTCCTAGGATTGTTGAGTTCAAGCCGCAGTTCAGTTTCTACTACCTTCGTGTGATGACAGTTGATCTCAGAATCTTGATATTGTGATGTTGAGTGGTTATGCCACCATTTTTGCAGGTTGTCTCAAATCTTTTTGAGCATTTACAGCCGTTATGCTGTCCGAGTCATCCCAGGTTTCTAGATAGTCTGGTGCACTTGCAATCATTCCTCCATGTTCCTGATGTCCATTTGGGCCAGATTAATCACACTAATCGGTGAGTTGAGATACTCTGTTGCCTCGACATATAGGTTGGAGCTATTATTATGACCCTAGGTGTTTTAGGGAGTCACCTAGTAATCTAGCCATGTTTTGTGTTCCAGTGTGATGATTCTGGCCACCATTCTCGAGAGCATCCCGTGATGCTACTTAGTAGTAGGTATTTTACTCCTAGGTTTTTGACCCAAGATCCACTCTACTTACCCCGTGTTGATAGTGTTGCTCGTACCTTTAGGATATTAGTAATCTTTGTGATAGTCCTCGAGGTCTGTGGTATATCATTCTTCCAAATACCATGAACCATCATGGCAGAAGTTCTTTTGAACCAAAGATCACAACCAGGGTGCTCTTGAGGAGTACTCCATTCATATTGTGAATCTGCCAGTTCTACCTTTCTGCATGGGTTATCTGGAAGAAATATGTTGAACTCGTTCGACATACTAATCTATGCATCCACAACTTATAAAGTTATATGTTCCTTTGAGTTGTCCCTCGTTAGTTATTTTCTGGCCCTCGTTTGTCAATTGATAGTTAAGAGTATGTGTGCATTCATGCTCATCGATACCTCATATTCTTGTGGTGTGTCAAGCCATTCTATTCTGGAATGACTAGGAGAAACAAACTCCAGTACCTTATCCATTTCTAGGATTGGGTCAAAGTAGTTGTATGCCATGGATCAAAATGCCAATCCAGCTTTTGCTATGTTCTACCTTGGAGTGTTACCACCTTTATGTCAAGAATATCTTGAGAATTACGCCACCTCTTATGAATTCTTGATGCAGTGATACTTCTCACCATCATCATTCATTCCTCGTTCCTCTTGTTGTTGTAACCGGAATGCCAACAAGTGAATTATGATATGTGAAATCAATACTCCGAGCAACTCGTTGCTTGGTAGTAAATGGACAATATTCTCATTCTTAGCGTGTTGGTTATTGAACTACCATTCTAAGATTGATCTTGCTACCTAGTCCATATTTCCTGGTGCACTCTTCGATCAATGAGTTAGGATTGTGTCAATCCCTCGCTCCCTTGATCATATCGTCTTGCCCTGAAAAGCAAGATTGATCTTGAGCTTAGTAACATATCGGTGGTTCGTGATTTTCTGAATATCTTCTCGCAAGTATTACCTAGTTATCACCTGACCGCTATGTTGACTTCGTGATCAAGTTGATTTTTCTATAAACAGCTATTTCTCCAAGAATTTATGTTGGATACCTTGAAATAGTTGGTTAAGCCCAATGACAACTTGGAGAGTTGGAATATGATAGCTTGTCCGACTTAGTTCATCCCAAAGGGATATCCTTGTGTTTTGATAGTTGTTGAAGCAAGATGATATCTTCCTCGATTGATCCTCGTGATCAGTAGTCGGTGCTATTATCTTATCCAACCCTTGATTTGAGTGTGGGCTATCGTCAAATCAAATCAGAACCAACGATATTCGTAATGTTGTCTACTCGTGGTTGACCCCTCGAGAATACACCATTACATCTTTTGGTCTGACCACTGCTATCACCGTTTTCACATGATGGTGGAAGTCCAGTGATATGGAAATTCTGATGAGTTGCTGTTGAGTCCATCAGTAGCATCTTGTCTCCCCCATAATTCGTGTTAAACATTAAGCTAGTGTTGGAAACTTGTGTAAGCATTTTCTTCATGCCCCGTTCATGAAGTATATGTTTGGATGAAAGAAGTGACCTCCTTTGATTCACATGCATTTGATGTAAGATGCCGCCGTGAATTCAAGAAAGTCAATGTTGTTTCCTATGGAATCATCCCAAGTCAGCCATGCACGTGCAAAGTATTCTGTGGTATGTTAGACTGATCATCTTCGTTCCATATGAATTCCTAGCACACAAGCCACTGATTGATTTGTTCAAGGAGATGAAGTTCCTTCTTAAGAATCATTACTTATGTTAGGACTTTGTTATCCTCGATGATGGTTCCCCACCTGTACTCGGTAGTGTTTTTATTGTAAGACTACTACATGACCATGCTTGTCTAGGACAGCGTGTTCACATGCTTGTAGCAGAACCGGCTCATGTTTTGGAGCTTACTACCATAGTTCATTCCCCCGAGAGTCTCGCAACGTCATCTCGTCGATTTGTGTTGCAAACTTTCATTTTTCTTTCTAGACTTGATGAGTCTGGAATATCCTGACACCAACCAGATCTGAATCTCAGGCAGATATGATGGTTGGAACACTCTCCAAGAACTATAATATTGGTCTCTCTGTAACCGGTAAAGTGGATGTCTTGGCCAACACACCCAGCCGGAAGACCTATTATTGTAGAATCTTGATTGAGGAATTTGGCCACCTCCCCATAAGGATTTCATAGGATTTACTCCAGAAGTTGTTCCTTATGGATCTATTGTATTCCGAAGTCCGACCACTACTTGATGGCTATGTTGATGCTTTAAAGCATGACCGTGGTAACCAGTACATCAAGGAGAACAGTAGAAGCGGAGTGCTAAATGTCTCTCGGTCGATCGTCCAGATTTTGTTTCCTTGGCCTCGCTATGGTGAAATCTGAGAAGATGTTGTCTTCCTTTGCATCTACAATGTCCATCACTTTTCATCATGGTAGTATGTTGTGTTGCTAGGATTCTTGACACGGATGTTGGTAGAAACCGGATGAATATGGAAATGCTCAAGTTCTTGAGAGCACGCGCAAGAAAAATCATCACTTGCGTTGTCTTCAACAAGGTAGTCCACATCATCCATTCTAGTGTGGGTATGCCATCCCTTCTTACTCCGCCAAACATTTGTTCTAAATTTCCTTAGGCTGGTATACAGAGTTTCAATGATCTCCGTATCAAAAGTAATCCTTTTTGCCACTTAAGGGAATAATCCAACGAGTCACCTTCCCTATGGTGCCCTATTATGGAATCAAGGCAATTTATCTCCTTGCTACTTTGAAACCATGCACCATCTTACTAAGCCTGGAATTGTTGCCTACCATATTGAACCCTTGTCATCTGCTTCTTTCCATTGGTCATGATGTGTGTTTTGTGTCTCAACTCAAGAGGTGTTCTTACGTCTCATTCGGTGAGTTGATCTTGTGACCATTAAGATGATCCATACTTGTAGAGTTCTCTCTCCTTTGTCGACATCATGTTGGATGAAGATCTCGAAAGCAAAGATGTCAAGATCAATTTGAAGCAATAAATCAACATCTTCGAGGAGGACAGTCGGATCATGAAGGTCGTGTTAGCTTTGTGTCCCCACTGTCTTCTTACCTCACGTCTTGAATCTCGGGACGAGATTCTTGTTTAGTGGGGGTGAGTTGTCACGGCCCTAGAAGTTGGTTGTAAATAGTTGCATAATCATGCATGCATCATGTTGCAATTCAAACGAATTTGAAATGGGGGATGATCAAACCCTACCACCAAGTCAAATCAAACAGGTTCAACCTAAAAATATTTTCAATGAACCCAAAATTGCCTTCATTAATGTTTGATAATTTTGGCAAGGGTTTTGATCCAAACCAAAAATATTGAACATTTTTAGGGAATTATTTGGGCTTTGATTTAATTTACTAGTGTATTTGAGTTGGAGCAAATAAATCCTATAAATATTTTATTGCTCCAATAATTCTGAGACTTTTTGTGGAGATCTGGGATAAACCAATTTGCATGCACAAATATTTCCAGAAGCTGCAAAATAAATTGGTCAGCAAACCAAATTCAAAACAGAAGCAGAAAATAGAAAACTTAAATAAAAAGAAGAAGGGGATAACTTACCTGGACGTACCAGGCAGCCCATCAGCCGGCCTTGCACTATGCAGCCCACCGGGCCCAACTCCTGCTGGCCCAGCCACCAGGCCCCTCCACCGTCTTCAACCTCCTGCCAGTGGGCAGGAGGGCGTGTGGCCGCCGTGCGCGCACACGCGCGCGCCACCTCCTGCTTGGTTGGCCCCTCCACGACCCCCTTGGATGACGCCACGCACCTCCCTGGCAGGCATGCTGTAACGGCGGCTACGTCGTCATCTTCAACCTCGGTACCCGCCGCTCGCCATCGCCGATTCGCTGCCTTCATCATGTCCCCGAGCCCACTGAGACGCTCTATGTCTTCCCTGTGAGCTAACACTTCCTCCCCTTCTCTTTCTACCGCCACTTGCGCACCCTAGCTAGCTCCACCGCCGAGCCCGAGGGCTCATCACCGCCGGCCATGTCACCGCTGCCGCTGCAGCCACTGAAGCTTGCGCCTGAGCCGAGCGTACCCACCCGTTCGATCTGCCGTGCCCCTAGCGCCAAACCGAACATGCCCGAACTCCGGCCGCCGCCTAGCTCCTCGCCGCCGCCTACTCCGGCCATACCAGCCTCCGGCGTCCGCCCTTCTGGATGCGCCGCACTCACCGCTGCCATTAGACGCAAACACGAGGCAAATGGTCGCCCGTAGATCAATCCCGCAGCGTCGCCGTCGTCGATTTTGGTCGCCGCCGGCCGAACTCCGACGATGTCGACGTGGCCCATCACTAGTCACTAATGACCCTGCTAATTAACCCCCTGACCCACTTACATATGTGCCCCACGCCCTTAAAAAATAGTTTAGTTTCTGATTATATTTAACGAATAACAGTGGCCCCACAATTCAGAGTTGACGTGCTGACATGGCCGTTGACCGGACCCACCTGTCGGTGTCACTAACTGATACTGTGTCGATGACACATGGGTCCCACTGTCAGGTTTGACTCTGGTTAGGCGTTGTTGACCTGCTGAGGTCAGCATGACCTAATGCTGACGCAATAAGTCTATTTTCTGGATTAAATTAATTCAGGAAATTCCAGAAAATGCCCAAAACTTCTAAAAATCATAGAAATTCAATCCGTAACTCCAAATGAAATAATTTATATATGAAAAATTATCAGAAAAATCCAAAGAATCTGTTTATGGCATTTTCATGCATGTTTGAACAAGTTAACCTCACTGAATAGGACAATTCATGATTATGGAATAAATGGTAATTAGTTTTGGAGTTGGAATTTGCTATAGGTTTGAATTCCACTTCAATGAATATGACTAACTGTTGCACTAGGTCAATTCAGTACTTAATATGACATATCATTCATATGAATGTGCATTGCATTGATTGTGTTCTTTTGTTGTTTGCCGGTGGTTGTTCCCTCCTTAGTAGACGATGTTCCGACGATGAGTTCGATGACACCGATGAAGAGCTATACTATCTTCAGAAGTGCCAGGCAAGCAAAACCCCCTTGTCCATTCCGATACAATCCCACTCTCTCGCTCCTGCTCTCTTTTACTGCATTAGGACAACAACGACTCAACTGTTACATGCTGCGGTAGCTGAACCCCTTTCCTCTGCATGACCTGTCATTGCCACAGTAAATAGGATGAAACCCACTAGCATGAGTAGGAGTTGTTTGAGCCCTGATGTGCCTACTCATTCATGCTTGTTTGTCATGCCTGCTACTGCTTAGAGTTGAGTCAGGTCTGATTCATCGGGGATGAATTGGAATGTGGTGAACATGTCCTACTGTTGAGTAAGTGTGTGAACACGATTTGGTAAAGGTAGCGGTGAGAGGCCATGTAGGAGTACATGGTGGGTTGTCTCATTGCAGCCATCCTCAGGAACTGAGTTCTGTGTTTGTGATCCATGAACAGTTACTACCACACATTGGGCTCCGGGCGCTCCAAGCTCTCTCGACTTATTAATCAACTCGATCTCTGTCCAGGAGTTGCAACTAGTTTTTCGTGTTTGTAAGTAGTGTTAGTAGTCTACCCAGTGGCACCCGGTACAGGTGGGCTTGGGACAGACTAGGCACAGTGGCACGGTGTACCAAGTGGCACCCAGATGGTGGGCTTGGGAACCCTGCTCACATCGTTTGGGGCCGTGAGCGACACCCCAGCCGGATCTCCTTGCGGATGGAACCCGAATAGGCGATAAACCTAGACCAGAGACTTGTTGGTTAGTCAGGTTGTGGCCGACTCCCTCGCCAGGCTTCCGCTTGAAGGTTGCCGAGATACACGATGTGTACATGGTGGTAAGTGGCGAGAGCGTGTGTGAAGAAGTACACCCCTGCAGGGTTATCATTATCTATTCGAATAGCCGGATTCCTCGGATATGGAAACTTGGACCCCTTGCATAGTTCATAGACAAGTGAAAGTGGATACTCTAAAATGCACAAGATAAGCGTGAGTGCTATGGATGGCGTTCTCGTAGGGAGACGGGAGCGGATCCATAGTGGTGTATTGATATGGTGAATATGTGGACTCGTGTGCGCCACCTCAAAAGAGTTACTTGCAGTCGTAGTTCAGGATAGCCACCGAGTCAAAGCTGGCTTGCTGCAGTTAAACTCCACATCCCTTGTTGATAATGATGCATATGTAGTTAGTTCTGATGTAAGTCTTGCTGAGTACATTTGTACTCACGTTTGCTTAATTTATGTTTTGCAGAGAGACTTCAGTCTCGCTAGTAGTTCCGTGGACTTCGACGTTTAGCTCGTTACCTCAGCTACGATCTTGTACCCTTGGGAGGGTCTGGTAGATAGTCAGGCTTCTCAGCCTTTTTCATTTGTAGATGTCTGTACTCAGACATGTTAAGCTTCCGCATGTGCTTTGACTTGTATGCTCTGAATGTTGGGTCATGAGACCCATGTTTGTAATATCTCGCTCCTCGGAGCCTAATGAATAAATACTCTGAGTCGTAGAGTCTTGTTGTGATGCCATGTTGTATTGCACATTGAGCATATTGTGTGTATGATTGAAATGCTTGGTATGTGTGGGATCCGACAACCTAGTTGTTTATCCTTGGTAGCCTCTCTTATGGGGAAATGTAGTCTTGTGCTTCCATGAGCCATAGTAGTCCGCTACAGCCCGGTTCACCGGAGTCCTGCTAGCCCAGCACTACTGCTCCGGAACACTTGACTGCCGGCATGTGATTCACTTCGTTCCTGTGTCTGTCCCTTCGGGGAAATGTCACGCGGTGACATCCAGAGTCCTACCTAGCCTGCTACAGCCCGGGTTCCCGAAGTCCTGTTAGCCCAGTGCTACAGCCTGGATTCGCATGCTGCTGACCGACATGCTCGATGTTGATTCATGTATGCCTGTCCCCGTAAGTTAGTGCCACTTTGGGTTCATGACTAGTCATGTCGGCCTGGGTTCTCTGTCATATGGATGCTAGAGACACTATCATATACGTGAACCAAAAGGCGCAAACAGTCCCGGGCCATGGTAAGGCGACACCTGTGGGAATACCGTGCGTGAGGCTGCAAAGTGATATGAGGTGTTACCAGCTAGATCGATGTGACTTGGGATCGGGTCCTGACAGGCCCAGCGTTCCTAAGGTCGCCTCCTCAGGAGCCATACCAGGCGCGCCCGGCATTGGTGACCACATCCAGGGCTTCGGCCGTCTCTGACCGAACTTCGAAGTGCTCCACAAGAGGAAGGGGTCTTCAAGCTGTAGCAGTGACGCCTTCCGGCCATTGAAGCAGAGGAAGTACATTGCCATAGACGAGTGAGTACCTTATCTTTGTAATTTTTTGAGCGCGGCTTCTCCTCCTAACTGCTATTCCTTAGGGCCCCTTCTGCCAAGGCGATGAGATCTCCCGAGAAGCGACCTCCGCCTGCTTTAGGCCCTCCACTGACCCTAAGCGCCCCGTGTCGGCCTGCCGCACGTGGTGCAGGGCCTGCCCAGGAGGCGGATGCGCCGACCTAGCGCCTTGACCCTGTGCTCTTGTTGTTCCTCCTTCGTGGTCCCGCCTGGGGCGCGGAGAGTGTGCCGAGGACCCCGCCATTGGTCATTGCCCGTGGCTGGACGACCTCGGTGCTGGCCTCATCTTCGAGCAACGAGGCCCTGCCCTCCTCCACCGAGGTTCGAAGGGCGGCCGGAAAGGCGCCGGCCTCCCGCCCCCTGCTGGGAGCAAGCGAGTCGCTTCGAACTTCTCCAACAACCCCTGGCATGGAGGACGGGCCTGGCCGCGCATTCGAGCTTGCGCACAAGTGCGACGCTATCCGTCATGAGCTCTTCGGAGAGGCCATGGGTGTGCTGAGCTGGCTCAGGGAAGCGCTTGTGGCTGTTGACGCCCGTCTTGCAACCGAAGGCCTTCGGCTGGCGGACGGATGGGATCAGCTGAAGGTGGCCATTGACCTCGGTCGTCTCCAGCGCGAACGCTCCAGCATGCGGTCCGAGGCATCCCTTGCTACCTCGCAAGAAGCTAGCGCCCGAGCCTTGGAGGAGGCTATGGAGGATAACCACCGCCGCGAGGCCGCAGAGAAGTGAGAAGGTGAGCTCCGAGCTCTGAACGCCTTCCTGGAGCAGCAGGTTGAGGTACACAGGGCTGCCTTGGCATCGATGAAGGGGGCGCCTTCTGAAGAGGAAGAGATCTTGAAGCGCGAGGAGGCGCTGATGCTGGAGGCCACGGAGCGCAGCCTCGAGCTTGAGCGGTTGGAGATGAGGGAGCGCCAGGTCGTCCAGGCGGAGGATGTCGCCAGCTCGCGCGAGGCTAGGATCCAGGAGAAAGTCAACCGTAGGGTGGCGAAGGCTCGTGCAGACCTCGCCAACAGACACAACCTGAAGTTGAAGTTCGTGGAAGAACCACCGCCCTTAGGTCAAGGCTGGAGGAAGCGGAGCAGCGTGAGAAGGCCGCTGCGGCGACCTTGATCTCCGTCCAGGCTGAATTAGCCTCTTCCCGTGCCGAACTACTCCCACTTCAGCGGAGGGTTACTGAAGCTGAGTCCCTCGCACAGCAGAGCAGGGAGGAAGCGCTCTGCCGGCAGACGTTGCAGCGCGAGCATGCTCCCATGCTCCGGGCACTTAGAGCGAGGGCCAACCAGGCACTGGGCGCCATCTGTGACGAACACGCCCCTCATCCCCATGCAGAAGACTATGCCAGCCACCTCCGCTTCTTTACCGACGTCGTGACACGCCTGGAGGACCGAGCCTAGAGGGCTCGTGAGCTTGTTGAAGAAAAAAAGCCGAGAACTCCTTGGGCACGTGTTCTCTCGCGTTTTCAGTCATCTCGAGAGCATCGATCCCCACTTTGACTTCAACACCTACATTGGTCTAATGCCCGGAGCCATCTGAGACAACCTGGCGCGTTGGGTGGATGATAATGTGGACGCTCTGGTCAGGGACATCACTTCCGAGGACGACACGGTGGTGGTCGTGGCAGACGAAGGCGGCGCGGTTGATGATGGCGAAGACGATGCCAATGACAGTGCCAGCATCATGCCTGGGAACGATTCGGAAGATGCTGCGAGCGACATGTCTGATTGAGCCCGCGCTCCTTTGCTTCGAGCTTGCACAAAAATCTTGGGCACGACCCCTCAAGGTGTAAGAGCATTTTGGGGAGGGGGAGCCCCTCATGTAATCAGACTACTATTTTATTCCTTAATCCATACTTGAAATGTGCTTTTGCGAGCCCACGAGCTTCTCCGCGGCTTGTCGTTCTAACTTACCTCAGCCTAGGCAGGCCTTGAACCAGTCTTGTAGTTATCGATGTGCGTTCCTCCCAATGGGAGTTCTCCGTGGGCTCCCGAGAGGGGTCCTTCACAGGCTCGCGAGGTTTTGGGCTCCTGAAGAGCCGGCCAGTCTGTCTGAGAGGGCCTCGCGAGAAATGAGCGCCAGACTATGGCAGGTTTTGCGCGTAGTGCGCGCATACCACACCCACCCCCGCTCGCGAGGTGTTCGCAAGGGAAAGGGGGTAGCAAGCGCGAGCCTCGAAACAAGGCAGTGAGCCAGAAAACTCAGAAAATCAACACGAACGAGAGAAGACGCCCCCCGTGCTTGCAAACGAAAATACGACTTCAAGTTAAAATCCAAAAGGCGGCAAATTGAGCTACAAAAAGGGTTTGAAAGCAAATGGCCGCGTCTGGCACCAAGTAGTCTTCTTGTCTTCCAACCAGTGCGAAGCTAAGTGCTTTCACTGGCTGTGAGCATAGTCTTTGGGGGACAGTGTCTACGGCCAGCGCGGAGCATGGTGCTTCCACTAGGACGTGGGTGGGAGCCCCCGAGGCCCGAGGGCGGCGCTCCGGAGACTCCGGGGCGTGTACAGCCCCACTCATTATTACGTGAGAGTGTCACGAGCGGATGCCTTCACAGGCGCGAGCCTTACTTCATATCGCCAGGCAAGGGCCCCACCCTGCACCACCCTTGACCACCATTGGGGTGTCCGGATACCAGGACAAGACCAAGGGACAAAGAGGACGCTGGTGGCGCCCTCGGCGCTTCCCCGGACAGAGGGCCTACCTCCGTGTAGCACCTTGCTCCGTGTGGCGTGGGGGAGGGACTGGCTCCGGGCCTGTCCCATGCAGCTCCTAGAGCACCACTCCTGCCGCTGGCTGTGCCACTGCCCTGAGGTCTCTAACTGCTGCCGCAGCCTGGTTCTCCTGCAGTTCGGGGTTAGCTTAAGCTTGCTCCTAAGATATTGACTGTACCCCGCCATCGTCATCGCTGAAGGGGTCGGCGAAGCCTCCGGGCGGCTCAGGGAAGACATGTGCTTCAGGCCCTCTAACCGCCCATCTTGGTCCAGGGAATGGATTGGGGCCTTCCCCCGGCAAGTATTCCGGGTTCACCATGTGGGGCACGTAGGCGTCCGTGATCATCTCACTAGAGCCGCTGCCCAAGTGCCCCGCGCCTTGAGCCGCCAGTCATGGTGCTTGGCCCTGGTGGCCGCCATGCGGCATCCTGGCGCATTCTCGCGGCGGGCCGTCAATGCTTGTCCCTCCTAGCGATGGCCTAGTTGCGGTAGGACGGCCCGCGCTAGGACCCGCGCCAGCATCGTCGGATCCCCCCGATGCCCCAGGAGGTGCGTGGGCTCGCCCGGGCCTCGCGCGCACTTCTGCCACAACCTGGGGTGTCGTCAAGGAGCAGAAATGCGCGTACCCATGCAGGCGGCGCCAGTAGCCGAGCATACCGTCATAGTAGTGCAGCCGCGCCACTCTCCGCTAGCTTGCACCGGAGCAGCTACCGTGCCAACGTAATGACACAGGCTCGCATGTGCGCCTGACTCCTGCCGGGTGTGGGGGTCCGTTGCCGGCACGCATAACCTGAGACCGCGCGGCTGCGCGCCGTGGGCCGCGAGCGCGAGGAGAAAGGGTGCCGGCCGCGCATGCCACACGCGCGGTCGTTAGGCGGCACGCGGGCCGCCTGACGCAAGTTGAAGGTCTTCTGGAAGCAGATGGCGGCGCCCGGATGCAGACCAGGCGCCCAGTGGTCGGCCTTGTCCTTGGGTCCTCAGACAATTGGAGTCGCAGGGCAACGCGAGTCGGTCGACAGAGAAGAAAGCTTCGGCACACCCCTACCTGGCATGCCAAATGTTGGATTGTGCGTTCCGGCAAACCCTTGGGGTTTGAACTCTGGGGTGCGCACGAAGATCTCTCCCTAGCTTGCTCCCGCAACGATCTCAAGGCCTAGCTCGCTGAACCCAAGGAAAAACAGACGCAAGAGTTTATATTGGTTCGGGCCACCATTGTGGTGTAATACCCTACTCCAGTGTTGTGTGGTGGATTGCCTCTTGGGCTGGGGATGAACTAGTATAGTGGATGAACAGCCTCCTAAGGAGAGGTGTTCTTGAGCTTGATGAGCTAGTGAGATGGCCTTGGTGGAGTGGATCCGATCCAAGCTGAGTTGATCCCTGACTACGGTGGTGGCTAGCCCTATTTATAGAGGCCCTGGTCCTCTTCCAAAATGTTTAGGCGGGAAGGGATCCCACAATGGCCAATTTTGAAGGGAGACAACTAGTACATGTTATCCTGACAAAAGGCGGTCTTCGCCTACCAAAGGTTCTGGTGGTGATGCCGACGTGGGCTCCGCGGTGACCTTCGTCTTGCCGTCCTACTGGCCTTGGTCTTGTTGCACTGATATGGAAACCTTTTCCTGGCGCCTCGGGACTCCTCGCCTGCGCCTGCTTCCTTAGCACCAAAGAGGAAACTGGCACTCTGCGCCCATTGGCGCCCACCTGGCTTCAGTCTTCATGGCTCACATCACACGGAGCTCGCGAGGTGCCCCTAGCATAGATATCTCCGCTCCTCGGGAGCCAGCCTAGCGAGGCCGCCCTAGAGGAGGTCTTGGTGTCGTCCGCCT
This sequence comes from Triticum urartu, assembly GCF_003073215.2. Taxonomy (NCBI): domain Eukaryota; kingdom Viridiplantae; phylum Streptophyta; class Magnoliopsida; order Poales; family Poaceae; genus Triticum; species Triticum urartu. Next base: position 413,624,455 of record NC_053025.1, read on the forward strand.
CGCGAGGGTCTTGAGTGCTTGCTGATCAAGATGGGCCGTACTAGGCCATTAGTGGAGCCACGCCCTGGGCTGCAGGTAGGCAAGTCTGGGCACCCCCGTTCCCAGGACACCGACAGACTGTGTGGGTGTAAAAGACTAGGTGAGGTCATAATCAATGTAAAATTGAATTCAAATATTTGAATTTGAATAAGAGATCATGATGTTTGAACCCATGCATGCATGAATATAACTAAGATATGCGTGGTGTGGTTTGGAAACGAGGATGTTGTACTGTATCCACATTGAACAAGGTCAGACTGATTTGAATTTTAGATACCAATGGCAGACATTGTTTGGCCACATTGCATCTGTGCATGGACACACTATTCTAACTTGAGATGATGGGTGGCTTTCACATCACATATCTATATCTATACCCCTATATATTATATTTTATATTTTTATATAGTGTGCAGATAACTTTAATGTTGAAAGATGGCCGTTGGATGAAGCCAATCCGATGGTGCAGAGATGGCAAATTTGAGCACTACTGGTCGTTGGATATCATCTAGATTCCACCAGATTTTGCCACATGTACAATCTATAAGATTTCATGGTTGAACTTATGCATAATGCACAAACCTCAAAACACAAACACTTCTTCTTTGTTCTACAATCTTCCATATCAGAATTGCCCAAATGTTTTTCTACATGATTTTCCATTATTTGTTTTTACTTTATGCTTTAGAATGCACAATCCATGAATCTTAAAATAGATTATCTTTCTTATAAAAACTAGATGATTTTGAATGAAATGAACTATAAGAATTAAACGAACATCTACATAATGCATATATGACTCGAAACTTACATGCTATAATGTGGTATTTATTCATAATTTGGTTGCCAATTCTCATGCATGCAATGCACGTGTACCTTACTAGTCTAAATGGTGTTTATGTGTGTGTGTTGTGCATGTTAAACACATTGTACGTAGTATCATACATGGTTTAGATTCTAAATATCTAGCTAGAGCATACATGTATTATTATTTGAATTCAACATAAAATGGATACATATATTTGAATTTGAGATCGTATGTACATGTAGTTCGTATTTATATAGGAATTTACTTCTCCTATATTCATGTCATGTGTTGTGAAGATAATATTTAGATGGTTGTGTAACTAACCGAGTACAATCCCAGTCAAACATGGAAACTATACTCAAATTTAGTCCATATGCTAGACAACACACATTTTTTTATATTTGAGGGAAGTGCAAATTGTTTTGGTACTGCATATGTTATGTTTGTTGTCCCGATTCTTTTAGTTTTTGTTGTTGTATTTGAATGCATTTCTAGTAATATAGTAAAACGGGACATGGCTCTCTCTAGTGATGAGGTGCGAATTGTCTTTTTTTGGGTACACGTTAAGCTTGTTCTCCCGAAATTTCAAGCCATGCCTTGTTATGCCGAAATCTCAAGCTAGCATCTCTGTCTATCGTGATGCGAAACTCCCGCCTCTTCAACCCGCGCCTTGTTACCCCGAAATATTTAAGATATATCATTGTCTCGTTGTGCTCTAAAAACTCCCTCCATCTCAACCCGCGCCTTGCTATCCGAAAATTACAACGCCCGCGAAAACTCCCACCTCCTGCGAAATCCGACACACGAAATGCCCGTGATACCCCTGAACCGAAAGAACCGTCTAGCTCAAATCGGTGGGGGTACTTTTGTAACTTACCCCACATTTCGGCCAAGCACGTCCCGAAGCCATGGTTCCCTCCTCCATCCGCCACCTCACCGCTGCCCAGCCGGAGCCTCTTCCCTGACGACGTCATCCACAACAACACCTCGACCTCCCTCATCCACCATACCGGATGAGGATCTGTCGTAGATCTCGTCGTCCCGCCGGTTCAGCCACCCCGTCCTCCACCTCCAAGGAGCTACCTCGATGTTGCCCTCGTCTTTCATGCCACCTCCATTCCCACACCACCGTCTTCACCTGCACCACTGGAAGAGCATCATCATCACCGTTTCCTCGAATGAAGCTGAGGCCTAATCAGCGCCACCAAAGAGGTTGTACACCAATCGCTGCATTTTCTTCTTCATTCGATCTCACGGTGGTGTGGGCGCTCAGTCCCGAGCCGACATGGCACGGCTCCATCCACGGCAGTGTCGCCGGCCACTTCCTCCACGGCGTCGCTCCCTCGACGACGACATCCACATCAGTAGGAGCTGCTGCTGCTTTAGCTCTCGCTCGCGCTGCTGCTCTGCTCTTGCTCTCGGTCCCCTGCCTGGTCTGTTCTTGCTGTTGCTCGCGCTGCTGCTCTCGCTCTTACTCTTGCTTGCGATGCTGCTCCGATTTGGCTACACTTCAGTCAACTGAATCAACTTTTGGGTCAGTCAATTTTGGGGGGGGGGGGGGGGGGGGGCTCGCCGGAGTTAAGGAAGAACCAGCCACAGAAGGGAGGGGGGCTCGCCGGAGAGGTACCCCACTATCTATCTTAGGGTTCAGGGTGGGGGCGGTGGTCGCCGACGGTGGTGTGGGGATCGCCGAAGAAAAAGCTCGGCACGGGGGGCCTAGAGGGATGGACGGGGGGGGTGGCGGACCGATTGTGGGGAGTGGTTTCAGGGCGGGTGGGGTGGCGCACCGCGGGCTGCGGGCGGCGGGGGGCAGCGGTTTGGCAGGTGGCGGCTGGCGGCTCAGGGGGGTGGAGGTTGAAGATGAACTACTACACGACCAGCTGCCCCGGCTCTCGCACGCGCTACTGCTACTGCTTTTCTACTACTAGTGCGTTCAGTTTCGACGGCAAAATTTAGTTTTGACAGTTAAGTTCAGTTTCGATAGTTAAATTCATTTTCGATAGTTAAGTTCAGAGATGTGCAGCTGATGTATTTTACATCTAGCACTTTGTGGTTATGTATTTTAAGTCATCTATTGGAGATGCTATTAGAATTCTACTCAGGTTAGTGTTGTCTCTCTTGTCCTGCTTCAGCCTCGGCGTCGTATAACTCACCAGAGCTGATCCAATGATGAAACCCTCCATCACATCGGAGTAGTACCCCGGGCTCCATCTCCAGACGCCTAAGATCTTCTTCCCATCCTCCGATAGCCAAGTCAGCCGGAGCATCCTCACCAACGAACCCAATCACGCTATAATCGACATGGCTTCGCCAAAGAGGTTGTACGCTTGTTGCATCTCTTTTTTACTCTACATGTTATATATATTGTCCACTGAGCACACGTAGTAACGTGAAATACAATTATTTTATCCTACTATATGACAAGCAGTGAGGTAACATGAAACTTAGCTATCTGTGATGGACTCTGTTGAACACCATCATTATTTATGTCTGCGCATTTGAGTTGTGCTTTTGTCGATGGGCCTGGGAGTTGAGCTAGTAGGGCAGTGTCATGTGTCCAAAGTAGTAGAAGTAGCACAAAAACATTTTTTGAGTGTAGGCTTTTCCTTGCTCAAGCCTGCCTACTAGAATCGCCAGTGCTTGAAAGGAAAAGTGAAGGAAAAAGATAGGAATTGGGAAGTTTCCTATGGTACTACTATTCATGCATTTGGTTCAAAGGAATGGAACAAAGGAAAACTGTAGGATTTGTTCCTTTAGTGTCTCCTTGAAAGAAAAACCATAGGAATTTTAATTTCCACTTGTCCTCCTTTTCAAATTCCTATTCATGAAGCACAAGACTAAGAGATAGTAGCATAATATCATTATAACCGTACATTTTCTTGTGGTTTGACTTAATCTCACCATGCTTATTTGCATCCCGTGATCTTCCAATTCTTGTGAACCAAACACCCAGATTGGCAGAAATCCTGTGTTTTTAAATTCTCTGTTTTGCACGTGCATTCCTATCCTATTCCTGTCTGTTTCCTATCCCTGCATGGTTAGAATCCTCAAATTCAAACAAGCCCTTACACAATTACTTCTGTTTGTGTCAAAGAAAACCTTGTGTGGTTTGTTCTGCTCCTGCTGCGCTGTGTTCCACCCCAGCTCAGCTGCTCCAATGACGGAAGGGTTCACTACAGCAGGGATCCACTCTCCAGACTGTCTTTCGTCGCCTCAGATCTTCTCCCCCTCCGCTGGCAGCCACGACAACTGCATTACCATCATCAACTGAGCATATGACCTCAAGGACTACACGGGTTCGCAAGAGAGGTCATACTCTTCCGTGTCTGCTTACGTTATGCATCACTTAATATGATGACATGCTACTTTATCGTCGTGGTCACCTATTAGACTCCGAGGCAAGTCCAAACTAATGCAGCTACCCATCCTGCCTACAACCTCATGAAGATGTCAGGAAGCAAAGGCGTCCTCACCATGGCCGGAGACACCAAGGAAGCCTTGGCGGCCCTCAAACTCGCCTTCAGGGCCACGACGGCAGCTTGCCCGGCCGACAAGGCCGTGCCCAGGATCAAGGGCGCTGCGCCGACCAATAAGAAGCAGATATTCACTCAAGGTCAAGCCAAGACGAAGCAGATACTGGTCGACGCGGACGGGGCCTCTGGCGACACCTTTACTATAGGCGCAGACCTCGCCCCAGATCAAGAAAGGAAGTTGGTGGAATTTTTGCGGGCGAACAAGGAAGTATTCGCCTGGGAACCCAAGCAGCTGGTAGCTGTTCCGAGAAGAGTGATCGAGCATCATCTTAGGTATGCCCCAATGTGCGCCCTTTGAAGCAGAGGGCAAGGCGGCAGTCCACGGAGAAGTGGTCCTTCATCATTCAGGAAACCCGCAAGCTGGAGGCAGCGGGCGTCATTCACGAAGTCCGGTACCCAAAGTGGCTGGCGAATCTGGTTGTCATGTCGAAGAAAGGAGGGAAGGAGCGCATGTGTGTCGACTTCACCAACCTCAACAGAGCTTGCCCTCAAGACCCGTTCCCGCTGCCGCGCATCGACCAGATTATCGACTCCACCGCCGAGTGTGATCTGCTATGTTTCCTGGATGTGTTCTCAGGCTACCACCAGATCAAGATGGCAGTGGAAGATGAGGAGAAAACAACTTTCTTGATCCCATGCGGGGTATACTGCTACACTTGCATGCCATGCGGACTGTGCAATGCAGGAGCGACCTTCCAGCGACTGATGCACATCACCTTGGGGCAGCAGCTTGGGAGTAACGCTGAGGCCTACGTCGATGACATTGTGGTGAAGTCTCAGGAGGCAAGAACTTTGATTCAGGACCTGGAGGAAACTTTCGTGAGCCTGCGCCAGGTAGACCTGCGGTTCAACCCAGAGAAGTGCGTGTTTCGTGTTCCTTCCGGCAAGCTATTGGGCTTCCTCGTGTCCCACAGGGGCATCGAGGCCAATCTGGAGAAGGTCAGAGCAATCGAAGATATCAGCCCAGCATAAAACCTCAAGGAGATGGAGAAGCTTGTAGGCTGCGTGAGTTCGCTGGGGCGCTTCATCTCCAAGTTGGGGGAGCGCGCCTTGCCGTTCTTCAAGCTGATGAAGAGGAAGGGCCCGTTCGAGTGGACCCTCGAGGCCGACCTGGCATTTCAAGACCTCAAGAGATATTTGACCAGCCCGCCGGTGATGGTGGCGTTTCGTCCTCGTGAGCCCTTGGTACTCTACCTGTCTGCCATGCCCCACTCCGCCAGTGCGGCGTTGGTGGTCTTCTGGGAGGAGCCCCAGGTCAAGGACCCATCAAGTGGAGTCGCCAAGCCGGATGAGGCAGCTCAGCACCACGGCGATGCTCCTGAGACATCGGCTGCCCTGGCTAGTCATCAAGCCCCAGAAGCCGGGGACCCGCAAGGAACACCTCAGCTCTCGGGAGCCAAAAACTCCGTCAGCTCTCCCGCCCTCTTCGAGCACCCACTGTACTTCGTCAGCATAGTGCTACGCGACGCGAGAGCATGATACCCCATGCGCTCCTGGTGGCCTCGCGTAAGCTGCGCCACTACTTCCAGGGACACCCCATCAAGGTCATCTCAGCTTACCCGTTGGAGAGAGTGCAAGGTGGCCTCGCGTAAGCTGCGCCACTACTTCCAGGGACACCCCATCAAGGGAGCCACAATGCTGCAGGAAGGGTCACCGAATGGAACATCGAACTGCGAGCGTTCGACCTGGAGTTCAGCACAACCAGGGTCATCAAGGGGTCCGCACTTGCCGACTTTGTGGCAGAATGGACCGACACACCGGAGCTCGAAGCAGGCGAGAACCGATCCCTCTCACCAGGGAGTGAAGCACCGGATGGCTGGGTCATGTACTTCGATGGCGCGTTTGCACACCAGGACACGGGGGCTAGAGCCATGCTCATCTCGCCCACTCAGGACAAACTTTACTACGCTGTGCAGCTCTGCTTCCAGCGGGGCGAGAAGGTCTCCAACAACATCACATAGTACGAGGGTCTCATCGCTGGCCTCAAGGCTGCGGTAGCCTTGGGGATGAAATGCCTCACCGTCAAGGGTGACTCGCAACTCCTCGTCAACTTCTCCAACAAGGTGTATGAGCCAAAGGATGAGCACATGGAGGCATACCTCGTGGAGGTACGCAAGGTGGAGAAGCAGTTCCTGGGCCTGGAACTACAGCATGTGCCCCGTGACACCAACTAAGAGGCCGATGACATCGCCAAAACAGCATCCAAGCGGCTACCCCAAGAGCCTGGCGTCTTCGAGGAGCGACTCTTTAAGCCTTCGGCAGCACCTCCGCCCGTGGAGCCGGCGCCACCTCAGGAGGAGCTCCCCCAGCCACCAACCTCGGGAGCCCCCTCCTACGGCCCGACCTGAAGGGCGTGCCTCCTCTTAGCGCTCGAGCCTCAGGAGGGGAGCTGGATCAAAGAGTTCAGGGCGTACCTGATGCAAGGCACGTTCCAGAGAAGGAGGAAGACACAGAGCGTGTGGCCCGGCGGGCTACGGTGTACTGCATCTAGGACGGTGAGCTATACAGGAAGCGCCCAAATGATGTTTCTCTGCGATGCATTTCCAGGGAACAGGGGAAAGAGTTGCTGGCCGACATACATGGTGGGGACTGCGGGCACCACTCATCGTCGCGCACCCTTGTCGGCAAGGCTTTCCGCAGCGGGTTCTACTGGCCCACAACACTCAACGACGCGACCGAGCTGGTGAAATCCTGCCAGGCCTGCCAATTCCACGCCAAGAAGATCCACCAGCCGGCTGAGGGCCTCCAGACTATCCCGCTTTCATGGCCGTTAGCGGTCTGGGGGCTGGATATCCTGGGCCCGTTCCCTCGAGCGCCTGGAGGTTACCTCTACCTCTATGTCTCCATCGACAAATTCACCAAGTGGGCGGAAGTGGAAGCAGTCCGCACCATCCCAGCGGGGTCAGTAGTCAATTTAATCAAGGGCCTCGTAAGCCAGTTTGGGGTCCCTAATCGCATCATTACCAACAACGGCTCACAGTTCACTAGCAATCTCTTCAAAACATATTGTGCTAACCTTGGAATGCAGATCTGCCACGCCTCCGTGGTGCACCCCAGGAGCAATGTCCAGGCCAAACGCGCCAACGCGGAGGTCCTGAGGGGTCTCGAGACAAGGACCTTTAAGAAGAAGCTAGAGGCCTATGGCAGGGGCTGGCACGACGAGCTCCAGTCCGTGTTGTGGTCCATCCGCACCAACGCCACCAGGCCGATAGGCGAGTCCCCATTCTTCCTTGTCTGCGGAGCAGAATCGGTTCTCCCACACGAGGTGAGGCATCACTCCGTGCGGGTCCTAGCGTTCGATGAAACACAGCAGGACACCATGCGGGGGATGGACCTCGTGCTGGGGGAGGAAGGCCGCCGTGAAGCCTCACTCCGAGCTGCAAGGTACCAACAGGTGCTGTGGCGGTACCATTGTCGCAGCGTCCGCTCCAGGATGCTCGAGGTGGGTGATCTTGTCCTGAGGCGGGTGCTCTCCAGGGAAGGGCTCCACAAGCTCTCACCGATGTGGGAGGGCCCGTTTCGGGTCACCCACATCTCCAGGCCTGGCGCCACGCGCCTGGAGATGCAAGACGGGATCCCCATCCAGAACGCCTGGAACATCCAGCACCTCCGGAGGTTCTACCCATGAAGCAAGGCCAGGTGCCTATGAAGCAAGGCCTAGTGCCTATGAAGATCGCCACTCGTGACACTCTCACATAATAATGAGCGGGGTTGTACACGCCCCGGAGTCTCAGGAGTGCTGCCCTCGGGCCTCGGGGGCTCCCTCCCACGTCTTAGTGGCAACACTTAGCTCTGCACTGGTGAGAAGACAAGAAGACCAGACTAGGTGCCGGACATTTCTTTTCATTTGCTTTCCGCAGTTGGCTTGCCCCTTTTTAGTGAGAATTTGCTTTCTGCTGTTCCCTGCTAGCCTGGTTCCATTGTCCGTGTTGCCTCCTTTTCTACCCTTGGTTCCTTGTTTTGGCCCCGTACTCTCCCTCGCATGCCTCACGAGGGGGCTGGACAAGTGTCCTCGTGGGTGTTTTATTTTCCTATTTTTTGCAAGGCACCCTCGCTCGAGTTCGCAAGCTGGCGCACCCCTCTCAATCCGTGCCCCCCGGGTACCATGATACGAAGCACTAGGTCATGATCGGCAGTGCCTGCAACCAGGATTCGGAAGGATAAGAATTTCCTAGCGCATTTTTTGCAGTTACCAGACGCCTTCCGAGCATAAGAGGCCTTGCCGGGCATTGGGGAACACACGTCTCGAGAGGCAGAAACTACTTCAGGCGCATCAAGCTAAGTTATCCCTACGCGCATACATAAAACGTGATGCTGCAACACAACACAAGAATGATAAACATAGCACAACCACTTAGAAATCATAATTGTTGCACGCCCCAGAGGGGCCCCATACTTGTCTCTCTCTTAATGCAGGAAGGAAAGGAAGAACGAAACAAAAGAGGAACATGCTCCTGTGGCAAGTCGTGAAGACGGGCCCATGGTGCTCTCCAGAGCTCAGCCAGACCCCTCCTCGCGCTTCACTGAAGCGCGGCGACGAGACGACCCGCTGGCACCTTCGAGGTGGGCGTGGCGGCTAGTCGTAGCCACCGCTGCTGGAGCTGTCGCTGGAAGAAGAGAAGAGTTGCCATAGCTGGATGAGCCATGGCCGGCGCCGAGGCCATGCCCGCCCTCACTCTTGTCACGGCCATCACCGAGGCCGAGCACCTCATCGTCGTCGTTGTCCTCGGGGCAGCACCCGACGTGGCGGCCATCTTCCGTGAACACCCTCACATAGAGGGTCGCGTTGCCGTCGTACTTGAAATGGGGGAGCACTGCCGGCCCAGGCTGTGCTTGCGGGAAAATGTCTACCAGCCGCGAGCCAGGACTGAGTTGCCTGCGGCGGAGACCTCGACCGCGACCCATGAAGCCTTGCTGCAGCAGTTGTCCACTTGCAGCCAAAGACCGCCTGCACCAGTGGCTCGCAGCTCGCCGATAAAGAAGCGCGGGAGCTGAAGCCAAGTGTCGGCCGGGTTCTACGACCACACGATGAACTCCGGCAGCACTTCCACAGATTGGAAGCGCGTCCTGGGCGGCCACGCGACCATGGCGTGCTTCCCTTCATCGACGGGGCCCCCACGACTCGGGCGACCACCACCACGCAAAGAGGCGACACCGCGGCCACGAGGGGCCACGGCGGGGGTCATGGTGTGCTTGCGGGGACGTCCGTGCCCCCTCTCGGGCGGCAGTGAGCCAGAACCCTCCTAGCGAGCCTTCCCCTTCTCCGCAAGAGAGAGCCTCTTCACAGGCGCCATGGGTGTCGCTGCTGGCAGTGAAGTGAGGAAGAAGAATGTAACGCCCCGAGACCGTTGCGCCAGGTGTCTTCCAGTTATTCGCTGTCTTTTCCATGTCATTTGCTTGCGTGTTGCATTTTGCCTTGTCATCATCCGCATTGCATCTACATGTTTTCAAAACTTGCATCCGTCCGGGTCTCCCAGTTCTTTCTATTATCCGTTCCGAGCCCAACCACACTTGCACGCGCCCATGGCACATCCGAAATATTGTTTTATTAGTGGCTGTAAAATGTTCTCGGAATGGGATGAAACTTGGCGTGTGGTGTTGTTATGTTGTTATTAGGTCGCCTGCCAAGTTTCATCGCATTCGGAGTCTGTTTGACGCCCCAACGGTTAACTATAGCGGCATTATAGCTGGTCTAACATCGGACGTTTCGGTCTCCGGAAACTGTTGCTAGGCTGCCATTCTCTCCCTCTTCCCAGCCCAACCCATCTACACAGCCCACTAGGTCCAACCTAACCCCCCCCTCTACTCCGGACCGTCCGACGGCGATCGAACGGTTCCGAAACGGAGAAAAACCCTAACCCTAGCCCCTTTCTATATATAGACGCCTCCCCTGCCATTTTTGGCCTCCTACCTACCCCCTCCTCAATTTCCGTGCCGCCTGCCACCTCCTACCTACAATCGGTGCCCCCTCCTCGGAATCCGTGCCCGGCCAGCCCTCCGCCGCCAAGTGGCACGCCACCACTGGCCGTGCCGCCGCAGCCGACGCCCGCGGCCAACCGGAGGCCGCCACATCTTCCCCATCAGCCTCCACTGCCGCAGGCCTGCCAAGCCTGTGCGGGGCCCGCGCGCTCCATCGCCGCCAGCCGAGCGCCCGTGCCAGGGAGCTCGCCTGCTCCAGCTGCCCGATCGCGTCGCCTTGCGCGTCGCCTCCATCCCGCCGGTCACCGGAGTGCCCTCGCCGGCGAACCCCAGGACAGCCTGCGCTGTCTTGCTCCTTCCCCATCTTCTTCTCCCTCTATCCGTCACCATCTCTCTCTCTCCCGTAGGTACCTAGCCAGCGCCGGCGCTGGCCCGTCCATCTCCTGACGCTGGCCATGTGGGGCCCAGCGCCTCGCCCGTCGCCGGATGCGGGGACCCCGTGCCCGGATCCCTCCATCCCCGCGCGAGCTCCGTCGGTGGCCGCGCCATCCTCTACTTCGAGCAGCTGCTCGATCGCACCCGTGGCCGTTGACCATGCGCATGGGCCGCATCCCGTTCCAAGGCCCAGCGCCAGGGCCTTCTCTGCTTTAGGCCCTGAAGCCTAATGTGAGCAGTTCCGTCAGTCCAGTCCGCTCGTGTTTTAGCCCATAGTATTTTTTTCCTGCGCAGCAATTTGCCAAATTATCCAGGAGTTTGGCAGTTTTGCAGAATAGTCCCCCTAGATCATGCATTTAATAACTCACAAATGGTGCATCAGATTAAATTGATTTATATATGAAAAATGCTTAGAATTTTGTCTAGTTTCACAATATCCAACTTGTCGGCGTCCTGGGAATGGGGGTCCCCAGACTTGCCTGCCTGCGGCCGGCGGCGTGGCTGAGCCAGCAGGCCGTACGGCCCATCTTCACCAACAAAGCACCCAAGACCCCCACGAGGGGCCTAGCCTCGTGAGGCGGATGACGCAAGACCTCCTCTGGAGTGGCCTAGCTAGGCAGGCTCACGAGGAGCAGAGATATCAAGGCGAGGGAACCTCACGAGGTTCTCGTGACGCGAGCCGTGACAATCGACACCAGGCGGGCGCCAGCGCGCACAGCGTCCTTGTTTCCTCTTTGGTGCAAAGGGGGGCAAGCGCAGCCGCGGAGTACCGAGGCATCCGGCAAAGGTTGCCATTTCGGTGCAACAATACCAAGAACAAGGACTGCAAGACGGAGGTCATCGTGGAGCCCAAAACAGCGTCACCACCAGAACTTTGTGCAGGCGAAGACTACTTTTGTCAGGATAGCTTGTACTAGCTGTCCCCCTTCAAATTAGCCCGCCATTGTTGGCTCCTTCCCGCTCGATATTTGGGATGAGGACCAGGGCCTCTATAAACAGGACTAGCCACCACAGTGGAGAGAGGGGGGAGCAGAGTGAGAGAGAGGACGAGATCATCTTAGCTCGAGAGATACCACCTCACACACAAGCTCACCGAGCACAAGAACGCCTTAACCTCAGGAGGCCGTTCTGCCCTTGTATTGTTCATCATCAGCCCAAGAGGCAATCCACCACCACCACACTGGAGTAGGTTATTACACCACAACGGTGGCCCGAACCAGTATAAACCCTGCGTCCATCTGTGTTGTGAGTTCGTCGAGTTCGTCTGCGAGATCCTAGCAAGCTAGAGCATAGATCGGTTGAAGGGAAAGACTTCGCGCGCACCCCAGTGTTTGAACCTTAAGGGTTTGCCGGGAACCCATACCTCGACATTTGGCAGGCCAGGTAGTGGTGCACCGGAGCCTTTTCTCCGCCAATCAGCTCTCCGATGCTCACCGGCTATGATGTCTGGCGACCCAAGAGCCGGGTCTGACCGCTTGGCAGCCTGGCCGCCCTGGACATCGCCGCCTGCCCATGAAGATCTCGACCCTGCACCCTAGGCGGCGCGGGCGCCACCAAGCTCTGCCGAGCATGGACAGCGTGGCCAGGCATCATCCACCCTAACGCCGCGGCAAGCACAAGCCGTGGCGAGAGCAGCGAGTCACGCCGCTGCAACTACGCCTCACTCACGGCGGGAGCAAGCGAACATGCGGGCGACACTCACAGTGGCAAGGGAGCTGCTACGATGCCGACTGATGGAGATCGGCCGGGACACGTTGCTTGAGCGTGTTGTTGAGCTCTTGGACGCAGCGGAATCAGGAGCGCCACCCTTCAGCTATCGACTTCCCCCCAGGCCGATGCAAGGTCGCGCGATGAGCCTCACCACATCTGCGCGCCGTTAACTATGCCCGGGGGCTTCACCAACATCAGCATGTCCAGTGGCGTAGGGGGCTCCAATCCCCCCATGCCGCCCTCGAGAAGCACGAGCGCAAGCATCACCCCCATGGCCCCAACCGGATGCCGTATTATCATCCCCAGGACGCCAGCATGGGTGGAGCAACATGGAGTGTGGGGCACCATGGCGAGCTGTTCGGGTTGACGGCCCCGGAAGCCTACGTGCCCCGCATGATGGACCAAGGGTACGCACCAGAGGTCGACATCGGCTCATTCATTGGGGAATACTGGGGAGAAGGGGCGCTAGGAGTCGAAGCCTTCCAAGAGCCAGTGGAGAACCACAGCAATCGCGCTGGCGACGGTGACTACAGGGTACCGCTAACCTCTCAGGAATAGGCTTATGCTAACCAACATCGGCTCATTCATTGGGGAATACTGGGGAGAAGGGGCGCTAGGAGTCGAAGCCTTCCAAGAGCCAGTGGAGAACCACAGCGATCGCGCTGGCGACGGCGACTACAGGGTACCGCTAACCTCTTAGGAATAGGCTTATGCTAACCATGGGCTACCGATGAATCAGGTTGCAGCACCGATCGACGACCCCGGCACGGTGCCACCCGTCTCAACAAGGGAGACATGCTGGGGGCCGCCCAGAGGGAGCCAGGAGCTAGGCCCCTCCCCAAGGCACGCGAAACCAGGGGATACCCGGAGGTAGGCCCTCTGCCGTGGTGGATTCAATGACCCTTCCTCCGGCAGAGGACCCGTGGTCGTCGAGAGAACCGCTGGCATCCTCTTCCCCTCCTTTGTGACGTCCTGGTCTCCAGCCGGCTCAAAGGAGGTCAAGAGTGGCGCAAGGCAGGGCCCTCGTCTGGCAATATGAAGCAAGGCCAGTACCTATGAAGAAGGCCCGGTGCCTGTGAAGCTCGCCGCCCGTGACACTCTCACGTAATATTGAGTTGGGGCTGTAAACGCCCCAGAGTCTCAGGAGCGCCGTCCTCAGGCTCTGGGGCTCCCTCCCACGCCTAGTGGACATCACTTAGCTCCGCGCTGGTGAGAAGACTTGAAGACCCGAAGACTAGACTAGGTGCCGGACCCGGCCTTTTGCTTTGGATCTCTCTTTCTATGGCTTTGCTTTTCTGATTTTGGACTTAAGTTGAAGCTGAATTTTTATTGTTGCACGCGGGGGGTGCCTTTTCTCGTTCGAGTCATTTCTCACCTTCTAGATCTTGTTTGGTTTGGGACTCACGACCGTCGCATCTCCCTCGCAAAGCTCCTCGCGAGCCGGACCGCGCAGAGCACGCGCTAGCACTAAGCCTGGTGCTCACCCTTCCCAGGGCCCCCCATCAAACAGGGCGGCAAGCTCCGCAAGATTCTCCGGAACTCGTCGCCTCACGACCCAGCCCTAAATAGGCGCCGACTAAGGTAATCCATGTCTGGAAACTCACCCACAGCTTCACAAGCTTACAAGGACACATACCCACATCGCATAGGAAAGTAAAAACTGCGATTCATTTACATGAGGGGCTCCCCCTCTCAAAATGCTCTCACAAGTTTTCCTAGGGCCACGCCCGAGTTTTGCATGCAGAATAAAACAACAGGAGAATATGGGATCAGCCAGAGATATCGCTCGCTGCGTCATCTAGGGACGCGTCGCTCGCATCTTCATCATCTTCGTTGGAATCGTCGCCGCCGTCAGCAACGCCCCCATCACCGTCGTTGACCACGTCACCTTCGTCTGCGACAACCACCACCCCATTGTCCTCCGAGGTGAAGGCCCTGACCAATGCGTCGACATGATCCTCTACCCAACATGCCAACTCGCCCCGAACGGCGATGGGCACAGGAGCAATGGCGGCATCAAAGTCGAAGTTGGGGTCGGCATTCAGGAGGTGGCTGAAGACACGGGAGAAGGCGTGTTGAAGCAGGCCACGACCCCTCTCCTCCACAAGCTGTCGAGCTCTAGCAGATTGAGCCTCCAGGCGCGTCACCACCTTGGTGAAGAAGGTCAGGTGGCTGGCGTAGTCACTCGAGTGAGGGGTCGGGGCGTTCTTGTCGCAGATATAGCCCAGGGCGGTGTTGGCCTTGTTTCGAAGGTCTTGGAGCATAGGGCCATGCATGCGCTCCAGCGTTCGGCGTTGGAGCACTTCTTCTCTGTTTTGTCGAGCTTGGGCCTCGGCATCGTCAATTCGCCTTCGGAGGGAAAGCAGCTCGGTGCGGGCGGAGGCTAGGTCCGCCTGCGCCGTAACCAGGGCGGCGGTTGTGGCCTCAGCATGCCTCTCGGCCTCGTCCAACTTGGGTCTGAGGCGGCGGCCTTGCCCGCGCCCTCCTATCCGGTGACCTCCAGCCTCAAGCCGTACCTGCCCTCCAGATCGGCGCAAACCATGGCTACCCGGTGATTGATCTCTTCTTCGACTCTGGCCTCGTGGGCCCCGACAACATCATCATCTTGAGAGACTTGAAGCTCCCTCGTCTCCAGCCGCTCGAGCTCGAGGCTGCGCTCCATGGCCTCCAGGGCCAGCGCCTCCTCACGCCGCCGGATCTCCTCTTCCTCCGTAGGCATCCCCCTCATCGACGCAAGGGCGGCCCCACGTGCCTCGACATGCTGCTCAAGGGACATGCTCCAGGCCTGGAGCTCCCACGCGCGCTCCTCCGCAGCCTCACGGTGGCGATCGGCCTCGCGAGCTTCCTCCAAAGCTCGCGAGCGGGCCTCATTGGCAATCTTGAGGGACGCCTCGGCCTTCGCGTTCTCGAGGTCGCGATGATAACGGCCAAGGTTGATGGCCACTCGCAGCTTGCGCCGCTCCTCCACCAACCGAAGACCTTTGGCCTCAAGACGCGAGTCGACACCCGCAAGCTCTTCACCAAGGCGGTTCATCGCGCCCATCGCCTCCTAGAAGAGCTCATGGTGGACCACACTGCGCCCGTGCTCGAGCTCGAATACTCGCCCCATCTCGTCCTCCGCATCGGGGGCTGCAGGTGGAGCATCAAGTTGCGTGCCATCTCCCGGTTGGGGGCTGGGGGCTGGCGCGGCCCCAGGCGCCGGCTGACCCTCGCGAGGGGCCCGGACCGAACAGGGCCCGCTGCTTGAAGGAGGCTTCAGCATCGAGGCCAGCCATCCATCAACCGAGATCAAGGGAGGAGCGCTTGGCATGCCCGCTGCGCTCCAATCAAGGCCGCGTAGGAAGGACGACGGAGGCACAAGCTCGGTGCGCCTTGACGACAGACCAGCTCCCGAGGCTGACCCCACGCCGCTGGCAGTGTCTGAGCCTGAAGCACTGGAGCTTGGCGAGCACGATGGGGCGAGAGGGAGCTGCTTCTCTAGAGGTTTCGCGGCCTTAGCAGAAGGGGACCTGAGGGGGCAATCGTTAGGAAGGGAAGGCGACACATAGAAGATCACCGAGGAGAGGTACTTACTCGTCGATGGCGATGTACTTCCGTCGCTTCAACGGTCTGAAGATGTTGCTGCCGCTTGGGGATCCCTTCCTCTTGCGGAGCTCCTCGAAGTCCACACAAAGGTGACTGAAGCGCTGGACGTGACGGCCAGCGCGTGGGGGAGCCGAAGGATAACCAAGAGGGATGGCTTCAGGGGAGCCCGACTGCGGCGCATAGCCCGGCTCTCTCTCGCTGCGACCTCCCGAGGCTCCTAGAGCCTTGGCCTCAGGAGCCGCATGCCGCATCTCATCAGCGACTGGCGCCTCAGGAGGGGCGTCGCAAGCTCCCGAGGACGACGCCCCTGGATCACTGCTCGGCACATGCTCCTCAGCACCTGAGAAGCCGGCCCCCATCACAGCTTGCTCCCCCGCACCATCACCTGGGGCGAGCTCGTCACCGACAGCGAAGAATGGGACCACAATGACGGGATTCTCGCGGGGTCCCTCCAAGCCAATTGGGCGCAGCCCCCACTCATCAAAGGAAGGCATGGTCACGATGAAGCTAACCTTGTTCTCACTGCGGTACAACGTGCAGCTCTTCCTAGGCATCTCGCCCGGCAGAGGGTCACCGGATAGCACCGTGAGCACAATTTTCCACGTAGCGAGAGGAAGCCCCTCCTCCTGAAATCTCATGTTGTCCTGACTTCTGAGCAAGTCCCACATCGGGCGAGAATTACGCTGAAGCGGGGCAACTCGACGCCTGATGAACTCCCTCACCACCATGGGCGCAGTCAAACCAAGGTCCTTCAACCACCGCAGCCTGGCCCAGACGGGGGCAAGGCAGGGGCTCGTGAGCCTCTGGTGACCCCAGCCGGAGTTTGGAATGGCAGGCCCCACCGGAGCTTGGAGCAGAGGGTTGAGCACGCCAGCATCAACAAACACCCATCGTGTACGGAATTCGCTCGCGGACGAAGGAAGCTCGAAGTCGATCCCCATGCCTGCCGTCGCTGCCACGGCCTGAAAGCCCACACACCCTGAGCTCTGCCGGGCACCGATGAGATGTAGCGAGAAGAAGTGGCGGAGGAGCGCCACAGAGGGGGTGATGCCCACCATGGCCTCACACACCAAGGCGAAGACGACAAGAAGGGTCATAGATTGAGGGTCAAGATGAAGCATATGGATCTGATAGTGCTCAAGCACCGCGTTGAAGAAGGCGGAGAAGGGAGGAAGCAGGCCAGCCCAGAGGGCGTCAATGAAGATCGGGATCTCGGTGACTTCCCGAGCCATGCTGGAGCGAGACGCAGGCCAGGCCAGCGTCTCTCCCCACTCGTTGAAGCTGGAGGCGAGCATGGGGCGCACCTTGCCCATGGCCTCGTTGTTGAGCACCCGAGGCCGGCTGAGCACCGGCTCGAAGGATGGAGGCACAGTTGGCGAGGACAGAGGTTTCTTCCCCTTGTCGGCTTGTTTCGGCGCCATGGCGGTAAAGCGGGCGGAACACTGGTTGGACTGGGAAGGTAGAGCAGGGCGTCGAGGAAGCCGGGAGATTGGAAGATTGGAAAGCCAGGCGCGGAGGGGGAGGAATAACTGTGCAAGAAGCGGGGCCTCATAGCCAGGCGGATTCAAAGGCAGCATGGGGAAGCGGAGATGCCCACGTCCAATCAACCGCCACACGTCAACTAAGGCCGCAGGCTTTGGGGGCCCGCGGCGCTTCGGTCTTGACCCTTGGCTTCGCCATGAAGCCAAGCCCGTGCGCAGCTTGGGCCCGGGGGCTACTGTTGGCGACCTGGGAACGGGGGTCCCCAGACTTGCCTTCCTGCGGCCCAGAGTGTGGCTGAGCCAGCAGGCCGTACGTCCCGTCTTCACCAACAAAGCACCCAAGACCCTCGCGAGGGGCCAAGCCTCACGAGGCAGACGACGCAAGACCTCCTGTGGAGTGGCCTAGCTAGGAAGGCTCACGAGGAGCGGAGATATCAAGGCGAGGCGAACCTCATGAGGTTCTCGTGACGTGAGCCACGACAATCGACACCAGGCGGGCGCCATCGCGCACAGCGTCCTTGTTTCCTCTTTGGTGCAAAGGGGGGTAAGCGCAGCCGCGGAGTACCGAGGCATCCGGCAAAGGTTGCCATTTCGGTGCAACAAGACCAAGACCGAGGACTGCAAGACGGTGGTCATCGTGGAGCCCAGAACAGCGTCACCACCAGAAGTTTGTGCAGGCGAAGACTACTTTTGCCAGGATAGCTTGTACTAGCTGCCCCCCTTCAAATTAGCCCGCCATTGTTGGCTCCCTTCCCGCTCGATATTTGGGAAGAGGACCAGGGTCTCTATAAATAGGACTAGCCACCACAGTGGAGAGAGGGGGGAGCAGAGTGAGAGATAGGACGAGATCGTCTTAGCTCGAGAGAGACAGCCTCACACACAAGCTCACTGAGCACAAGAACGCCTTAACATCAGGAGGCCATTTTTCCCTTGTATTGTTCATCATCAGCCCAAGAGGCAATCCACCACCACCACACTGGAGTAGGGTATTGCAACACAACGGTGGCCTGAACCAGTATAAACCCTGCGTCCATCTGTGTTGTGAGTTCGTCGAGTTCGTCCGCGAGATCCTAGCAAGCTAGAGCCTAGATCGGTTGAAGGGAAAGACTTCGTGCGTACACTAGTGTTCGAAACTTAAGGGTTTGCCGGGACCCCATACCCCGTCACAACTTTCATGCATGTTTAAAATGTTTAAAATGATGTTTGCATATAATTTTCCTATTGCCATGTTAGAATGATTTAATTCATAACTAAATAACCGTAGCTCCTTTTTAAATAGACTTTATATGTAAATGGGGTAGAAAAATGCCTAGTTTAACATGGTGCACTTATCTTGCATGTTTAATAACTCTAAAATTGTGTATAGGTCAGAACAGTAGCTAATTCGAAAATATGCCCATGAGGATTTTTCCGGACCTGTTGCTTGTTGTTCCGGCCTCATTTAAACTTGCCTAGATATGTAGTTTTGTTATGCTTCACCTCTTGCCATGTTTAATAAAATTTAATATTGTTGGGCACATAAACAAGAGTGAACTAAATAATCGAATGTGGTGTTTCGTCAATATGCAACTTGTTACAAATTGAGCTCAATTTAACTTGTAGTGTTGTTTGTGCACTTTGCCATGCCATGCTTATTTAAACCGGACATTCATATTCCTTGGTTGTGCATCATGCCATGTTTATGCTTGTTGGTTTACCATGTTGTTTGCTCCTTTCCAGTGTTGCTTCTTCTCGTTAGTTTCGGTAATGTCGCGTTTGTGAGGATTCGTTCGACTACGTCCGTTTGTCTTCTTCTTGCACTCGTTCTTCTTCCTTGCGGGATCTCAGGCAAGATGACCATACCCTTGAAATCACTTCTATCTTTGCTTGCTATTTGTTTGTTCTATCGCTATGTCGCGCTACCTACCACTTGTTATATCATGCCTCCCATATTGCCAATTCAAGTCTTTAACCCACCTTCCTAGAAAAATGTTGTTTGGCTATGTTACCGCTTTTTCTCAGCCCCTCTTATAGCATAGTTAGTTGCAGGTGAAGCTGAAGTTTGTTCCACGCTAGAACATGGATATTGTTGGGACATCACAATACCTCTTATTTTAATTAATGCATCCATATACTTGGTAAAGCGTCGAAGGCTCCGCATTATGCCTGGTGTTTTGTTCCACTCTTGCCGCCTTAGTTTCCGTCATACCGGTGTTATGTTCCTGGATTTTGCATTCCTTATGCGGTTGGGTGTTATGGGAACCCCTTCACAGTTCGCCTTGAATAAAACTCCTCCAGCAAGGCCCAACCTTGGTTTTACATTTTCCTAACAACCTATTACCCTTCCCTTGGGTCGACCAACCCGAGGGTCATCTTTATTTTTAGCCCCCGGGCCAGTGCTTCTCTAAGTGTTGGTCTGAATTGGGTGATGTCTGGCGCCCCCTGGGCAACCGGGGTCTATGCCAACCCGATGTCTTGCCCATCCGGTGTGCCCTGAGAACGAGATATGTGCAGATCCTATCGGGATTTGTCGGCACATTCGGGTAGTCTTGCTGGTCTTGTTTTACCATTTGTCGAAATGTCTTGTAACCGGGATTCCGAGACTGATCGGGTCTTTCTGGGAGAAGGAATATCCTTTGTTGACCATGAGAGCTTGTGATGGGCTAAGTTGGGACACCCTTGCAAGGTATAAACTTTTGAGAGCCGTGCCCGCGGGTATGTGGAAGATGGGAATTTGTTAATGTCTGGTTGTAGAGAACTTGACACTTAACTTCATTAAAATGAATACATTGCGTGTGTTTAACTTGTTATTTCTGTGTAGTGGCGATTGTAAGCCAACTCTTTATCCCTTTCTTATTTAGCACATGGGATTGTGTGAAGATTACCCCACTTGCGACTAAACAACCATGCGGTTATGCCTCTAAGTCGTGCCTCGACACATGGGAGATATAGCCGCATTGTGGGTGTTACAAGTTGGTAATCAAAGCGATCCCTGTCTTAGGAGCCCCCTTCTTGATCAAATCGCTGGCGTTGTTGAGTCTAGAACCAAAATTTTTTGACTCTTAGGAATATATATATATATATATATATATCGGAGAGTAGGATTATTTTTACTCCTCAGTCCCTTCGTCGCTCTGGTGAGGCCTCCTAACGTAGAAGTTTTCACTCTCCTCTCCTCAAATTTCATGATTTTTTTAGGATCACGCAGGTATCTTGGAATCGTTTCGATAGTATTGTGAGGAGAACATTGTTCTTGGTGCCTCCTAACATTTAGGGGTTGTGGCAGTGCCCCGGGAGTTGAGCTCCAAGGTGTTGTCGTCACAATTTTATCGTTGCAGTTCTAGAATACCTAAGTTCACCGACATAGAAAATCTCGGCGACAATTTTATGCAGTTGTGGAATACCTAAGTTCGCCGACAATTTTATGCAGTTGTTGGTGAGATAACCTCGGTGCCACCCAGTACTGGGGCGGGAGTTCGGGAGTATTGCCATAACTCGTATAATGGATGCTTTTCGAAGGTTGAGGTACATGATTTCCGAAGGCTTCTTGGTTATGTGTTGAAGGATGGATACAACTGGATGTAGGGATTCTTAGTTTGGGTGATATATTATGCTTCCCCTGTATCCCCAAAACCTAATTGCATAACCAGAAAGTTTCGGGAGTTTATAAGTGGGAATTCAAGTAGCTCGTAGGATATCTTTCCAACAGACACATGATATGATATGGGATCTATCATATGTTTGTTTCCGGTTTATTCTGCAAGCCAATCCTTTGTTTTGTTTTGGTTTATGGTATTCGAGTTGCTTCATATCAAATGTGGATTCCATACCTTTTCCTAAATGGTGTTCTCACATATCTATGTGTATACCAATCCTTTTCGATCATTGAGATGGTCATGCCAATTCTTTTCCAACCGACGTGCTCCTCTTCAAGTGGATCCGATCATTTTCAACATGCGCAAGATCAATTCTACGTTTTCTCAATGGTGCTTGTTTCATCCGTCCCAAGTTGTCTTTGTTTTCCCGCCCTCCCACCATTTTTCTTCAAGGACTCTGATTTCTTATTCAAGTATCCTTTTATTGATGGGAAGTCTCTCCATTCTTTTCCGTCAATGTTCTTATCCGGTGATTCTCAGGAAGATACTAACGGAGCTTCAAGTTAGTCATTCTTCATTCTTTCTCTTCTGTGGTGAATTCAATTCAAGCTTTGTTGATCATATTCCTTCCCTCGTTTTAAATGTTTTCTAATGACAGTGCACTTATGAATCATCCACCTCTTGCTATTCATGATTATCTGGAATGCTGAAGATATCCCAGAAGATTCAAGTTTCTATTTGTAATCCTTTCAAGCTATTTCGAGGTCTTACCTTATTCAATCCATTTAATTCAACTGACGCAATCTATCTTTTTAATCGTTCAATGGTGTATCTTTTGAGTGGGCCCTAACCCACAGGTCTTTTCCCAAGATCTTACCTGATTCTTCTATTTTCCCGGTGTTACTCTCAAATTCTTGTCCGAGTTTGAAGTAAGAATGAATTATCATCAATCATATGTATTTCTCCAAGATCCGCCAAATTCTTTTCATCGTGGCTCAACCTCTTCGCTTTTGATTCTCCCGTAGTGTCTCAACAATTCTTGGTGGTGTTTCTCGTTGTCATTCTCGAATTTTGATGACCGACGAAGAGTTTTTCCTCCAATTTTGACCCGTTCTTGCAAAGATGCGAAGTTCAAGCTTTATGCCATCCTCTCATTATTGCTTTCGATTGTGAGAATTCTTTTCACCCATCCGGTGTAATTCAGGAGTCTTTTCAGTTTGATTCTCCGAATGCCATCATTTCGGGTTTATTAATTCTCAGCTTTCAGCTCTCATTCTCCAAATCTTACGGGTGCATCGCTCAAGTATTCTCTAGTAAGTTCATGATCTCGTCGTTTCTCTTGTATCTAAATTGCTTCAAGTATCTTCGTTCATTTTCTAATTCCTCCCGGTGATTCATTCTCTTTTCTTCATTCGTATTCAATTCTTGCGGTGGTTCGTTCAACATTCCTCTTCCGTTGTTATCGTATCAATTCAATCGTTGTTTCAATCCTACTAGTGGATCGTTGAAGACTTTTCTCAAGTTTGCGCCATATCTATCTTAATCCTTTCTATGAAAATAATTAGTATGCCAAATCCGTTGCTTGTCATCAATCTAAATTGGTGAAGGATACGCATAACGTAATTCTTATTATTGTTTCATCCAAGGGATCTAATTTCCTCTTCCAGAGTTGTTCATCTTTCTTTTACAGTGCTCCAAGTTATTTCAATTATATCATTTCATAGCTTCATCTAATCATTGCAAGGCTTCTCCCGGAGTTCTTTTCTATTTTCCCTTTCGTTTGATCATTCTTTTATTATCGGAGTTCTCACGAAGGCTCAACATCGTGGTTCGTCAAGGTTTCCTTTCATTGTTCAATTATTCTTTAATATTTTTCTCGGAGTTAAGATCCTCCAAGCCATACTCTAAATTAATCATGGTGCTCAACAAATGTTTGTTTTGAGGAGTTCAAACATTCTTCATCTTGCATTTCGAAGTGAAATTCTTTCTATGTTATCTTTTGAGATGGTGTTATGTCATTCTTGACTATTTCCCTTCGTATGTCATGATTCAACAGTTGTTAAGAATGAGATATTTTAAACCCATCATTTTCTCTTTGTTCATGAGATCCTTTGCATCCCATCGATCTCTTCGTGGGAGTTACCTTGGGTTATATTTCACCTAAAGATTTCCTTTAGGGTTGTTGCTATTTATGGTGCTTATAAATGACCCAAGTTCTTCATTTATCCTCCCGGTGAAATAAGTTTCTCGTCTCCTTGTTGATATCAGTCCAATCTATTGTTTCCATTAGTGGCATAATTTCACCTCATAATTTTGAGACATTTTTCATAAGCCCACAACAACCTTATTCTTTTGTTGTTTAATTTTCAACAACTCCGTTCAATCCTTCTTTGCAAGGATGCTCTTCAAATTCAATTTTGGCAGGGGTTGTCATTTTTCTTTTCCGTCCCTTTTATCCCAACAATATAGCTTCCATTCTTTTGATCCACAGGCATTGTGTTGTTGCTCTCTTCATACCATCATCTCGTTTTCCCAAGATCATGTTCTTTCCTTTGCTTATCCATTCAACCAGAGTGTCGTTTCATCCATCCAAGTTCTCTCATCTTATCAAGTTTTGCCTCCCTTCTCAACCGGAGTGCTGTCTGAAATCTTTCTTACCCCTTATGCCATTCTTTCAATAGTTCCGGAGGCAGTGTGTTGTTGATTTTGTCAAGTATCCTCTCATCTTGTCAAATTCATGTTCAATTCCTTCCATTTACTGTCAGAGTGCTGTCCAATTTATATCATTCTTATTCCTTCTCTATCTTGTTTTAACCGGAGTGTTGTGTCTATCATTCCTCTTCTAACCGGACTCTCATCCAAGTGCTTTCATTTTGCCAAGTTCATATTTTTTACCTTGCATTTCCAACCGGAGTGTTGTCGTAATTGATCTTTATCGTTCCTTGTACATCTCGTTTCAACCGGAGTGCTTGCATGTACTTCTTGTCCATTGTAACCCTTTTCTTATGTCTTTCAACCTACAAGGTTCTTGTAATGTTCCTTGTTCCTCTTTTATAATGGAGTGTTTTCAACTTTGTTCATCTTTGTTGTATTCTTTCTTTCAATTTGTTTCAACCTCGCAAGGTTCTTTGGTTTCACTCATTTGTCAAAGAAGCAACTTAGTTTTACCTCTTCTCTTCCTCTTCCGTTTCTCAACGGTGCCATCTTTAGATCTCGGGACGAGATCCTCTTGTAGTGGTGGAGTGTTGTAACGCCCCGAGACCGTTGTGCCAGGTGTCGTCCATTTATTCGCTGTCTTTGCCATGTTATTTGCTTGCGCATTGCATTTTGCCTTGTCATCATCTGCATTGCATCTGCATGTTTTCAAAACATGCATCCGTCCGGGTCTCCCAGTTCTTTCCATTGTCCGTTCTGAGCCCAACCACACTTGCACGCGCCCGTGTCACCTCCGTAATATTATTTTATAAGTGGCCGTAAAATGTTCTCGAAATGGGATGAAAGTTGGCGTGCGGTGTTGTTATGTTGTTAGTAGGCCACCTGCCAAGTTTCATCGCATTAGGAGTCCGTTTGACGCCCCAATGGTTAACTATAGCGGCATTATAGTCGGTCTAACGTAGGACCTTTTCGGTCTCCAGAAACTGTTGCCAGGCTGCCATTCTCTCCCTTTTCTCAGCCCAACCCATCTAGACAGCCCACTTGGTCCAACCTAACCCCCCCTCCGCTCCGGACCGTCCGATGGCGATCGAACGGCTCTGAAACGGAGAAAAACCCTAACCCTAGCGCCTTTCTATATATAGACGCCCCCTGCCATTTTTGGCCTCCTACCTACCCCCTCCTCAATTTCCGCACCGCCAGCCACCTCCTACCTGCAGCCACCGCCCCCTCCTCAGAATTCGTGCCCGGCCAGCCCTCCGCCACCAAGTGGCACGCCACCACTGGCCGCGCCACCGCAGCCGACGCCCGCAGCCCAACCGGACGCCGCCACGTCTTCCCCCGCCAGCCTCCACCGCCACAGGCCCGGCAAGCCTGCGCGGGGCCCGCCCGAGCCCATCGGGGGCCGAGGGCTCCACCGCCGCTGCCCGAGCGCCCGTGCCAGGGAGCTCGCCTGCTCCAGCCGCCCGACCGCATCGCCTTGCGCGTCGCCTCCATCCCGCCGGTCGCCGGAGTGCCCTCGTCGGCGAACCCCAGGCCACCCCGCGCCGCCCTGCTCTTTCCCCATCTTCTTATCCCTCTCTCCTCACCCTCTCTCTCTCTCCCGCAGGTACCCAGCCACCGCCACTGTGCTGCCCCGTCCATCTCCTGACGCCGGCCATGTGGGGCCCAGCTCCTCGCCCGTCGCTGGATCTGAGGACCCCGCGCCCGGATCCCTCCATCCCCGGCGAGCTCCGCCTCCCTTCGTCACCGGAGCTCCGCTGGCAGCCGCGCCATCCTCTGCTTCGGGCAGCTGCTCGATCGCACCAGTGGCCGTTGACCGCACGCGTGGGCCGCATCCTGCGCCAAGGCCCAGCGCGAGGGCCTTCTCTGCTTCAGGCCGTGAGGCCCAATGTGAGCAGTTCCGTTAGCCCAGTCCGGTCGAGTTTCAGTCTGTAGTATTTTTTTCCGGTGCTGCGATTTTCCTAATTATCCAGGAGTTTGGCAGTTTTGCAGAATAGTCCCCCTAGATCATGCATTTAATAACTCACAAATGGTGCATTGGATTAAATTGATTTATATATGAAAAATGCTTAGAATTTTGTCTAGTTTCACAATATCCAACTTTCATGCATGTTTAAAATGTTTAAAATGATGTTTGCATATTATTTTCCTACTGCCATGTTAAAATGATTTAATTCATAACTTAATAACCGTAGCTCCTTTTTAAATAAACTTTATATGTAAATGGGGTAGAAAAATACCTAGTTTAACATGGTGCACTTATCTTGCATGTTTAATAACTCTAAAATTGTGTATTGGGTAGAACAGTAGCTAATTCGAATATATGCGCATGAGGATTTTTTCGGACTTGTTGCTTGTTGTTCCGGCCTCATTTAAACTTTCCTAGATAGGTAGTTTTCTTATGCTTCACCTATTTCCATGTTTAATCACATTTAATATTGTTGGGTACATAAACAAGAGTGAACTAAATAATCGAATGTGGTGTTTCGTCAATATGGAACTTGTTACATATTAATCCCCATTTAATTTGTAGTGTTGTCTGTGCACTTTGCCATGCCATGCTTATTTAAACTGGACATGCATCATCCTTGGTTGTGCATCATTCCATGTTTATGCTTGTTGGTTTACCATGTTGTTTGCTCCTTTCCGGTGTTGCTTCTTCTTGTTAGTTCCGGTAACGTCGCGTTTGTGATGATCCGTTCGACTACGTCTGTTTGTCTTCTTCTTGGACTCGTTCTTCTTCCTCGCGGGATCTCAGGCAAGATGACCATACCCTCAAAATCACTTCTATCTTTGCTTGCTAGTTGTTTGTTCTATCGCTATGTTGTGCTACCTACCACTTGTTATATCATGCCTCCCATATTGCCAAGTCAAGCCTTTAACCCACCTTCCTAGGGAACCGTTGTTTGGCTATGTTACCGCTTTTGCTCAGCCCCTCTTATAATGTTGTTAGTTGCAGGTGAAGCTAAAGTTTGTTCCATGTTGGAACATGGATATTGTTGGGATATCACAATAGCTCTTATTTTCATTAATGCATCTATATACTTGGTAAAGGGTGGAAGGCTTGGCCTTATGCCTGGTGTTTTGTTCCACTCTTGTCGCCTTAGTTTCCGTCATACCGGTGTTATGTTCCTTGATTTTGCGTGCCTTACGTGGTTGGGTGTTATGGGAACCCCTTGACAATTCGCCTTGAATAAAACTCCTCCAGTAAGGCCCAACCTTGGTTTTACATTTGCCTAACAACCTATTACCCTTCCCTTGGGTCGGCCAACCCGAGGGTCATCTTTATTTTTAACCCCCCCGGACCAGTGCTTCTCTAAGTGTTGGTCCGAACTGGGTGATGTCCGGCGCCCCCTGAGCAACCAGGGTCTATGCCAACCCGACGTCTTGCCCATCCGGTGTGGCCTGGGAACGAGATATGTGCAGCTCCTATCGGGATTTGTCGGCACATTCGGGCGGTCTTGCTGGTCTTGTTTTACCATTGTCGAAATGTCTTGTAACCAAGATTCCGAGACTGATCAGGTTTTTCCGGGAGAAGGAATATCCTTCGTTGACCGTTAGAGCTTGTGATTGGCTAAGTTGGGACACCCCTACAGGGTATAAACTTTCGAGAGTCGTGCCCGTGGTTATGTGGCAGATGGGAATTTGTTAATGTCTGGTTGTAGAGAACTTGACACTTAAGTTCATTAAAATGAATCCAACGCGTGTGTAGCCGTGATGGTCTCTTTTCAGCGGAGTCCGGGAAGTGAACACGGTCTTGTGTTATGCTTGAACGTAAGTAGTTTCAGGATCACTTCTTGATCACTTCTAGCTTCTCGACCATTGCGTTGCTTCTCTTCTCACTCTAATTTGCGTATGTTAGCCACCATATATGCTTAGTGCTTGCTGCAGCTCCACCTCATTACCTTATCCTACCCATAGGCTTAAATAGACTTGATCTCGCGGGTGTGAGATTGCTGAGTCACAGATACTTCCAAATAGGTGCAGGTGCCAATGATACCAGTGCAGGTGGCGCAACCAAGCTCAAGTGGGATCTCGATGAAGATCTTGATCGTTGTTTTGTGTCTTTTCCGGTTGATCAGTAGTGGAGCCCAGTTGGGACGATTGGGGATCTAGCATTTAGGGTTGTCTTCTTTTATTTTGGTTCCGTAGTCGGACCTTGATTGTACTCTCGCTGATGTATGTTTAACTTTTTATTTGTGTGAACTGGTGATTGTAAGCCAACTCTTTATCCCTTTCTTATTCAGTACATGGGATTGTGTGAAGATTACACCACTTGCGACTAAACCACCATGCGTTATGCCTATAAGTCGTCCCTTGACACGGGAGATATAGCCGCATCGTGGGTGTTACAATTTGGTAATCAGAGCCATCCCCGACTTAGGAGCCCCCTGCTTGATCGAATCACTGACGTTATTGAGTCTAGAACAAAATGTTTTGAGTCTTAGGAATATATATATCAGAGAGTAGGATTCTTTTTACTCCTTAGTCCCTTCGTCGCTCTGGTGAGGCCTCCTGACGTAGAAGTTTGGATTCTCCTCTCCTCAAATTTCATGAATTTTTTTAGGATCACGTGGGTATCTTGGAATCGTTCTGATAGTCTTGTGACAAGAACATTGTTCCTGGTGCCTCCTGATATTTTGGGGTTGTGGCAGTGTCCCGGGGAGTTGAGCTCCGAGGTGTTGTCGTCACAATTTTATCATTGCAGTTCTGGAATACCTGAGTTCGCCGACATCAAAAATATCTTTTATGCAGTTGTTGGTGAGATAACCTCGACGCCACCCAGTACTTGGGCGAGAGTTCGGGAGTATTGTAACTCCCTCGATGCGGCTATATCTCCTACGTGTCGAAGCATGACTTAGAGGCATAACCGCATTGAAAGCAATGTCGCAAGTAAGGCAATCTTCACAACATCCCATGTAACATAGATAATAAAAGGGGAAGGTACATAGTTGGATTCCACTCTCCAAGTCAAACAAAGTACATAAATAGCATTACATCAACCAATCACTCATGGCCCGACTACGGTGCCATAAAAGATCAACCCAACATGCGACACGGTCCCGATCGCCCCAACTGGGCAGCACTACTGATCATCAGGGAAAGACACATAGTAACAATGGGAAGCTTCATCGAACTCCCACTTGAGCTCAAGCGCATCATCTGGAACGGAGTCATCAGGCCCTGCATCTGGTTTGGAAGTAATCTGTGAGCCACAGGGATTCAGCAATCTCGCACCCTGGCGATTAAGACTATTTAAGCTTATAGGTAAGGCAAGGTAATATGTGGAGCTGCAGCAAGCGACTAGCATATATTGTGGCTAACCTGTTTGCAAAAGAGAGCGAGAAGAGAAGGCAAAGCGTGAACAAAGAACTAGAGAACATCCTGCGACAAGCATTACTCCAACACCGTGTTCGCTTGTCGGACTCCGCGGAGAAGAGACCATCACGGTAACACACACACAGTTGATTCATTTTAATTAAGTTAAGGTTCAAGTTATCTACAACCGGACATTAACAAATTCCCATCTACCCATAACCGCGGGCACGGCTTTCAAAAGTTCAAATCCCTGCAGGGGAGTCCCAACTTAGCCCATGACAAGCTCTCACGGTCAACGAAGGATATACCTTCTCCCGAGACATTCCGATCAGACTCAGTATCCCGGTTCTACAAGACACTTCGACAAGTTAAAACAAATCCAGCAACACCGCCTGAATGTGCCGACAAATCCCGATAGGAGCTGCACATATCTCGTTCTCAAGGCACACTCAGATAAGCAATCTGTACAACTAAAACCAGCCCTCGAGTTTCCCCGAGGTGGTGCTGCAAGGGGCTCTAGGTTGGACCAACACTCAGAGGAGCACTGGCCCGGGGGGGTTTAAATAAGATGACCCTCGGGCTCCGGAAACCCCAGGGAAAAAGAGGCTAGGCGGCAAA
Organism: Triticum urartu; assembly: GCF_003073215.2. Taxonomy (NCBI): domain Eukaryota; kingdom Viridiplantae; phylum Streptophyta; class Magnoliopsida; order Poales; family Poaceae; genus Triticum; species Triticum urartu. The sequence goes on from NC_053025.1 coordinate 413,654,132, forward strand.
TGGTAAAACCAAGGTTGGGCATTGCTGGAAGAGTTTTATTCAAGGCGAACTGTCAAGGGGTACCCATTATCACCCAACCGCGTAAGGAACGCAAAATCCGGGAACATAACACCGATATGACGGAAACTAGGGCGGCAAGAGTGGAACAAAACACTAGGCAAAACGCCGAGCCTTCCACCCTTTACCAAGTATATAGATGCATCAAGATAACAAGATCATATAATGATATCCCAACAAGAAAATAAGGTTCCAACAAGGAACAGTCTCCAATCTTCACTTGCAACTAACAACGCTATAAGAAGGGCTGAGCAAATAACATAGCCAATCTACGGTTTGCTAGGACATGGTGGGTTAGAGGTTGTACATGGCAATTTGGGAGGCATAATAAGCAAGTGGTAGGCATCGTAGCATAGGCATAGCAAAAGAGCGAGCATCTAGCAAAGCAAAGATAGAAGTGATTTCGAGGGTATGATCATCTTGCCTGCGAAGTTGTCAGAGTTGACTGGATCCTCGAAAGCAAACTGAACGGGCTCCTCGTTAGCGAACTCGTCTTCCGGCTCTACCAAAACAAGACAAACAAGCAAACGGAACACAATCAACCACGTGCAAAGCTCAAACAACATGATGCAAACATGGCATGCTATGCGGGATGCGATATGTGATGCATATGCAAGATTTGACAAGGAATGATTGAACCTGGCCTCAACATGGAAATCCATGTGTGCCACTAGAAAGGTGAGGTGATTTATCTTGAAATCGATATAAAGAACACCGGAATCAGAGACACGGTTTGGAAATGGCAAGCAAAACAAATATGGCACCGGTCTGCGATAAACAGCAAGTAGTCAGCTAAATGCATCAAGATAAATATGCTATAGCACTCAAACATGTCAACAAAATACATGGCAGGGATCCACTCATGATGCTTGACAAAAGATGAACACTGAGCTACAGACAATGCATCCATTAACAAGTTCAAACAAGCATGGAAAAAGTGCAAATGATAAACAGGTTTCAGACTTAGTGAAATTAACACTAGTCTGGAATTTCAGATCAGGTAGCCCACTTTGGAGCAAGAAAACTAGATGCTACAAGAACTTAACATGGCAAAGAAAGGCATGGCATGGAGCTACTCAAAGAGCTTAACAAAAGTCCCTTAGTGACCTTGAGCCAAAAGGGATCATAAAATACGATGACAAGCATGTGAACATGGCAAAAACATAATCAGATCACAGACTTAGTGAAAAACTGGAGCATGGAAAATAGATATCAAGTAGGCATGTTTACGAGCTCGATGCACTCACTACAGAGCAAGGCATGACAATATAAGAATGCACCCATCAAGAATACACATTAGAAAAGCTGGACATGGCAAGAACAATAACATAGCATGCACGGATCAACTACAACATCCTCGGCAAAATCGCTAACAAGTAGACAATCTGCCCAGATTCACGAAATAGCAAAAGTAGAGCTCGATTGACTCAAACTAGGTTGCTCCATAATTGAAAACAAAGACACGGATGGATAGAGCACTACAAGATTAACAAAACATCCTTACTAATCATCCTCAAAAGAGGCACGGATCACTAGGAAACAACAGGAACATATGGCATATTGATAAGAATAGATCAAGGACTTGGTGGAATTGCTAAGTCCCTGAAATCAGCATTAACAAATGCACCACTTAGCAAGCTTGTGCTAGTCACCACACACATCACAAAAATACATGGATGGCACCTCTGGAAAGATGGCAAAGCATATGACAAAACACATGTAGAGCTCATGGGCATATCATGCACACATTAATCATGGCAAAAATGACAAATAGCTATTTGGAGCAGCAGATCTGATAATTAACTCAAATAGCACTCTTCCAACAGCATTTCGGGCATCAAGATGAACTCAAATGAAAATGATGCAATGAGATGAAATTATGTGCTCTCTGAGATGAACATTTTGATATGCTATATGCCCAAAACGCATCTACGGATGCGGAGATATAGAAGGTCAAAGTATGCAAAAATAATCGGGGACTTAGGGAAAAAGATAAGTCAACCCTAGGGTTTACTATTCACCCAACGAGATCCACTGTTCACCCGACGAGATATGAGGTCGCCGGCGAGGGCCTCCTACTCCAGCGAGGAAAAGGACGCCGCTCCGGCGCGGGGGAGCCGGATCCGGCGAGAGGGAGGACGGGGCGGCGACGTGGCGACTCCGGCGAGGACTTGTGGCGGCGGGGCGAGGTCCGGTGGCAGCGGGGCGAGCTCCTGCCGGCGATGGCGCGCCAGGTGGCGGCGGCCGGCCCCGAGGAAGACGGCGGCGGGGCGCGGGCGTGAGGCGGCGGTGGAGATGGGCCTCGGGGGCCCGTCTTGGGCCTCCCGGGCCGGCGGCGGTGACGAAGTGGGGCGGCGGCACGGCGAATGGGAGGCGGACACGTGGCGGCGGCGGCTGGGTCGGACGAGTCCGGCCCGAGCGGACGCGTCCGGCGGCGAGAGGTGGGAGGCGACTAGGGTTTCACCCGTGATTTCGAATGGGGGAGATATTTATAGGCATAGAGGGAGCTAGGAGTGTCCAAATGAGGTGCGGTTTTTGGCCATGCGATCGTGATCGAACGCTCTAGATGATGGAGAGGGTTTTGGGCCAAATTGGAAGGGTGTTGGGCTGCAACACGCACGAGGCCTTTTCAGTCCCTCGGTTAACCGTTGGAGCATCAAACGAAGTCCAAATGTACGAAACTTGACAGGCGGTCTACCGGTAGTAAACCAAGGCCGCTTGGCAAGTCTCGGTCCAATCCGGAAATGTTTAACCCCCACACACGAAAGAAAGGTATAAATGGCCACCGGAGGAGAACGGAGCGCCAGAATGCAAAACGGACAACGGGGAAAATGCTCGGATGCATGAGACGAACACGTATGCAAATGCAATGCACATGATGATATGAATAAGAGATGCAAGACAACGAAAACAACACACGGAGACAAAAACCCGAACCCGAGAAAATAAAATAACTTAATGCCGGAAACGGCAAGAGTTGGATTACATATTAGGTAAATCATATCCGGGGTGTTACAAGTATTGCCATAACTCGTATAATGGATGCTTTTCGAAGGTTGAGGTACATGATTTTCAAAGGTTTCTTGGTTATGTGCTGAAGGATGGATACAGCTGGATGTAGGGATTGTTAGTTAGGGTGAGATATTATGCTTCCCCTGTATCCCCAACACCTGATTTCATAACCAAAAAGTTTCGGGAGTTTATAAGTGGGAATTCAAGTAGCTCGTAGGATATCTTTCCAACAGACACATGAAACGATATGGGATCTATCATATGTTTGTTTCCGGTTTATTCTGCAAGCCAATCCTTTGTTTTGTTTTGGTTTGTGGTATTTGAGTTGCTTCATGTCAAATGTGGATTCCATACCTTTTCCTAAATGGTGTTCTCACATTCCTATGTGTATACCAATCCTTTTCGATACGAGATGGTCATGCCAATTCTTTTCCAACCGACATGCTCCTCTTCAAGTGGATGCTATCATTTTCAACATGCGCAAGATCAGTTCTAAGTTTTCTCAATGGTGCTTGTTTCATCCATCCCAAGTTGTCTTTGTTTTCTCGCCCTCCCAACCTTTTTCTTCAAGGACTCTGATTTCTTATTCAAGTATCCTTTTATTGATGGCAAGTCTCTCCATTGTTTTCTGTCAATGTTCTTATCCGGTGATTCTCAGGAAGATACTAACGGAGCTTCAAGTTTGTCATTCTTCATTCTTTCTCTTCTCCGGTGAATTCAATTCAAGCTTTGTTGATCATAGTCCTTTCCTTGTTTTCAATGTTTTCTCATGCCGGTGCACTTCTGAATCATCCACCTCTTGCTATTCATGTTTATCTGGAGTGTTGAAGATATCCCAGAAGATTCAAGTTTCTATTCGTAATCCTTTCAAGCTATTTCGAGATCTTACCTTATTCAATCCATTTAATTCAACTGGTGCAATCTATCTTTTTAATTGTTCAATGGTGTATCTTTTGAGTGGACCCTAACCCACAGGTCTTTTCCCAGGATCTTACCTGACTCTTCTATTTTCCCGGTGTTACTCTCAAATTCTTCTCCAAGTTTGAAGTAAGAATGAATTATCATCAGTCATATGTATTTCTCCAAGATCCGCCAACTTCTTTTCATCGTGGCTCAACCTCTTCGCTTTTGATTCTCCCGTAGTGTCTCAACAATTCTTGGTGGTGTTTCTCGTCGTCATTCTCGAATTTTGATGACTGGAGAAGAGTTTTTCCTCCAATTCTTACCTGTTCTTCCAAAGATGTGAAGTTCAAGCTTGATGCCAACCTCTCATTATTGCTTTTGATTGTGACAATTCTTTTCACCCATCCGGAGTAATTCAGGAGTCTTTTCAGTTTGATTCTCCGAATGCCATCATTTCGGGTTTATTAATTCTCAGCTTTCAGCTCTCATTCTCCAAATCTTACGGGTGCATCGCTCAAGTATTCTCTAGTAAGTTCATGATCTCGTCGTTTCTCTTGTATCTAAATTGCTTCAAGTATCTTTGTTCATTTTCTAATTCCTCCCGGTGATTCATTCTCTTTTCTTCATTCGTATTCAATTCTTGCGGTGGTTCATTCAACATTCCTCTTCCGTTGTTATCGTATCAATTCATTCGTTGTTTCAATCCAACCAGTGGATCATTGAAGACTTTTCTCAAGTTTGTGCCATATCTATCTTAATCCTTTCTATGGAAATAATTAGTATGCCAAATCCATTGCTTGTCATCAATCTAAATTGGTGAAGGATACGCATAACGTAATTCTTATTATTGTTTCATCCAAGGGATCTAATTTCCTCTTCCATAGTTGTTCATCTTTCTTTTACAGAGCTCCAAGTTATTTCAATTATATCATTTCATAGCTTCATCTAATAATTGCTAGGCTTCTCCCAGAGTTCTTTTCAATTTTCCCTTTCGTTTGATCATTCTTTTATTATCGGAGTTCTCACGAAGGCTCAACATCGTGGTTCGTCAAGGTTTCCTATCATTCTTCAATTGTTCTTCAATATTTTTCTCGGAGTTAAGATCTGCCAAGCTATACTGTAAATTAAACATGGTGCTCAACACATGTTTGTTTTGAGGAGTTCAAACATTCTTCATCTTGCATTTCGAAGTGAAATTCTTTCTACGTTATCTTTTGAGATGGTGTTATGTCATTCTTGACAATTTCCCTTCGTATGTCATGATTCAACAGTTGTTAAGAATGAGATATTTTAAACCCATCATTTTCTCTTTGTTCATGAGATCCTTTGCATCCCATCGATCTCTTCGTGGGAGTTATCTTGGGTTATATTACACCTAAAGATTTCCTTTAGGATTGTTGCTATTTATGGTGCTTATAAATGACCGAAATTCTTCATTTATCCTCCCAGTGAAATAAGTTTCTCGTCTCCTTGTTGATATCAGTCCAATCTATTGTTTCCGTTAGTGGCAGAATTTCACCTCATAATTTTGAGACGTTTTTCATAAGCCCACAACAACCTTATTCTTTTGTTGTTTAATTTTCAACAACTCCGTTCAATCCTTCTTTGCAAGGATGCTCTTCAAATTCAATTTTGGCAGGGGTTGTCATTTTTCTTTTCCGTCCCTTTTATCCCAACAATATAGCTTCCATTCTTTTGATCCACAGGCATTGTGTTGTTGCTCTCTTCATACCATCATCTCGTTTTCCCAAGATCATGTTCTTTCCTTTGCTTATCCATTCAACCAGAGTGTCGTTTCATCCATCCAAGTTCTCTCATCTTATCAAGTTTTGCCTCCCTTCTCAACCGGAGTGCTGTCTGAAATCTTTCTTACCCCTTATGCCATTCTTTCAATAGTTCCGGAGGCAGTGTGTTGTTGATTTTGTCAAGTATCCTCTCATCTTGTCAAATTCATGTTCAATTCCTTCCATTTACTGTCAGAGTGCTGTCCAATTTATATCATTCTTATTCCTTCTCTATCTTGTTTTAACCGGAGTGTTGTGTCTATCATTCCTCTTCTAACCGGACTCTCATCCAAGTGCTTTCATTTTGCCAAGTTCATATTTTTTACATTGCATTTCCAACCGGAGTGTTGTCGTAATTGATCTTTATCGTTCCTTGTACATCTCGTTTCAACCGGAGTGCTTGCATGTACTTCTTGTCCATTGTAACCCTTTTCTTATGTCTTTCAACCTACAAGGTTCTTGTAATGTTCCTTGTTCCTCTTTTCCAATGGAGTGTTTTCAACTTTGTTCATCTTTGTTGTATTCTTTCTTTCAATTTGTTTCAACCTCGCAAGGTTCTTTGGTTTCACTCATTTTTCAAGGAAGCAACTTAGTTTTACCTCTTCTCTTCCTCTTCCGTTTCTCAACGGTGCCATCTTTAGATCTCGGGACAAGATCCTCTTGTAGTGGTGGAGTGTTGTAATGCCCCGAGACTGTTGCGTCAGGTGTCGTCCATTTATTCGCTGTCTTTGCCATGTTGTTTCCTTGCGTGTTGCATTTTGCCTTGTCATCATCTGCATTGCATCTGCATGTTTTCAAAACATGCATCCGTCCGGGTCTCCCAGTTCTTTCCATTGTCCGTTCTGAGCCCAACCACACTTGCACGCACCCGTGTCACCTCCGTAATATTATTTTATAAGTGGCCGTAAAATGTTCTCGAAATGGGATGAAAGTTGGCGTGCGGTTTTGTTATGTTGTTAGTAGGCCGCCTGCCAAGTTTCATCGCATTAGGAGTCCGTTTGACGCCCCAATGGTTAACTATAGCGGCATTATAGTCGGTCTAACGTAGGACCTTTTCGGTCTCCAGAAACTGTTGCCAGGCTGCCATTCTCTCCCTCTTCTCAGCCCAACCCATCTAGACAGCCCACTTGGTCCAACCTAACCCCCCCTCCGCTCCGGACCGTTCAATGGCGATCGAACGGCTCTGAAACGGAGAAAAACCCTAACCCTAGCGCCTTTCTATATATAGACGCCCCCTGCCATTTTGTCCTCCTACCTACCCCCTCCTCAATTTCCGCACCGCCAGCCACCTCCTACCTGCAGCCACCGCCCCCTCCTCGGAATTCGTGCCCGGCCAGCCCTCCGCCACCAAGTGGCATGCCACCACTGGCCGCGCCACCGCAGCCGACGCCCGTAGCCAACCGGACGCCGCCACGTCTTCCCCCGCCAGCCTCCACCGCCACAGGCCCGGCAAGCCTACGCGGGGCCCGCCCGAGCCCATCGGGGCCCGAGCGATCCACCGCCGCCGCCCGAACGCCCGTGCCAGGGAGCTCGCCTGCTCCATCCGCCCGACTGCATCGCCTTGCGCGTCGCCTCCATCCCGCCGGTCGCCGGAGTGCCCTCGCCGGCGAACAAAGGCCACCCCGCGCCGCCCTGCTCTTTCCCCATCTTCTTATCCCTCTCTCCCTCACCCTCTCTCTCTCCCGCAGGTACCCAGCCACCGCCATGGTGCTGCCCCGTCCATCACCTGACGCCGGCCATGTGGGGCCCAGCTCCTCGCCCGTCGCTGGATCCGGGGACCCCGCGCCCGGATCCCTCCATCCCCGGCGAGCTCCGCCTCCCTCCATCACCGGAGCTCCTCTGGCAGCCGCGCCATCCTCTGCTTCGGGCAGCTGCTTGATCGCACCCGTGGCCGTTGACCGCAAGCGTGGACCGCATCCCGCGCCAAGGCCCAGCGCGAGGGCCTTCTCTGCTTCAGGCCATGAGGCCCAATGTGAGCAGTTCCGTTAGCCCAGTCCGCTCAAGTTTCAGCCCGTAGTATTTTTTTTCCGGCGCTGCGATTTGCCTAATTATCCAGGAGTTTGGCAGTTTTGCAGAATAGTCCCCCTAGATCATGCATTTAATAACTCATAAATGGTGCATCGGATTAAATTGATTTATATATGAAAAATGCTTAGAATTTTGTCTAGTTTCACAATATCCAACTTTCATGCATGTTTAAAATGTTTAAAATGATGTTTGCATATAATTTTCCTACTGCCATGTTAAAATGATTTAATTCATAACTTAATAACCGTACCTCCTTTTTAAATAAACTTTATATGTAAATGGGGTAGAAAAATACCAAGTTTAACATGGTCCACTTATCTTGCATGTTTAATAACTCTAAAATTGTGTATAGGGCAGAACAGTAGCTAATTCGAATATATGCCCATGAGGATTTTTTCAGACTTGTTGCTTGTTGTTCCGGCCTCATTTAAACTTTCCTAGATAGGTAGTTTTCTTATGCTTCACCTCTTTTCATGTTTAATAACATTTAATATTGTTGGGTACATAAACAAGAGTGAACTAAATAATCGAATGTGGTGTTTCGTTGATATGCAACTTGTTACATATTAAGCCCCATTTAATTTGTAGTGTTGTTTGTGCACTTTGCCATGCCATGCTTATTTAAACCGGACATGCATCATCCTTGGTTGTGCAAAATTCCATGTTTATGCTTGTTGGTTTACCATGTTGTTTGCTCCTTTCCGGTGTTGCTTCTTCTTGTTAGTTCCGGTAACATCGCGTTTGTGATGATCCGTTCGACTACGTCCGTTTGTCTTCTTCGTGGACTCATTCCTCTTCCTCGCGGGATCTCAGGCAAGATGACCATACCCTCGAAATCACTTCTATCTTTGCTTGCTAGTTGTTCGTTTTATCGCTATGTCGTGCTACCTACCACTTGTTATATCATGCCTCCCATATTGCCAAGTCAAGCCTTTAACCCACCTTCCTAGCAAACCGCTGTTTCGCTATGTTACCGCTTTTGCTCAGCCCCTCTTATAACATTGTTAGTTGCAGGTGAAGTTGAAGTTTGTTCCATGTTGGAACATGGATATTGTTGGGATATCACAATACCTCTTATTTTCATTAATGCATCTATATACTTGGTAAAGGGTGGAAGGCTTGGCCTTACGCCTGGTGTTTTGTTCCACTCTTGTCGCCTTAGTTTCCGTCATACCGGTGTTATGTTCCTTGATTTTGCGTGCCTTACGTGGTTGGGTGTTATGGGAACCCCTTGATAATTCGCCTTGAATAAAACTCCTCCAGCAAGGCCCAACCTTGGTTTTACATTTGCCTAACAACCTATTACCCTTCCCTTGGTCGGCCAACCCGAGGATCATCTTTATTTTTAACCCCCCGGGCCAGTGCTTCTCTAAGTGTTGGTCCGAACTGGGCGATGTCCAGTGCCCCCTGAGCAACCAGGGTCTATGCCAACCCGACGTCTTGCCCATCCGGTGTGGCCTGAGAACGAGATATGTGCAGCTCCTATCGGGATTTGTCGGCACATTCGGGCGGTCTTGCTGGTCTTGTTTTACCATTGTCGAAATGTCTTGTAACCGAGATTCTGAGACTGATCAGGTTTTTCCGGGAGAAGGAATATCCTTCATTGACCGTGAGAGCTTGTGATTGGCTAAGTTGGGACACCCCTACAGGGTATAAACTTTCGAGATCCGTGCCCGTGGTTATGTGGCAGATGGGAATTTGTTAATGTTTGGTTGTAGAGAACTTGACACTTAACTTCATTAAAATGAATCCAACGCGTATGTAGCCGTGATGGTCTCTTTTCGGCGGAGTCCGGGAAGTGAACACGGTCTTGTGTTATGCTTGAACGTAAGTAGTTTTAGGATCACTTCTTGATCACTTCTAGCTTCTCGACCATTGCGTTGCTTCTCTTGTCACTCTAATTTGCGTATGTTAGCCACCATATATGCTTAGTGCTTGCTGCAGCTCCACCTCATTAGCTTATCCTACCCATAGGCTTAAATAGTCTTGATCTCGCGGGTGTGAGATTGCTGAGTCACAGATACTTCCAAATAGGTGCAGGTGCCGATGATACCAGTGCAGGTGGCGCAACCAAGCTCAAGTGGGATCTTGATGAAGATCTTGATCGCTGTTTTGTGTCTTTTCCGGTTGATCAGTAGTGGAGCCCAGTTGGGATGATTGGGGATCTAGCATTTGGGGTTGTCTTCTTTTATTTTGGTTCCATAGTCGGACCTTGATTGTACTCTGGATGATGTATGTTTAACTTGTTATTTGTGTGAAGTGGCGATTGTAAGCCAACTCTTTATCCCTTTCTTATTCAGTACATGGGATTGTGTGAAGATTACACCACTTGCGACTAAACCACCATGCAGTTATGCCTCTAAGTCATCCCTTGACACGGGAGATATAGCCGCATCGTGGGTGTTACAATTTGGTAATCAGAGCCATCCCCGACTTAGGAGCCCCTGCTTGATCGAAATGCTAACGTTGTTGAGTCTAGAACAAAATGTTTTGAGTCTTAGGAATATATATATCAGAGAGTAGGATTCTTTTTACTCCTTAGTCCCTTCGTCGCTCTGGTGAGGCCTCCTGACGTAGAAGTTTGGATTCTCCTCTCCTCAAATTTCACGAATTTTTTTAGGATCACGTGGGTATCTTGGAATCGTTCTAATAGTCTTGTGACAAGAACATTGTTCTTGGTGACTCCTGATATTTAGGGGTTGTGGCAGTGTCCCGGGGAGTTGAGCTCCGAGGTGTTGTCGTCACAATTTTTTCATTGCAGTTCTGGAATACCTGAGTTCGCCGACATCGAAAATATCTTTTATGTAGTTGTTGGTGAGATAACCTCGACGCCACCCAGTACTTGGGCGAGAGTTCAGGATTATTGCCATAACTCGTATAATGGATGCTTTTCGAAGGTTGAGGTACATGATTTTTGAAGGTTTCTTGGTTATGTGTTGAAGGATGGATACAGCTGGATGTAGGGATTGTTAGTTTGGGTGAGATATTATGCTTCCCCTGTATCCCCAACACCTGATTTCATAACCAAAAAGTTTCGGGAGTTTATAAGTGGGAATTCAAGTAGCTCGTAGGATATCTTTCCAACAGACACATGTTACGATATGGGATCTATCATATGTTTGTTTCCGGTTTATTCTGCAAGCCAATCCTTTGTTTTGTTTTGGTTTGTGGTATTTGAGTTGCTTCATATCAAATGTGGATTCCATACCTTTTCCTAAATGGTGTTCTCACATTCCTATGTGTATACCAATCCTTTTCGATACGAGATGGTCATGCCAATTCTTTTCCAACCGACATGCTCCTCTTCAAGTGGATGCGATCATTTTCAACATGCGCAAGATCAGTTCTAAGTTTTCTCAATGGTGCTTGTTTCATCCATCCCAAGTTGTCTTTGTTTTCTCGCCCTCCCAACCTTTTTCTTCAAGGACTCTGATTTCTTATTCAAGTATCCTTTTATTGATGGGAAGTCTCTCCATTGTTTTCTGTCAATGTTCTTATCCGGTGATTCTCAGGAAGATACTAACGGAGCTTCAAGTTTGTCATTCTTCATTCTTTCTCTTCTCCGGTGAATTCAATTCAAGCTTTGTTGATCATAGTCCTTTCCTTGTTTTTAATGTTTTCTCATGCCGGTGCACTTCTGAATCATCCACCTCTTGCTATTCATGTTTATCTGGAGTGCTGAAGATATCCCAGAAAATTCAAGTTTCTATTCGTAATCCTTTCAAGCTATTTCGAGATCTTACCTTATTCAATCCATTTAATTCAACTGACGCAATCTATCTTTTTAATCGTTCAATGGTGTATCTTTTGAGTGGGCCCTAACCCACAGGTCTTTTCCCAAGATCTTACCTGATTCTTCTATTTTCCCGGTGTTACTCTCAAATTCTTGTCCGAGTTTGAAGTAAGAATGAATTATCATCAATCATATGTATTTCTCCAAGATCCGCCAAATTCTTTTCATCGTGGCTCAACCTCTTCGCTTTTGATTCTCCCGTAGTGTCTCAACAATTCTTGGTGGTGTTTCTCGTTGTCATTTTCGAATTTTGATGACCGACGAAGAGTTTTTCCTCCAATTTTGACCCGTTCTTCCAAAGATTTGAAGTTCAAGCTTGATGCCAACCTCTCATTATTGCTTTTGATTGTGACAATTCTTTTCACCCATCCGGAGTAATTCAGGAGTCTTTTCAGTTTGATTCTCCCGAGGCCATCATTTCGGGTTTATTCATTCTCAGCTTTCAGCTCTCATTCTCCAAACTTACATGTGCATCTCTCAAGTATTCTCCAGTAAGTTTATGATCTCTTCGTTTCTCTTGTATCTAAATTGCTTCAAGTATCTTCGTTCATTTTCTAATTCCTCCCGGTGATTCATTCTCTTTTCTTCATTCGTATTCAATTCTTGCGGTGGTTCGTTCAACATTCCTCTTCCGTTGTTATTGTATCAATTCATTCGTTGTTTCAATCCTACCGGTGGATCGTTGAAGACTTTTCTCAAGTTTGCGCCATATCTATCTTAATCCTTTCTACAAAAATAAGTACTATGCCAAATCCGTTGCTTTTAATGAATCTAAATTGGTGAAGGATACGCATAACGTAATTCTTATTATTGTTTCATCCAAGGGATCTAATTTCTTCATCCAGAGTTGTTCATCTTTCTTTTAAGGAGCTCCAAGTTATTTCAATTATATCATTTCAAAGCTTCATCTAATTATTGGAAGGCTTCTCCTGCAGTTCTTTTCAATTTTCCCTTTCGTTTGATCATTCTTTTATTACCGGAGTTCTCACGAAGGCTCAACATCGTGGTTCGTCAAGGTTTCCTTTCATTCTTCAATTGTTCTTCAATTATTTTCTCGGAGTTAAGATCCGCCAAGCCATAGTCTAAATTAAACATGGTGCTCAACACATGTTTGTTTTGAGGAGTTCAAACATTCTCCATCTTGCATTTTGATGTGCAATTCTTTCTACCTTATCTTTTGAGATGGTGTTATGTCATTCTTGACAATTTCCCTTCGTATGTCATGATTAAGAATGAGGTATTTTAAACCCATCATTTTCTCTTCGTTCATGAGATCCTTTGCATCCCATCGATCTCTTCGTTGGAGTTATCTTTGGTTATATTTCACCTAAAGCTTTCCCTAAGGATTGTTGCTATTTATGGTGCTTATAAATGACCCAAGTTCTTCATTTATCCTCCTGGTGAAATAAGTTTCCCGTCTGCTTGTTGATATCAGTCCAATCTATTGTTTCTGTTAGTGGCAGAATTTCACCTCATAATTTTGAGACGTTTTTCATAAGCCCACAACAACCTTATTATTTTGTTGTTTAATTTTCAACAACTCCGTTCAATCCTTCTTTGCAAGGATGCTCTTCAAATTCAAATTTGGCAGGAGTTGTCATTTTTCTTTTCCGTCCCTTTTATCCCAACAATATAGCTTCCATTCTTTTGATCCACAGGCATTGTGTTGTTGCTCTCTTCATCCCGTCATCTTGTTTTGCCAAGATCGTGTTCTTTCCTTTGCTTATCCATTCAACCGGAGTGTCGTTTCATCCATCCAAGTTCTCTCATCTTATCAAGTTTTGCCTCCCTTCTCAACCGGAGTGTTGTCTGAAATATTTCTTACCCCTTGTGCCATTCTTTCAAAAGTTTCGGAGGCACTGTGTTGTTGATTTCGTCAAGTATCCTCTCATTATGTCAAATTCATGTTCAATAACTTCCATTTACAGTCGGAGTGCTGTCCAATTTATATCATTCTTATTCCTTCTCTATCTTGTTTTAACCGGAGTGTTGTGTCTATCATTCTTCTTCTAACCGGACTCTCATCCAAGTGCTTTCACTTTGCCAAGTTCATATTCTTTACCTTTCCATTTCCAACCGGAGTGTTGTGGTAATTGATCTTTATCGTTCCTTGTATATCTCGTTTCAACCGGAGTGCTTGCATGTACTTCTTGTCCATTGTAATCCTTTTCTTATGTCTTTCAACCTACAAGGTTCTAGTAATGTTCCTTGTTCCTCTTTTCTAACGGAGTGTTTTCAACTTTGTTCATCTTCGTTGTATCTTTCTTTAAATTTGTTTCAACCTCGCAAGGTTCTTTAGTTTCACTCATTTGTGAAAGAAGCAACTTAGTTTTACCTCTTCTCTTCCTCTTCCGTTTCTCAACGATGCCATCTTTAGATCTCGGGACGAGATCCTCTTGTAGTGGTGGAGTGTTGTAATGCCCCGAGACCGTTGCGCCAGGTGTCTTCCAGTTATTCGCTGTCTTTTCCATGTCATTTTCTTGCGTGTTGCATTTTGCCTTGTCATCATCCACATTGCATCTGCATGTTTTCAAAACTTGCATCCGTCCGGGTCTCCCAGTTCTTTCGGTTGTCCGTTCCGAGCCCAACCACACTTGCGCGCACCCGCGGCACCTCTGAAGTATTATTTTATAAGTGGCCATAAAATGTTCTCAAAATGGGATGAAAGTTGGCGTGCGGTGTTGTTATGTTGTTAGTAGGTCGCCTGCCTAGTTTCATCTCATTCGGAGTCCGTTTGACGCCCCAACGGTTAACTATAGCGGCATTATAGCCAGTCTAACGTCGGACATTTTCAGTCTCTGGAAACTGTTACTGGGCTGCCATTATCTCCCTCTTCTCAGCCCAACCCATCTACACAGCCCACTAGGTCCAACCTAACCCCCCTCCGCTCCGGACCGTCCGATGGCGATCGAACGGCTCTGAAACGGAGAAAAATCCTAACACTAGCCCCTTTCTATATATAGATGCCTCCCCTGCCATTTTTGGCCTCCTACCTACCCCCGTCCTCAATTTCCACGCCGACGTCCACCTCCTACCTGCAGCCGCCGCCCCCTTCCTCGGAATCCATGCCTGGCCAGCCCTCCGCTGCCAAGTGGCACACCACCACTGGCCGTGCAGCCGCAGCCGACGCCCGCGGCCAACCGGACACCGCCACGTCTTCCCCCGCCCGCCTCCACCGCCGTAGGCCCGCCAAGCCCGTGCGGGGCCTGCCCGAGCCTATCGGGGCCCGAGTGCTCCAGTGCCGCCGCCCGAGCACCCGTGCCAGGAAGCTTGCCTGCTCCAACCGCCCAACCACGCCGCCTTGCGCGTCGCCTCCATCCCGCCGGTCGCTGGAGTGCTGTCGCTGGCGAACCCTAGGCCGTCCCGCGCCACCCTGCTCCTTCCCCATCTTCTTCTCCCTATCTCCCTCACCCCCTCTCTCTCTCGCAGGTACCCAGCCACCGCGACGGCGCTTCCCTGTCCATCTCCTTCCCCATCTTCTTCTCCCTCTCTCCCTCGGCCTCTCTCTCTCTCTCTCGCAGGTACCCAGCCACCGCCACGGCACTGCCCTGTCCATCTCCTTCCCCATCTTCTTCTCCCTCTCTCCGTCACCCTCTCTCTCCCGCAGGGACCCCGCGCCGGGATCCCTCCATCCCCAGCGAGCTCCGCCTCCCTCTGTCGCCGGAGCTCCGCTGGTGGCCGCGCCATCCTCTGCTTCAAGCAGCTGCTCGATCGCACCCGTGGTCGTTGACCGCGCGCGTGGGCCGCATCCCGCGCCAAGGCCCAGTACCAGGGACTTCTCTGCTTCAGGCCATGAGGTCCAATGTGAGCAGTTCCGTCAAACCAGTCTGCTCGAGTTTTAGCCCGCAGTATTTTTTTCTGGCGCTGCGATTTTCCTAATTATCCAGGAGTTTGGCAGTTTTGCAGAATAGTCCCCCGAGATCATGCATTTAATAACTCACAAATTGTGCATCAGATTAAATTGATTTATATATGAAAACTGCTTAGAATTTTGTCTAGTTTCACAATATCCAACTTTCATGCATGTTTAAAATGTTTAAAATGATGTTTGCATATAATTTTCCTACTGCCATGTTAAAATGATTTAATTCATAACTTAATAACCGTACCTCCTTTTTAAATAAACTTTATATGTAAATGGGGTAGAAAAATACCAAGTTTAACATGGTCCACTTATCTTGCATGTTTAATAACTCTAAAATTGTGTATAGGGCAGAACAGTAGCTAATTCGAATATATGCCCATGAGGATTTTTTTCAGACTTGTTGCTTGTTGTTCCGGCCTCATTTAAACTTTCCTAGATAGGTAGTTTTCTTATGCTTCACCTCTTTTCATGTTTAATAACATTTAATATTGTTGGGTACATAAACAAGAGTGAACTAAATAATCGAATGTGGTGTTTCGTTGATATGCAACTTGTTACATATTAAGCCCCATTTAATTTGTAGTGTTGTTTGTGCACTTTGCCATGCCATGCTTATTTAAACCGGACATGCATCATCCTTGGTTGTGCAAAATTCCATGTTTATGCTTGTTGGTTTACCATGTTGTTTGCTCCTTTCCGGTGTTGCTTCTTCTTGTTAGTTCTGGTAACGTCGCGTTTGTGAGGATCTGTTCAACTACGTCCGTTTGTCTTCTTCCTGGACTCGTTCTTCTTCCTTGCGGGATCTCACGCAAGATGACCATACCCTTGAAATCAATTCTATCTTTGCGTGCTAGTTGTTCGTTCTATCGCTATGTCGTGCTACCTACCACTTGTTATATCATGCCTCCCATATTGCCAAGTCAAGCCTTGGACCACCTTCCTAGCAAACCGTTGTTTGGCTATGTTACCGCTTTTGCTCAGCCCCTCTTATAGCATTGTTAGTTGTAGGTGAAGCTGAAGTTTGTTCCATGTTGGAACATGGATATTGTTGGGATATCACAATACATCTTATTTTAATTAATGCATCTATATACTTGGTAAAGGGTGGAAGGCTCGGCCTTATGCCTGGTGTTTTGTTCCTCTCTTGCCGCCTTAGTTTCCGTCATACCGGTGTTATGTTACTTGATTTTGCGTTCCTTACACGGTTGGGTGTTATGGGAACCCCTTGACAGTTCACCTTGAATAAAACTCCTCCAGCAAGGAAGAACCTTGGTTTTAGATTTGCCTAACAACCTTTTACCATTCCATTGGGTCGGCCAACCCGAGGGTCATCTTTATTTTTAACCCCCCGGGCCAGTGCTTCTCTAAGTGTTGGTCCGAACTAGGCGATGTACGGCGCCTCCTGAGCAACCAGGGTCTATGCCAACCCGACGTCTTGCCCATCCGGTGTGCCCGGAGAACGAGATATGTGCAGCTCCTATCAGGATTTGTCGGCACATTCGGGCGGTTTTGCTGGTCTTGTTTTACCATTGTCGAAATGTCTTGTAACCTGGATTCCGAGACTGATCGGGTCTTTCTGGGAGAAGGAATATCCTTCGCTGACCGTTAGAGCTTGTGATGGGCTAAGTTGGGACACCCTTGCAGGGTATAAATTTTCGAGAGTCGTGCCCGCGGTTATGTGCCAGATGGGAATTTGTTAATGTCCGGTTGTAGAGCACTTGACACTTAACTTCTTTAAAATGAATCCACCGCATGTGTAGCCATGATGGTCTCTTTTCGGCGGAGTCCAGGAAGTGAACAAAGTCTTGTGTTATGCTTGAACGTAAGTAGTTTCAGGATCACTTCTTGATCACTTCTAGCTTCTCGACCGTTGTGTTTCTTCTCATCTTGCTCTTATTTGCGTATGTTAGCCACCATATGTGCTTAGTGCTTGCTGCAGCTCCAGCTCATTACCTTATCCTACCCATAAGCTTAAATAGTCTTGATCTCGCGGGTGTGAGATTGCTGAGTCCTCGTGACTCACAGATACTTCCAAACAGGTGCAGGTGCCAATGATACCAGTGTAGGTGGCGCAACTGAGCTCAAGTGGGAGCTCGATAAAGATCTTGATCATTGCTTTGTGTCTTTTCCGGTTGATCAGTAGTGGATCTCAGTTGGGACGATCGGGGATCTAGCATTTGGGGTTGTCTTATTTTATTTTGGTTCCGTAGTCGGACCTTGATTGTACTCTAAACGATGTATGTTTAACTTGTTATTTGTGTGAAGTGGCGATTGTAAGCCAACTCTTTATCCCTTTCTTATATAGTACATGGGATTGTGTGAAGATTACCCCACTTGCGACTAAACCACCATGCGGTTATGCCTCTAAGTCGTGCCTCGACACATGGGAGATATAGCCGCATCGTGGGTGTTACAAAGAAGGAGCAGGAGAAGCAAAGGAAGAGATGGGCGATAGGGGCTCCGCCCCCTCGACCCATTTATAGCCAAGGGGAGGCCAACTGCTGGCCTCCATGATCTAAGGTAATAATGATATTTTTCTGCATGCAGCAGAGACTTGTCAAGTCGGGCTGTTTCCGAGGCGGCGTGGGGAAGCGAAGACGCCCACGTCGTATCGATCGCTACACGTCAAGTGGGGCCGCAGGCTGTTGGGGCCCGCGACGCTCCGCACTTGCCCTTTGGCTTCGCCTCGAAGCCAAGTCCGAGCGTGCCTTGGGACCAGTAGCTACTGTCAGTGTCCTGCGAACGGGGGTCCCCAGACTTGCCTGCCTGCGGCCCACAGCGCGGCTCCGCTAGTGGCCCTGTATGGCCCATCTTTACCAGCAAACACTCAAGACCCTTGCGAGGGGCCAAGCCTCGCGAGGTGGACGACACAAAACCTCCCCAGGGGCGGCCTCACCAGGCTGGCTCATGAGGGGCAGAGAGATCAAGGCAAGGGACACCTCGCGAGGTTTGTGTGACACAAGCCATGATGACTGGAGCCAAGCAGGCACCAGCGCATGCAATGTCCTCATTTCCTCTTTGGTGCTAAAGGGGGCAAGCGTAGTCCAGGAGTCCCGAGGCATTAGGTAAAGGTTTCCATATTGGTGTAACAAGACCAAGACCGGCAGGACAGCAGGATGGAGGTCACCGTGGACCCAGGACGGCCTCACCACCAGAGCCTTTGGCAGGCGAAGACCATCTTTTGTCAGGATAGCTTGTACTAGTTGTCCCCCTTCAAATTGGCCATTGTGGGATCCCTTCCCACCTAATATCTGGGAACAGGACCCGGGCCTCTATATATAGGACCAGCCACAATCGTAGGGAGACAACTCATTCTGAGAGGATCCGAGGTAGCATCAACTCACCAAGCACAAGAACACCTCACCTCAGGAGGTTGTTCTTCCATAGTTAAAAAAACCAGAAAGGTTGTCGGTTCAGGTTTTTACCGGTCGGACCGCCGGTTCACCGGTTCAATTGTCGGTTTTTGAAGCAATAGAATAATATATGTTGAGTAATATATGTGCTAATATAGTGTGAAACAATGGCCAAATAAAATTATTTATATGTAGTGGACCACAAAGTAGCACCGCTGAGTTGGTTATTGGGCCATGGGCAAGCCCCACATACTGCTCATACATCCTGGGATCGAATTTCACTTCTCCAAATTTCTATTAAAAAATGTCCTGGTTTTATCCGGTTCAATGGCCCGGTTTTTCACCGGTTTTCCAAAAAACTGGCCGGTTTGACCCGTTTTCTCCAGTCTGATTGCAGAATGGTCTTATTAGCTTAAAAACCATTGAGGTTGCCGGTTCCGGTTTTCTCCGGTTCGACCACCGGTCCTGTCTGGTTTTCTAAACTATGTGTTCTTCCCTTGTAACTGTTCATCCTCAGCCCTAGAGGCAATCTACCACACCACACTAGAGTAGGGTATTACACCACATCGGTGGCCCGAACCAGTATAAACTCTTGTGTCTCTTCTTCTTTGTGTCCGCCAAGCTAGGAGGTGAGATCATGATGCGTGCGAGCTAGAGAGGGGGAGATCTTTGTGCACACCCCAATGTTCGAACCTTAACGGTTTTGCCAGAACCCGAAATCCGACACTATGCCCACGGTCGCCTCCGTCTCACTCTCCTGCACACGTGGGTAGGTCGGCCGCCGCTTGCGGTGGCCGATAGCACCGGCAGGCCTCGTCGGGGCCGGCTTTGCCACGGCCAGGCGCGGGCGAGAGGAAGAAGATGGTGCCGGCCTGGCCAGCAGGCCAGGCGGGCCCCACCACCACGCGCGACTCCACCCGTCAGCCCCTCCGTGCATTGACCCATCCACGCTGACGTGGATAAGTGGAGGTGTACTCCTGCTGAGTATGCTTTCCCTGATCGAAAGCGTACTTTGTTTCCTCTTTGGGTCGTAATGCATTTTCCTCTCTGCAAAACGTATTTTCAGAAAGGAGCATTCTGTTTTTCCAGCCAAGGGCCTGTTTGTGATGATTTTATTATAGATAGGTCCCTGGTAGAAAAACCCTTATAACTTTTTGCCCACAACTTCAAATGAGGTGATTCCAAAGCCCATTTCTTCATCTCGTCGAGCCCGTTCAGTTGGTATAATTTTCAATATGGTTTGACATAATGGAAATGACCATTTTGCCATTTCTCCTAATCATCCCCCTCCAAGAGAGAACCCTTTCCGGCGATTCTTTTCGTGGCTTCACCACACATCTTCCCGGAGCCTTATTCATCCCAAGGCAAGCCACGACACCCACTTGCATGATGGCCATGCAGTAGCCATGGTTTTCAACTTGAATATTTAATAAATTTCTGATTGCTTTTATACCGTTATCGTTGTTTTGGTGATGCTTGTGGATCTGTGTTTACTTTCATGAAATGTTTTTATGCACCTGGTTACCATGTACTATTTGCTAGTATCTCTGTCGTATGTCATGTTTGGTAGTATTAAATGATGGTGTTGGTCATGTACTTCAGAGCATGACTATCGTCTGCCACCGAGTACCATAATCATGCATGTTCCTTTGCATCTAGCTGGTTATATGCTTCCTGGTAGTATTTTTGATATGTTCTTGCTTAGTATTTATTGTTGATGCTAGTGGTCATGTTATGCTACGAGTAGTGCTATGTTTGTGATATTCATGCCCATCAGTATGCCATGCTCATTCGGATATATGATTCATTGTGGTTATGCTCGATGATTATGTTGCACCTCTATGCTTATGTTGATATCATGCTCATGCATTGTAGTTGCATCGTGTTATTTTAATATGACTTAGCTTATTGCATTCAAGTTTAACTGGACTTAAATGAACTTGAACAACTGTTGGCTGTGTCATAGTGCCATCGTATCAAGTTGACTAGTGCAACCACACTTGCCTTTATGGGAGGGTCCTAACTTGGTCTATTGTCATGCCTCTCGCCGGTGCCTCCAACGAGGAAAGGTTATGCACGGGCGCTACCTTGGCCGGGTAGGACAACATAAGCCTTGTGTGCCCATGTTTGGTTTTGAGCTCATGTCCCCGTTTGGGACCGTTTTTCCACAATGGCGGCCATTGATGCCTTTGGTAGGCACGGGGCCACCCATGACTTAGCGCAGAGTGAGTTAGTCGGAGTGGCTGGGAGAGTGTCATGGCAGTAGGACAGTTTTGTCGGAACGCCGTTGGTCCACCCGAATGGGAGTGCGAGGCCACGGGTTTCGTGGTGTCGGTACAGTGTTCTAACCTATGCAGAGTGTGTGTCAAATCTATCAATAGCCGCGCCCGCGGATATGGGTCCAGTTCATCATCGGTCACACTATGGGTCAATAGTAATAATAATGATGATGTGCTTAATAACAACCCCGGTTCGATGATGAAAGAAGTTGTTTGATCTTTATGTGAACGTGAGAGGATCACCGTGGTATCGAGGATATCGAGTTGTTGGATATTTGTGGTGTTATGCGAGAACCATGGGTAAAGGTCAAGCTCCTGGTGGTCATGTATTGATTACTACGGTATTTTTTATACCAAGCTTGATTTGATCCTGAGATGCTCGTGTGATGTCCGAGGATGGTAAGTGATGCATGTGATGGTTATGAGGTAACCCCGAGCAGAGTAAGTTGATGCATGATAGTGGCATCATGTTGCATGTTAGTATCATCATGTTTATATGTTCATGCCATGCTTATATTGTGCTATTGTTATCATGTTGTTCATGCCATTTTGTTTAGATGATATCATGTTAATCCTTGTTAACCTGTAATTGGCATGCTATTGTATGTCTTGAATGCTTATGGTTATTGTGAGCTTGCAAGTACATTCAATGTACTGACCTGGCGTGTCATGCCAGTTTGCAGGTCAAGCCGGATTTAATGCTTGTTTGCCATGGATTCTTTGTTTGCGAGCTAGGATAAGCGTTCCAGCCAGAGTCCCTGCGGAGTGGATTTCACCACCGTCTTCGTTGTTCCACTGCTAGAGTTATTGCGCTGCTTCGAGTGGTTCCGCTGCTTGCATAGAGCAACAGTGGCAAGCGTAGGGTCGCCGTGCCGATGTAACCCCTTGTACCCAGTATAGATTGTAATAAAGAGCTGATTTGTTCTATGCTAAGCAATGCTGTATTCCAGAAGACTTCTCCTCAATCTCTGGGCTGGAATACGGGGCGTTCCGGTTTCTCTAAGCCGGGGAAGCCAGGCTTGGTATCAGAGCAGGTCTGGCTGTAGGAAGCCCTAGCCCGCGCGAACGTTAGAAAGCGGTAGTATAGAGCCCAGGTGGTTTGTTGCACTTGTTTGTTGCATTTGTTTGTTGCATAGCATGCATATAGACTCATTATCTTGTCGCTAATGGTTAATCTTGTCAGTGTAGGTGGCATCGGTTTCGATCCACTACCTGCACCCTCCTTCTCAGCATGCCCTCTTTTCAGTGTTCGGCGTCATCTCTGTCCCAGCAGAGTGATACCCTGGTACCAAGTGTTCCAGACGCCATTTGCAGGAGTTATGCTTGGGTATCACGTCAATGTCTTTCTGCCACCCACCCATATCGTTTCGGTGATTGACTAGTCTCAATCCTAAATCGTGCCATCCATCTTGTCCCTTTGGCCACCCTTACTGATCTTTGTTGTCACAAAAGGGCAATGCCATCAATCCTTGCTTTTCCTCCCCCATCTTCCCCTATCATTCCATTCTTTGGACGTGTATGGTTTCCTTTCGTACGCTTGATGATGATGTGGTCGTGACCGTTGCGTTTCACTACATGATCACCAAGTCCGTCCTCACCTTCGTATTCATCCAGTCGCAACCGGTGTTCATCCAACGTTTGGTGTAGCCTTGGCTACATCAACTCCTTCCACACATGGATTCACTTTCATGCACACCGCCACATCATATTAGACCATAATACCGGAGTTTCTACGATATTTATGTGCTTTGGTGTGCATACATATTTTTGGTGTGAGTAGCAGACTAGCAGTAATATGTGATGTTGCTTGATTTATTATTTGTATGCTTGGTGTGCTATTGTTTCTATCATTTCTTTTTCTTCTTTCTTTGGGCCTTCGGTGTTACATATTTTGCCCCTCATTAAAGTTTCTCGCCAACCGACACCAGACTCGAGGAATCAGTAAGGAATTCAAACATTTGGAAACTCAGCTAAAAAGAATGGAATTATCAGCAGACTGCGGTGAAATTGGGAATATATCGTCTGAATGCCAAAGAAATCCTGGATAGACTGTCAGTATCAAGTTTGCATTAATGTGCACTGCTCACAACAGTACGGATAATCAAGTCTCCCTCGGTGTGCACTCATCATAGCAGAAATGATCAAATCAGCAAGGAGATAAATTTTGTGCAAGATCGACATTATATTATGAGTCAAAGGTATGGTTTAGATGCAAGGTTTGATTCTTCTTTGAGGATGATTATGAAACATGATATACCTAGAAGAAAGCAAGAAATGTGCCATGTATTCAATACTCAAAAAGGAGGATAGTCCAGCAAACCCTGTTTCATGCAAGTAATCAACAACAGAAATATCAAGATGATATATATATGTGGTAATCGGTCCGCATATCACAATGAGAAACTTATGGTGTAAGCAACCCAGTCTTCCCTCACAAGCTACCAGAAAAGCTTCCATTGCAAGATTCCTCCATCTTCCTCAGTACGATATATGGATGACTTCCCGTGCAAGATAGTACATTGTGAATTGACAGCAGATGGCAATGCAAGAATCAGATCCGCAACAATTGGTCAGAAGCACAAATCAGTCAGAACACAAGTCTGCCTCAGGAATCAGATTCTCAGATATATGTGAAGGAAGCCAGATATTCAACTCAGTGTGACAAACGACTATGAAGATTGACGACAACATTGAGCCCTATACATGTACCTATGAACTTGGAATATTATCCCGATGAACCCTTGTCGACTTTTCTGGTAACGGCACCACGCCTGGATTCTGAGCTGTTTTTGGCTGATCGGGGTGGATGTTGACTTTATATTTCTCTATTCAACAACTGTCATGAGTTCTGAGCTGTTTTCTGGCCGACCCATACAAGTGTTGAGTTTCTTTTTGTGACAGTGGCCCTTTGCTCTGAGCTGCTTTTTGACCGTCTTAGGGAACTGCCACGTTCTTCTTATCAACACGGTCTCATGCTCCGAGCTGATTTTCGGGCGGCTTGAGCCGTGGTTGAGTTACTTCAGTAATGTCCCAGATCTGATTTGTAAAGACCGTTCTTGTGGCTACTGATTTATTTGCCGATTTCTTGCAAAGGGCTCGGTCAGAACATGAGAGGTGTTGAACCTACCAGTTAAATAATATTTCCATGCCAGAAGATACGGATAAGAGTACGCCTGTCAGAATATTGCACCCATGGTCGCACGGAGAAAACATATGACCCTGCTCCTTCAACCAAGGATCCAGACAAGAAAAACAGTAATGGAGTAGCAAGACCGGTGATGCAGGTATGAAAATGGTTGCAAGACCCACATGGTGCAGATACCCGGACAGTCTGAGTCAGTATGGATCACCATGGATATTCACCTGAGGGGGTCTACTCAATTTTGGTAAGGAACCCATATATAGACAACCCGCTCAATCAACATCATATGCTCAGAATTGTCAATATCAAATATCTGAGTCTGTCAAGTCGGACTAAGGGTCCATTCAACAGTTTGACCCCGGCAACTATGATTAAGCATCACACAGCCTACCGTCCCCAAGATGAGTGATCAGTATGTGGAATAACAGTCTGGAAGCATGTGCCCTCAACTATGAGAATCACCAAAGGATAGCTTGGCATGAATAAAATTTCGTCTGTCAGATCCACCGTCAGTCGAGTTTGCGGATATTATCATATAAGATCATACCCCTTCATGCTGGCCCCGTCAAGCGATAGTCAAATATTTGGAACGAATCTGACACTCAAGACACTTGAGCCAGTCCAGATGATTCAGAAACTCCGCTAGAAATCAGTATCAGTCAGAAGAACAACTATGAGCCATGACACTATTTGAACCCGAAGGACCTACAGTCAGTTGAGAAACCCAATGCAAGGAGTCAGAGCTTGGGTGTTCATCAGGAAAATCTGTTCACAACTTCCTGAAAGATTATCAGTGTTGGATGACACATCCATTGGAAATCACTCTTGGACTTGTGAAACATACATATATTGCAGGCATGATAAACTATCACATTCAGCTAAGGCAATAGATATAAAAATAATTGGAGCTTGTATAAGCATGAACAAGCCAGGTAAGATCTGTCAGAATGTGGATACAGTGAGTCAAACCACCCAGAGCCAGTCTTTTCATTGGGAATATTCCTTTATCTGTTAAAGGAATCATCTTTTTGCCCTACGTTGTGAAGCAACCTATATTTCCCTCACTACTAAAATTCCCAAATAATTCTCATAAATTGTTTGGGTCATATCTTCCTCAAATATGGCAAAATATTTCATTTGCCATGTTTATCATCATGCTCAAATAATTCATTTCCTATTCTGCCCTAAATGGCACATTGTGAAGGAAGTGATATTTTCCTTTGCCCAATTGACCTCAAACCCCTTGGACATCTTTTTCTGTCCATATCATTGCCACATGCCAAAATGCAACCTCATTTGCAGTAATTATTTATTTATGATTTTCGAAAGTTTTTGTCCAAATAGAAACTTTGTGAAGGAGGTACAAGCTATGCATATCCAAATGAGTTGCAATTTTGCATGGTCCTTCATATCATCATATCATAGCCCTCCACCAAAATTGAGCTCATGTCATGCATCCCTGTGAGCTCATCTTCAATTCTTTGATTCTGTCCAAATTTTCAGTTTGTGAAGCAAGTATATGTTACATTGCTTCAATTAAGCTGAATTTTTTCTTGGACCTTCTCCTACCCATAAAACCTATCTCCACCCAATTTGGGCATATTTCATCTAGCCAATTTTCCTCTAGAATTTTTGCAAGTTTCTGGTCAGTGGAAATTTTTGTGAAGGAAGTACCATTTTGGTTTATCTAGATTGTATGAAACCTATTTCAGCATCTTCACGTGGCCAAATAACCCTGCCTTGCCAAATTTGAGCTCAAGTTGATACTCCATGTGAGTGCATCATCATGCTCAAGTTTCTGGACCAATTTAAGCAGTTGTGAAGCAACTATGTAAAATTTTGGTCCATTTCCTTGCAAATTTCACATGACGGTAGTCCTTCCTAACCTAGACTCTCCAGACATTCTATTCGACTCTAATCCCACCTATGGTGATCACTGCATCATGGTTTAGTTTGTGCAGCAAAATTTAGAGATCAATGCTCATTTAACCAAAGCATCTTTACCCGAGTGTTTAGCTCAGTTGCAACCTCCCCTGGATGGTCTCCCCTAGACAACAACTGCCAGCCATTTGGCTCTTCTTCTTGCCAGCTCACGCGGTGACCACGGGGCAGACGTGCCAAACCAACGCGCTCTGGAAACCGCGACGCTGTGCTCGTCCGTTCTCTCCTTGTCTTGACCCTTAGCCATGTCCAGTAGCCTCCCCATGATCGACTGCGTCGCCCTGACCCCTTACCCCCTCTGTCTTCTTCTCCATTGAGCTGTCCCCGTCGCCGCACAGTTCCGGCCTGTGACTGGGTCGTCTTCCTCGGTCGTGTATTCTTCCTCCTCTTGGCCCCGAGTGCTGCCTTGTCTCCATGAACTCTACGGCTCGTCTGCTCTTCCCTCTCGTCGCCTTCCCATGCCAGCCCGTGATCGCTGGCCATCGCCAGAGTGCGGCTGGATGCGAGCGGCGGCACCCGAGCCACGGCCACGCGTCCGCGACCTCCCCTCCTCGCGCTGTCTATATATAGGCCTCCCCTGAGCCCTTCGAGCTCACACACGACCTCCTATCACTCCCAGCCCCCTCCCCAGCAACTAAACCAAGCTCAACAACCTCTCATGCCCCTCCCATGGCCGAAGCCTCGTCGCTGGCCTCTGCTTAAATTCGTCCAGCTCGAGGCTCTTCTCCTGTCATTTCCACCACCAGAGGAGCCCCTTCGATCCCCTAGACCTTCCTGCCGTTGCCCTCCTCCTCCGGTAGCCTCTGGCCACGAGTCCCGCTGGTGCCCGACGCCTCTGTCCGCCGCGGCCAAAATTCCGGTGTATCCCGAGCTTCCCGTCGACTGCTATGCCCAGGGACGCCTCCGTCTCACTCTCCTGCATCCGTGTGTAGGTCGGGCGCCATTTGCGGTGGCCAGTAGCGCCGGTAGGCCTCGTTGGGGCCGGCTCAACCGCGGCTAGGCGCGGGCGAGAGGAAGGAGATGGTGTCGCCCTGGCCAGCCTGCTAGGCGGGCCCCACCACCACACGCGAGCCACCCGTCAGCCCCTCCATGCATTGACCCATCCACGCTGACGTGGATAAGTGGAGGTGTACTCCTGCTGAGTATGCTTTCCCTGATCGAAAGCGTACTTCGTTTCTTCTTCAGGCCATAATGCGTTTTCCTCTCTGCAAAACGTATTTTTAGAAAGGCACGTTCTGTTTTTCCAGCCAAGGGCCTATTTGTGATGATTTTATTATAGATAGGTCCCTAGTAGTAAAACCCTTATAACTTTTTGCCCACAACTTCAAATGAGGTGATTCCAAAACCCATTTCTTTGTCTCGTCGAGCCCGTTCAGTTGGTATAATTTTCAATATGGTTTGACATACTGGAAATGACCATTTTGCCCTTGCCCCTAATCGGCCCCCTCTAAGAGAGAACCCTTTCTGGCGATTCTTTTCGTGGCTTCACCACACATCTTCCCGAAGCCTTCTTCATCCCCAGGCAAGCCACGACACCCACTTGCATGATGGCCATGCAGTAGCCATGGTTTTGAACTTGAATATTTAATAAATTTCTGAATGCTTTTATACGGCTATCGTTGTTTCAGTGATGCTTATGGATCTGTGTTTACTTTCATGATATGTTTTTATGCACCTGGTTACCATGTACTATTTGCTAGTATCTCTGTCGTATGTCATGTTTGGTAGCATTACATGATGGTGTTGGTTATGTACTTCGGAGCATGACTATTGTCTGCCACCGAGTACCGTGATCATGCATGTTCCTTTGCATCTAGCTTGTTATATGCTTCTTGGTAGTATTTTTGATATGTTCTTGCTTAGTATTTATTGTTGATGCTAGTGGTCATGTTATGCTACGAGTAGTGCTATGTTTGTGATATTCATGTCCGTCAGTATGCCATGCTCATTCGGATATATGATTCATTGTGGTTATGCTCGATGATTATGTTGCACCTCTATGCTTATGTTGATATCATGCTCATGCATTGTAGTTGCATCATGTTATTTTAATATGACATAGCTTATTGCATTCAAGTTTAACTGGACTTAAATGAACTTGAACAACTGTTGGCTGAGTCATAGTGCCATCGTATCGAGTTGACCAGTGCAACCACACTTGCCTTTATGGGAGGATCCTAACTGGGTCTATTGTCATGCCTCTCGCCGGTGCCTCCAACGAGGGAAGGTTATGCACGGGCGCTACCTTGGCCGGGTAGGATGGCATAAGCCTTGTTTGCCCATGTTTGGTTTTGAGCTCATGTCCCCGTTTGGGACCGCTTTGCCACAATGGCGGCCATTGATGCCTTTGGTAGGCATGGGGCCACCCATGACTTAGCCCAGAGGGAGTTAGTCGGAGTGGACGGATGACAGTAGGACGGTTTTGTCAGAACACCGTTGGTCCACCGGAATGGGAGTGCGAGGCCATCAGTTCCGTGGTGTGGGTACAATGTTCTAACCTATGCAGAGTGTGTGTTAAATCTATCAATAGCCGCGCCCGCGGATATGGGCCCAGTTCGTAATCGGTCACACTATGGGTCAATAATAATAATAATAATAATAATAATAATAATGATGTGCTTAATAACAACCCAGTTCAATGATGAAAGAAGTTGTTTGATCTTTATGTGGATGTGAGAGGATCACCATGGTATCGAGGATACCGAGTTGTTGGATATTTGTGGTGTTATGCGAGATTGACGGGTAAAGGTAAAGCTCCTGGTGGTCATGTATTGATTACTACGGTATTGTTTATACCAAGCTTGATTGGATCCTGAGATGCTCGTGTGATGTCCGACGATGGTAAGTGATGCATGTGATGGTTATGAGGTAACCCCGAGCAGAGTAAGTTGATGCATGGTAGTGTCATCATGTTGCATGTTAGTATCATCATGTTTATATGTTCATGCCATGCTTATATTGTGCTATTATTCTCATGTTGTTTAGATGATATCATGTTAATCCTTGTTAACCTGTAATTGCCACGCTGTTGTTTGTGTTGAATGCTTTAGGTTATTGTGAGCTTGCAAGTACATTCAATGTACTGACCTGGCGTGTCATGCCAGCTTACAGGTCAAGCCGGATTTGATTGCTTGTTTGTCGTGGATTCTTTGTTTGCGAGCTAGGATAAGCGTTCCAGCCAGAGTCCCTGCGGAGTGGAGTTCACCACCATCTTCGTGTTCGGCTGCTAGAGTTATTCCACTGCTTTGAGTGGTTCTGCTGCTTGCATAGAGCAACAGTGGCAAGCATAGTGTCGACATGCCAATGTAACCCCTTGTACCCAGTGTAGATTGTAATAAAGAGCTGATTTGTTCTATGCTAAGCAGTGTCGTATTCCATAAGACTTCTCCTCGATCTCTGGGCTGGAATACAGGGTGTTCTAGTTTCTCTGAGCCGGGGTGCCACATTATAGTGGCATATGCCCAGTCAAGAGCGATGTTAGTAGCTAAAATTGATGAGTTGGAACCCCCAAGTGACCTTAAGATCATGGAAAAGCTCAGGATAGGATATACAAGAGACAATGCTACTACTTCAAAACATCTGGTGTCTAGATAAGCCGGCTTTATTCCATTGATCATAATATATACAAGAGACAGTGCTGCTAGTGTAGGCATGTTAAGGCTTTCGAGCCGTAGGAATTTTAAGGTTGCCGAATCTTAGGCATTTTTTAGGTTGTTGAACCATAAAATCACGTGAGATGAATGTGATGCTACCTCTGAGGTTAACTCAAAAGTGCCAGTTTATTTTATTGAAGAGTAAAATCATGAAAAACATGAAAATGACTTAGGTGTTTTTATGTCTCAGCATTGGTGACGCTGCTGAAACTTGAGGTTAAGCGCGGTGTACGAGTCATGTGTCGGTAGCACGGTGGATGGTTCGAACCAGCGGTTTATTGAAGTTTACTAAAACGCAGGAGCGACCACTATTGCGCCTGTCCATTGAGCCATTCGGTGCATGCATATGATGAAAATATATCTCCTCTCCTAAAGGAGGACTCTGCACTCATGATGGTATGTTTAGTAGCCGTATTTCGTTCACTTCACTCATTACCTCCCACCTCTATCCGCCCATGATAAAAGGAAACTTCCCTCGCCTGGGCGTCTGAATTTCTCCCTACCAAATCAGCGATGCAGCCACCCTAAAAAAACAAACAAACGATGTGGCCTCCTTTGAGACTCCCGACTCCCGACTCCCGAGCAAGTGTTTAGATCTCCTACCTGCACGCACATTGCCGCCATGCTTTCATTCGAAAGCTCTAGTATTCTCACGGCTCACCCCATGCCCGACCCCAGCTCCGGTTTTTCGTCATACCAGCCGCCGGTGACCGGAGTCGCATCTTTCCTCTGGCCGGTGGATCGGCTCCACCCTCCCTAGAATCACCACTCTTCCGTGATTCCTGCTCCAACATTGATGCCTTAACGCCGCCACCTCCTGGTCATCCTGCACGCCCACACGTCTAGCAGCAATAGAAGCCGATGATGGAACAACCCTAAAACCCTCCTTGCATTGAAGTGGGAGCGGAAGAGGCAACATGCCCAGGGAGTCTACTGAGAAGATGCCATTGCCGCCGACCTTGAGGTAGAGTTCTGTCTCCATGAGCTCAAGGAAGCCATGGCTTACGCATCCAACCACGGATGCCACACCTTTGTGGCCGCCGCCCTCACTCACCGCCCTACACAACCCGCTGCCTGGTTACCTCGTCACCACCGACCTTTAGTATGTCGCGATGGATCATGAATCGTCTTACTGTTCAATTTTCTGGCCTAAAAAGACAATACAAGGAAACTCTGCGGTCCTGATGGTCTGTTTAGTAGTCATTTCGTTTTGTTTGATTCGCTCATTACCTCCCACCTCTATTTGCCCATGATAAAAGGGAACTTCCCTCGCCTGCTTGTCCCAATTTCTCTCTACTGAATCAGCGATGCAGCCACCCTAAAAAACGATACAACCCCCTTTGAGACTCCCAACTCCTGAGTGAGGGTTTAGATCTCCTGCCCACGTGCATGCTGCTGCCATGCTTTCGCTCAAAAGCCCCAATATTCTCACGGCTCACCCCACGCCCAACCCTGGCTCCTGTTTTTCCTCATACTAGCAGCGGCGACCGGAGTCACTTCTTTCCTCTGACCGGTGGATTGGCTCCACCCTCCCCACAACCACCACCCCTTCCCTGACTTCTTCTCCAACGTCGATGCCCTGACGCCTCTGCCTCCTGGTTGGCCTGCACGCCCACACGCCCAGCAGCTACCGAAGCCTATGGTGGAACAGCCCCAAAACCCTCCTTGCATTGCAGTGCGAGTGGAAGAGGCAACGTGCCCAAGGAGTCTGCTAAGAAGACGCTCTCACCAAAGACATTGAGGTACAGGTCTGTCTCCATGAGCTCGAGGAAGCCATGGCTGATGTATCCAACCGCAGATGCCGCACCTTTGTGGCCGCCACCCTCCCTCACCGCCCTACACAACCCACTCCCTGGTCACCTCATCGCTGCCAGCCTTCAGTATGTTGCGATGGATTACAAATCTTCTTACTGTTCAATTTTGCTGGCCTAAAGGAGGAGTCTACAGTCATGATGGTCTGTTTAGTAGTCGTTTCATTTCGTTCGCTACGTTCGTTACCTCCAACCTCTATTCACCCATGATAAAAGGAAACTTTGGTCACCTAGGCGTCTGAATTTCTCTCTACCAAATAACGGATGCAGCCGCCCTAAAAAACAAACAAATGATGCAGGCCACTTTGAGGCTCTGCTATCCCACAAGTATAGGGGGTCGCAACAGTTTTCGAGGGTAGAGTATTCAACCCAAACTAATTGATTCGACACCAGGGGAACCAAAGAATATTCACGAGTATTAGTAGTTGAGTTGTCAATTCAACCACACCTGAAAGATTTAATATCTGCAGCAAAGTATTTAGTAGCAAAGTAGTAGGGAAGTAAATGTAATAGTGGCAAAAGTAACAGTAGCTGTTTTGTAGCGATTGTAATAGCAGTAGCAACGAAAGTAACTTAGCAAATATCAATATGTGAAAAACTCGTAGGCATTGGATCGGCAATGATAATTGTGTTGGATGATATTCATCATGTAGCAGTCATAACCTAGGGTGACACAGAACTAGCTTCAATTCATCAATATAATGTAGGCATGTATTCCATGTATAGTCATACGTGCTTATGGAAAAGAACTTGCATGACATCTTTTGTCCTACCCTCCCATGGCAGTGGGGTCCAAATGGAAACTAAGGGATATTGAGGCCTCCTTTTAATAGAGAACAGGAACAAAGCATTAGCACTTAGTGCATACATGAACTCCTCAAACTACGGTAATCACCGAAAAGAATCCCAATTATTGTCACCTTGGGGTATGTGGATCCTAATTCGTAATAGGTGTCTACAACTTGCAAGATAGGATCACGAACACAAATATATTCACGAAAACATAATAGGTTCAAATATGAAATCATGGCACTCTGGTCCTAGTGACAAGCATTAAGCATAGCAAAGTCATAGCAGCTTCAATCTCAGAACATAGTGGACACTAGGGATCAAACACTAACAAAACTATGTCGATTACATGATAAATTTCATCCAACCCATTACCGTCCAGCAAGCCTACGATGGAATTACTCACACACAGCGGTGAGCATCATGAAATTGGTGATGGAGGAAGGTTGATGATGACGATGGTGACTAATCCCCCTCTTGAGAGCCCGGAACAGACTCCAGATCAGCCCTCCTGATGAAGACCAGGAGGCGGCGGCGGCTCTGTATCATAAAACACGATGAATCCTTCTCTCTGATTTTGCTTCTGCCCGAATATGGTGATATAGAGTTGCAGTTAGGGTTGGAGGAGGTCCTGGGGGCCCACAAGCCCTCTAGGCGCGCCCCAGGGGGGTTGCCCTAGGCTTGTGGCCTCTGGGTGGACCCCCTCTGGTTAATTCTTGCGCCAGTATTTTTATATATTCCACAAAAATTCTCCATAAATTTTCAGGTCAATCAGAGAACTTTTATTTCTGCACATAAATAACACCATGGAAATTCTGCTGAAAACAGTGTCAATTTGGGTTAGTTCCATTCAAATGATGCAAATTAGAGTCCAAAACAAGGGCAAAAGAGTTTGGAAAAGTAGATACCATGGGGACATATCAACTCCCCCAAGCTTAACGCATTTCTTGTCCTCAAGAAATTCAGTTGACAGACAGAAAGTGACAAAAAAAACTTTGACGAACTCTGTTTGATCTTGTCGTTGCAAATATATCTAGCCAATATTTAGGTTTTCAGCAAAGATTATGGACTAACCATATTCACAATAACATTTAGGTCTCAAATTTACTCATATAAATGGCACAATCAACTAGAGAGCAATAATAATAAATCTCGGATGACAACACTTCTTCAAAACAATCATGATATAGTATGACAAAATGATATCTTGCTAGCCCTTTCTGAGACCGCAAAACATAAATGCAGAGTACCCCTGCAGATCACGGACCGACTAGACATTATAATTCATGGCAAAAGAGATCCAGTCAGACTCATACTCAACATCAATTAAAACCAAAGCATACAAAGGACAGTGGTGCTCTCCAGCTGATGCTTTTTATAAGAAGATGATGACTCAACAATAAAAGTAAATAGATAAGCCCTTCATAGAGGGAAGCAGGGATTTGCAGAGGTGCCAGAGCTCCAGCTTTTTAAAATAGAGATGAACATAATTTTGAGCGATATGCTTTCATTGTCAACATAACAACCAAGAGATCTCACTATCTTCCATGCTAGATACATTATCTGCGGTTCCCAAACAGAATGGTAAAGTTTTTACTCCCCCTCCACCAACAATCACACTCGACGGCTAGCCGAATCCATGGGTACCGTCCATACCAACAACAGTCCTAGGGAGTTTTGTTTGATTATTATATTTTGATTTGATTTAGAGCATGGAACTGGGCATCCCGATTACCGGCCACGTTCTCATGAATGATAAGTGAATAAATACTCACCGTGAGAATAACCCACCTAGCATGGAAGATACTGACAGCCCCCAATCGCTACATGAGTTCGGGCATAAAAAATAGATTATTATTTGAAGGTTTAGAGTTTGGCACATGCAAATTTACTAGGAACGTTAGGTAAATACCGCATATAGGTAGGTATGGTGGACTCATATGGAACAACTTTGGGTTAAAGGAACTGGAAGCACAAGTAGTATTCCCGCTTAGTACAAGTGAAAAGCTAGCAAATAGATTGAGGACGACCAACTAGAGAGCGACAACGGTCATAAACATGCATTGAGGTTAACCAACATTGAGTGCTAGCATGAGTAGGATATAAATCACCATGAACATAAATATCGTGGAGGCTATGTTGCTTTTGTTTCAACTACATGTGTGAACATGTGCCAAGTCAAGCCACTTGAATCACTCAAAGGAGGATACCATCCTATCATACTACATCTGTTGGCGTCCTGGGAACGGGGGTACCCAGACTTGCCTGCCTGCGGCCCACGGCATGGCTAGATCGACGACCCGGTATGGCCCCGTTTCACCAACAACAATCCAAGACCCTCACGAGGGGCCAAGCCTCGCGAGGAGGACGACACCAGGACCTCCCTGGGGGCGGCCTCACTAGGCTGGCTCCCGAGGAGCGGAGATATCAATGCAAGGTGCACCTCGCAAGGTTCACATGACATGAGCCATGACGACCAAAGCTAGGCGGGCGGCAACGCACGTAGTGTACTAGCTTCCCCTTTGGCGCCAAGGAGGCAAGCGCAAGCGCGGAGTCCCGAGGAATCAAGCAAAGGTTTCCATATTGGTGCAACGAGATCAAGACCGCCAGGACGACAGGACGGAGGTCATAGCGGAGCCCACCGCAGCGTCACCACCAGAGCCTTTTGCGGGTGAAGACTACTTTTGTCAGGATAGCTTGTACTAGCTGCCTCCCTTAAAATTTGGCTGTTGTGGGATCCCTTCCCGCCTACATTTGGGAAGAGGACCAAGGCCACTATATATAGGACCCTGCCACCACCGTAGAAGGGATGGGATCCATTTCGACCCTGACCACCTCACTAGATCATCAAGATCAAGAACACCTCACTTCCTAAGGCTCTTCGTCGACTGTACTAGTTCATCCTCAGCCCCCCGAGGCAATCCACCACAAAGCTGGAGTAGGGTATTACACCGTAAGGTGGCCCGAACCAGGATAAACTACTGTGTCTCTTGTCCCTTGGGTTCGTCGAGCTAGGCCGTGGAATCGTTGAGCAGGAAGACTGGGAAGAGGGAATTCTTCGCATGCACCCCTGTGTTAGAACCTCTCAAGGGTCCGCGGAACCCCGAATCCGACATTTAGCATGCTAGGTAGGGTTGCATCGGGGCCTTTCTTCTTCCAGCCAGCCGTCGCCCGATAGCCCTGATGGCCGACAATCAGAGGGCTCATGCCGAGCACTGGGCCGCTTGGCCCGCCCGGGCGATGTCATCCGCCCAGGAAGACCTCCACTACGCGCTCTAGGCGGCTCGTACACCACCCAACTCCGCCGGACACGGGCGGCGCGGGCCAACACCGCCCGCCCTTGCCCCTTGGTATACGCGTGCCGCCACATGGTCTTCGGGCTACGCCGCGGCAACGGCGCCGCACACTCGTTAGGAGCAGGCGAACATGTGGGCCGCAATCATCATGGCGTAGGAGCTACTGCGCTGCAGCTTGGCGGAGGGCGGCCACGATGCCCTGCTGGAGCGGGTCACCAAACTGCTCGACGCTGCCTGCAGGGGTGCAGCACCTTTCTGCTCCCTAACCACCCCTCAGGTGGTGGCAGAGGCGCGTGCCGGGCCCCAACGCGCCTGTGCGCCCCACGGAGCACACGAAGGATTTGACCGCAACAACATGACCCTCAGCATAGCTTGTCCCACCGAAACCGCAGCGCCTACGGCTAGGGCAAGAGCTGGTGGTCCCCTGTGGGGCCACGCTGGGGCGTCGCAGAGGGAGTCCTGGACTAAGGGGTCCTTGGGCGTCGGGCCTATTATCCTTTGGACCGGACTGATGGGGTGTGAAGACATGAAGGCCGAAGAATACACCGTGTCCGGATTGGACTCTACTTGGAGTGGAAGGCAAGCTTGGCGACCGAAAATTCCTTCTCATGTAACTGACTCCATGTAAACCCTAAATCCCCTCAGTGCCTATATAAACCGAAGGGGATAGTCCAGAAAGGACATCACATATACTCGTTACCATACCCACATAGGCTAGACTTCTAGGGTTTAGCCATTACGATCTCGTGGTAGATCCACTCTTGTAACACTCATATTCATTAATATCAATCAAGCAGGACATAGGGTTTTACCTCCATAGAGAGGGCCCGAACCTGGGTAAACATTGTGTTCCCCGTCTCCTGTTACCATCGATCCTAGACGCACATTTCGGGACCCCCTACCCGAGATCAGCCGGTTTTGACACCAACGTTGGTGCTTTCATTAAGAGTTCCATTGTGCCATCGACAAAAGGTTCGATGGCCCCTTCAATCATCAATAATGACACTGTCCAGGGAGGAATCTTCCTCCCCGGACATATCTTCGTATCCGGCGGCTTCGTACCGCGGGCCAACTCGCTTGGCCATCTAGAGGAGATCGACAGCTACGCCCCTGGCCATCAGGTCGGATTCAGAAGCTTGAGCTACGTCACGGATATCTATGGAGACTCGATCTTCGAGGGATTTGAGCCCGCGGCGATCGCTCCCCCTCATCCCGATGAATGTGACTTAAATCTGTCATCGGATCACACCCAGGAGATGGTTCCTGGGGCTGCAACGACCTTAGAGCCGAAGTAGATCGAGCCATCTGAGGCCTCAGAGTTCGTGGCGTTGGAGCCACACATGGACTCGACGCCCTGCAATGTTTGCCTTGACGGAACTCCGGACTCATCTCCGGCCATAACTTCTGGACTATGCACGCCTGCGGACACCGAGCTAGATCGGTTATCGATCTTCGAGTTCAATGCCGCTGACATTTTCCAGCACTCACCTTGGGACGACGTGCTAAAATGTTTAAAGAATTTGTCCTTGGAGAAGGTCTCACAGCCGAACTATGTCCGGTTCGAGCTAGAAACAGATGGTTGGGAATTTTGCTCCCCACCCGCCACCCACTTCATAGCCACCATCGATGATTTAACCGATGTGCTGGACTATGGCTCCGAAGACATCGACGGTATGGACGACGATGTCGATGAGGAGCAAGGCGAAGACCCGCCATTCACTGGACGTTGGACGGCCGCCTCTTCATAAGACGTGTACATGGTTGATACACCTAAAGGATCAGGTGACAACAAAGAAGAGCCAGACACGAATAAAACCTCCAAGACACAGTCCAAGCGCCGGCGTCCCAAACACTGCTTCTCAAAGGACAGCAACACTAGCACCGGAGAAAATAGTACTCCGGGTGACGCCGAAAACAATGAAGGCCCTATCGGGGCTACATGCAAACAGAAACACGACAGTAGGCAAAACAACCTTGACGGACAGGCCATAGAAGATGACCCGGAGGATGATAGTTACCATCCACCCTCCGAGGAGGAAACAAGCCTTGTCCACGAAGACTTCATCGTGCCTGAGGATCCTCTTGAGCAGGACTGCTTTAAGCTTCAACTCATAGCCAATGCAAAAAGCCTGAAAATGAAACAACAGCAGCTTCAAGCTGAGTAAGACCTGCTCGTCGACAGATGGACTGATGTCCTGACAGCTGAGGAATACGGCCTCAAGCGTCCAGCCAAGAGGTACCCAAAATGCAGACTGCTACCTCAGTTTGATGAGGTGGCAACAGATCCCATACCTCCTTCGCACAATGCGGACCGAGCACCCCGCGGTCGGGATAAAACAGCAACTCAGGCCGAACAGCAGCCCGCCCAACCACCTCGCAAAAATGGGGACAGACTAGTTCGGGACCATAGATACGATCTTCAGCAGAAATTGGACAATAGAGCAGGACACACCAGATCTACATACGGATCGCAAGGACGTTCCCATACTCGGGGTGACAGCTACCTATTCGGACGTGACAAACTTAATCACACCCGGGCCGATAATCACAGACGAAGGTCATTGGAGATACGCCGTGACACGGCCCGCTCTAGAGGCGCCGCACACCCTCTCTGCTTCACAGACGAGGTGCTGGATCATCAATTTCCCGAAGGGTTCAAGCCTATCAATATTGAATCATACGACGGAACAACCGACCCCGCAGTATGGATCGAAGATTTCATTCTTCACATACATATGGCCCGAGGAGATGACCTCCATGCCATCAAATACCTCCCGTTAAA
This sequence comes from Triticum urartu, assembly GCF_003073215.2. Classification (NCBI taxonomy): domain Eukaryota; kingdom Viridiplantae; phylum Streptophyta; class Magnoliopsida; order Poales; family Poaceae; genus Triticum; species Triticum urartu. Next base: position 413,692,620 of record NC_053025.1, read on the forward strand.
GCTCAAAGGACCAGCTCGACACTGGCTAAATAGTCTACTTGAGAACTCCATCGGCAGCTGGGAAGACTTGGAAGAGGCCTTCCTCGACAACTTCCAAGGTACATATGTCTGGCCACCCGATGCCGATGACTTAAGCCACATAGTTCAACAATCTGGAGAATTAGCCAGAAAATTCTGGACTAGGTTCCTAACCAAAAAGAACCAGATCGTCGACTGTCCAGACGCTGAAGCCCTAGCGGCCTTTAAGCATAGCATCCCGGACGAATGGCTCGCCCGCCACCTCGGCCAGGAAAAGCCGAGATCCATGGCAGCCCACACGACACTTATGACCTGCTTTTGTGTGGGAGAGGATAGTTGGCTGGCTCACTGTACCAACACAGCCAATGAAACAGGCCCCTCCGAGGCCAAAAACAACACCGACAAGCTCCGGCGTAACAGACACAAACGCCGAAGCAATGGCGATAACACCGATGACACTACCATTCATGCCGAATTCAGTGGCTCCAAGTCCGGCCAATGAAAGAATCCCTATAAAAGGAACGACGGAGGACCATCCAGCTTGGACCGCATACTCGACCGTCCATGCCAGATACATGGCACCCCAGACAGACCAGCCAACCATACTAATAGATATTGCCAGGTCTTTAAGCAAGCCAGCAAGGTAAATAGCGTAAAGAAGGAAGGGGAATCACAGAGCGAGGACGAAGATGAGGAGCCCCGGCAGTCGAAAACTGGGGGGTAGAAGAAATTCCTGCCTCAAGTCAAAACGGTGAACATGATATACGCCACACACATCCCCAAAAGGGAGCGCAAGCGTGCACTCACGGACATTTATGCGGTAGAGCCAGTCGCCCCAAAACTTAACCCATGGTCGTCAATCCCGATCACCTTTGATCGTCGTGATCATCCTACTAGCATCCTTCATGGCGGTTCGGCCGCATTGGTACTCGACCCAATCATCGACGGATTTCACATGACACGAGTCCTAATGGACTGTGGTAGCAGCCTCAACCTGCTCTATCAGGATACAGTACGCAAGATGGGCATTCATCCCTCACGAATCAAACCCATTATAACTCCCTTAGAGGAGCCATACCAGGCATAGAGGCCCGTTGTATGGTCTCGATCACACTGGAGGTGGTCTTCGGTTCCCCAGATAACTTCCGAAGCGAAGAACTATTCTTCAATATCGTCCCATTTCACAGTGGCTATCACGCCCTGCTCAGACGAACCGCATTCGCTAGATTCAATGCGGTACCACATTACGCTTATCTCAAGCTAAAGATACCCGGCCCACGTGGCATCATCATAGTAAACGGAAACACGGAACGCTCCCTCCGTACAGAGGAGCACACTGCCGCTCTAGCAGCAGAGGTACAAAGCGGCCTTCTCAAGCAGCATTATAATCCGGCTGCCAAGCCCCTGGACATCATCAAGAGGGTCCGGACCACACTGCAGCAGGACAGATCGGCTCGACAAGAGCCGAATTAGCAATATGACCTCCGTCCCAGCCCAGATGAGGCAATGGCACTAATACCGCGCGTACATAAACCACGCAATCAAAACACCATGGGAATCAACAGAGGCATAATTCGTCCGCAATCCACTGTACGGCTCGACCGACACCGGGATTCACATGCCTTTACTTTTGCCTTTTATTACGGGTTTTTTCTCTTTTCGAGGTCTATACGGACGACTCGTTTGCAGAACACACCAAGGTGGCAAGGAGCTCTGGCATACAAAGGAACCCCCAGGTAGTCTCTAGTAACGATCGCCATACTTGTTTTACATACCCTCACGCACCCCGCCCTTGGTTACGGCATGATAAATAGCTTTACTTGCTTATCGCATTATTTGCACAAAGTATGCCTCGACGTACCAATAACATCACAATGGTGAATGAATGATGGCATCCGCTTATTACCTAATTTTCCTGTTTTCTCACCTTTGTAAATATTACTTATTGCACACGTACACTATGGTATGTATTACTGCGCCAGGGGCTTCATTACACCCAACACTACGGCAATAAAAAGTCTGAACACTTTTATAGTATAGTTCGGTACCCCGAACTTATAACATTATATGCATAGGCTCCGAATCATGTCTTTGGTCAATAGTTGGGTTTCCCGGGTCCTTTACTTACTACCTTGTGTTCCGCTATATCGGCCAGGGTAGTAAAGGGGGAACTACTGTGATTGTGTCTCGGTTCTTCCGGACGAGCACCTCAGTAGACACAGCCGGAAACTGACTGTCATGATGCGGCAAGAGCCGATCAGCTGTTCGAGAGGTTCCAAATCATTAGAGATTTTTTCCGCTTCGCGCGAAGAATCGGTCCCTCCGATTAGGCATGTATAGCACCCCTACTTCGGCCTTTCGAATACCAGGGGCTTCACCAAACTTTTTAATTGTCAAACTCCTATGGCTAAGTGAGGGCGGTAAAGGCCGCATAGTCTGATTGCCTTGTTCGTTGCGCTAAACACCACCTTTAAGGACCAGACTATGGAGTAAAGAGTGTTTAGATTTATCCCGAACACCCTCGTACTATCTATGTGGGGGCAGAAGCCGACGAATGGTCAACCCTCAGATTTCATAAATGGCCGCACAGGAGGTAAAATGTAAATCATAAGCAGTATAATACAAAACATCACTGCTCCATATTACAGGACAGTATAATACAATTGTTCTCATGGGAAAATGATATCCTTCGGACATTGTTCCGCCACAAGGCAGGACCCCTCCAAGACGCCATCAAAATAGAGCTCAGGTTGACGATGCTCCTTTCCCTCTGGCGGTCCCTCAGTCATCAGCTTCTTGGCATCCAGCTTTGCCCAATGCGTCTTGACGCGGGAAAAGGCCATGCGTGCACCTTCGATGCAGACTGACCGCTTCACGGTTTCAAGCCGCGGACAGGTGTTAACAAGCCGCTTTACAAGTCCGAAATAGCTGCTAGGTACAGGCTCGGAAGCCCACGGCCGGACTATCAGGTCCTTCATGGCTAGCTCCGCCGACTTGTGCAGCTCGACCAACTGCTTCAGCTGGTCAATGAAGGGCAACGGATGTTCTGGTCCAAGATACTGGGGCCAGAATAGCTTCTCCGTAGACATTCCTTCTCCGGCTCTGTAATACTCAGCAGCATCCGGTATACTACGCGGAAGATCCGTAAACGCCCCTGGAAAACCCGAATTCGGATAACTACAAGGAACGTTTCTTACACACACTTGCTATGCAAAGCGAAAGTTACCTGCCGTAATCTTGTTAGCCGCCTGAATCTCCTGGAGAGCGTCCTGGGCTTCGGCTCGTGCATCCTGTGCGCTCTGGTGGGCCTCCGCTAGTTCGGACTCCTGCACCTTACAATCGTGCTCCAAGGACTCAAATCTCTCGATCACGCCCTGGAGCTGTTGCTGCGCCTCGGCAACCTGGGCCTCGTGCTTCTCGCGCGCGGCTCGTTCCGTGGCCGCTTTGTCCTCGGCCTCGGCTAACGCCTTCTTAAGTGCCGCCACCTCGGTCGTGGCCACTAATAATGTTTATGACACTTTAGTCCGGCTGGACTGCTCATTTTTCGACATATACCCATAGGTTACTTCATACGTTGGCTATCTTCCAGCTGCTTCTTCATGAGGCCGAGCTCCTCCTCGGCCCGCTCCAGCTTTCGCTTTAGTCCGGACACTTCCGCAGCATGAGTAGTGGTAGCCTGCAGTGATACCTGCTTATTCACATAGACAACTCATGTTAGACTCTTGTGATACTTATTCTCGATCCTCTGTTTGGCTTTTCCTCCCGAACACCAAACAGAGCATCAGGGGCTACTGTCTATGCGGCGATATTTTCTCCTACAATCACATTACTCACCTCAAAGCCCATTAGAAGGCTGGTGCAGGCTTCGGTCAGTCCGCTTTTGACAAACCGAACCTTCTCTATTACCGTGTTCATAAGAACACGATGCTCATCCACGATAGAGGCGCCTTGTAGCGCCTCCAGTAGATTATCCGATGCCTCTGGTTGGACAGAGGTCACCGGTGGAACAGGCACATTCCCTCCTTGGGGGGAATGCCGTTTGCTGGACCCCGGAGCCATGTAGATCTCCGGAATGGTATCCGGCTGAGGCCCGAAAGGAACTTGGGCCCCGTCATCAGTCCCCGTGAGGACTTTTTCCCCCGTATGTCCGGCGGCCGAGGAGCCATCCTGGGGCGTCACCTTGATGGTCGCCGGAATCTCCCCCTGGCCTGGGAAAGTCTTTTTGGACGCCACCTCATCGTCACCCTTGGGTAAGATGGAATGAGCAGGCGGCAGTGACATGCTAGCCATCTCCTTTGAGTCCAGGGAATCCTATGTCGAGGATTGTGGGGAGCCGTCGCGTGCCGGAATGCAACGACAAGGTTTAATATGCGTCGATATTGCAAACCGAGAAGGCCGGATGATTTTGATTCTGGTACTCACGAGGCGGCCCAAGGGTTGGTCTGACAAGGTCACTCCAGCCTGCTGTCAATATCCCATGCGGAGTTATCCGTGAAGGAGCCCCTCCCCCTCTTGGGCGCCTCCGCCTCCAAAATCAGGTAGGCCTCCCTTTTGTCCCTTCCTCTCGCAGGGGGGGAGTGCCTCCCTCCTTGTTGTTGTCTTTGGCGGCTGAGGGGTCTGTCTCGTCGTCAGACGAGACGACCAAGGTGCTCCTTCGGCAAAGCCCACGCCTGGTCCCCTTGACCGTGGTTTTGACCTTCTTCTCCAGCACGTCGTAAGGCGCCGGAAATAGCATCTTGGTAAGAAGTGGGGTTTCTTCATCTTCGGGCAGCGGAGCCGGACTATTAATCCGTCCCGCTAGATCGACCCAGGCCTGAAAAAGAAATTGACAAGAAGGATTAGTATCCTCCCTCGAAATGTGTCCTTAAAGACTACACCTTGACGGCGTACCAAATTGGTCGGACGCTTAAAGTTGAGCTCGTGATCTTTGGTCAAGGGTGGCGGTGTCTCTCTGCCCTTGAAGAGTACCTTCCAGATATCTTCGTGCGTCGTGCCGAAGAGCCTTAGCAATGTCTGGTGCTCTGCCGGATTGAACTCCCACAAATAACAGGTCCGGCGCTGACATGGAAGGATCCGGCGTACAAGCATGACCTGGATCACATCAACTAGCTTGATCTTCCGGGTTATCATATTCTGGAGGCATCTTTGGAGCCCCGTGATCTCTTCCAGAGATCCCCAGGTTAGGCCCTTCTCCTGCCAGGAGGTAAGCCGCATTGGGACTCCGGATCGAAATTTGGGAGCCACCACCCAGTTGGCGTCGCGCGGCTCGGTGATATAGAACCACCCCGATTGCCATCCCTTCACCGTCTCTACGAAGGAGCCTTCGAGCCAGGTGGTATTGGGTATCCTGCCCACCATGGCACCTCCGCACTCGGCTTGTTGGCCGCACACCACCTTTGGCTTTACATTAAAAGTCTTCAGCCATAGGCCAAAGTGCGGTGGGATCCGGAGAAAGGCTTCGCACACAACTATGAATGCGGATATATTGAGGATAAAATTGGGGGCCAGATCGTGGAAGTCCAACCCATAGTTAAACATCAATCCACGGACAAATGGATGAAGAGGGAATCCCAGCCCACGGACGAAGTGTGTGAGGAACACAACCCTCTCGTGGGGATCGGGGGTAGGGACGATCTGCCATTTTTCCGGGAGTCGATGAGCAATCTCCTTCGCTAGATAGCCGGCCTCCCGGACCTCTGTGATGTTCTTCTCATTAATGGAGGAAGCCATCCACTTGCCTCCAGCCCCGGATCTGGACATGATTGGAATGTCTTCTTGAACGAGGAAAACCGAAAGCTTGGGCGCTAGAGCTCAAGGACGGAGGGACTGGAGATGAAGAAGGATGTGGGTAAAGGAAGATTGTCCTTATCCCCTTATAAAGACCATGAATATCGAGCGCATCCCCACTCACCTTGAACTCGCCTATTCCCAAGAGCCGTGCAAAACGGCATGGTTGGGTTACCCACACCCGTATTGATGAGAATCCCGTAATAAGGGGGGCACGATCTTTGCTTAGACAAGACGTGCCAATGACAACCATGTCTCGCAACATGGAGCGGTAGACGAAAAACGGTTTGAAGTTACGACCGGACAAAGGCGATGTCATGTTGTAAAAGCTATCAGCGGATTAGACTCGTGTAAGAATATATATTCTCTCTGCGGTAATATATGGTGTGTGTGATGGGTTCGGATACAATCATCGCGTCCGAAGACTATCTTGAAGCTCGGAAAGAATGGAACCCGCCTTGCAATGCCGAAGACAAATCTGCGCGCCAGATTCCTCGTCATTGAAGCCAGGTTCAGGGGCTACTGAGGGAGTCCCGGACTAATGGGTCCTCGGGCGTCCGGCCTATTATGCTTTTAGCCAACTTATGGGCCGTGAAGACATGAAGGTCGAAGAATGCACCATGTCCGGATTGGACTCTACTTGGCGTGGAAGGCAAGCTTGGCGACCGAAAATTCCTTCTCATGTAACCGACTCCATGTAAACCCTAGATCCCCTCGGTGCCTATATAAACCAAAGGGGATAGCCCGGAAAGGACATCACATATACTCGTTTCCATACGCACATAGGCTAGACTTCTAGGGTTTAGCCATTATAATCTCGTGGTAGATCCACTCTTGTAACACTCATATTCATCAATATCAATCAAGCGAGGGGTAGGGTTTTACCTCCATAGAGAGGGCCCGAACCTGGGTAAACATTGTGTCCCCCATCTCCTGTTACCATCGATCCTAGACGCACAGTTCGGGACCCCCTACCGGAGATCCGCCGGTTTTGACACTGACAGTCGCCCCGCGGCCGCCAAGGCCAGGCGCATGTCCCGGATGTCCAAGCTGTGGGGCATCGAGGTGAAGGTTCCGGTGCAGCCACCCCAGATGCCTATGTGCCGTGCATGATGGACCTGGAGTACACACCTGAGGAAGACCCCAGCTTGTTCCCCGAGCCGAGCTGGGCAGGAGATTCGCTGGAGGTCGGGGCTTTCCATGAGCTGCCTGGCAGCTTCGCCGAACCCTTCAATGACAACAACCATATGGCACGGCCGATACCCCAGGGACATGCTTACACTAACCATGGCCCGTAGGTGAACGAGGCCACGATAGCGGTCGGAGACCCGGGCGTGGTGCCCCTGCTCTCGACAGGACTGGCCCACTGGGGGTTGCATGGGCGGGGCCCGGATGCAGGTCCCCCTCGCGCTGCGCGGAGCAAGGCGTCACACGGAGGTAGGTCCTCTGCCGGGGTAGGCACTGGCGAGCCCTTCCCCACGACAGAGGGCCCGTGGTCGCCGAGGGCGCCATTAGCGTTCCCCTTGCCCCTTGGTCTCGTCCTAGTTTTCGGATGCCCCAACAGTGGTCGGGGGAGGCGCAAGGCAGGGCCCTCGTCACGCGATATGAAACCAGCCTCATGCCTTTGAAGGTCTCCGCTCGTGGCACTGTCACATAATAATGAGTGGGGCTGTACACGCCCTAGAGCCTCCAGTATGCCGCCCCTCGGACTCGGGGGCTCCCACCCATGTCCAAGTGGAAGCACCATGCTCCGTGCTGGCCGTCGATACTGTCCCCCAATGACTATGCTCACATCCAGTGAAAGCACTTAGCTCTGCGATGGTGGGAAGACAAGAAACTAGCTAGGTGCCGGAAGTGGCTGTTTGCTTCGCCCCTTTCTCTATAACTTGATCACCGTTTTCTTTTCTTTCAGATTGAGAGTTGAAGTTCTTTTGTGTTATCTAAAATTGGGGGGAGTTTTCTCTGGTTTGTCCCGGTTTATTGCGTTCTGGTTGCATGCTTTGTTTTCAAGGCTCACGCCTCTGACACCCCCTTACGAGTGCCCCGCGGGCTGGGGGCTGGTCGGCAGACAGCGCTGGGCACGTATGTGCAACCTAGATAGGACTCCCTCGGGGTGAGAGTGCATGCGCCACAAGATTTCAACGTGCGCATCCTACCATGGTCCAACGTACGCTCCTAGCGCGGCCCCCTCAAATGGATCCACGGGCTTCTCAGGAGGCCCAGAGTCTCGCGAGCCTCTAAGGGCTAGCCTCAAGAGGAAGGTCCGGCCGGGACATCAAGGCCTGCAGAGTCAAGGTAAGGCGCGACATTTACCGAGCTCAGGAGACCCGCGGGCTCACGATGGTGGATCTCAAGCCTAGTCCACAAAAGACGTGCCGTCCGTTCATACACTATGTTTCATACATTATAAGGGCCCCCCCTTTAAAATGCTCTTACACCCCACAGGGCCACGCCCGAAAGTTCCCCTTTTTACACAGGCTAACGCAAGGAAAGAGCGGGGTTAGCCAGAGGTGCTGCCTCCTTCGCTAACCTCACTGTCTTCGTCCCCGACATCAGCGTTGTCGCCAGCGTCGTCTGCATCGTTGTCATCCACGCCGCCTTCTCCGACCACCACCACAGCCGCGTCATCTTCAGGCGCGAACTCCGTGACCAGGGCATCCACGTGGTCGTCCACCTAGTCTGACAAGCTGTCTCAGATAACCACGGGCACGGGCGCTATGGCAGCATCAAAGTCAAAATGGGGGTCGAGGTTCTGAAGATGACTGAAGACACGTGAAAATGCGCGCCCAAGGAGGCCCCAGCTCCTCTCCTCAATGAGCTCATGAGCCCTCACGAACTGGTCCTCCAGTCGCATCACGATCTCGGGAAGAAGTGGAGGTGGCTGGTGTAGTCTTCCTCATGTGGATGAGGGGCGCTCTCCTCGCAGATAGTGCTTAGGGCTCGGTTGCCTCTCACCCTGAGGTCCTGCAGCATAGAAGCGTGTTCACGTTGCAGTGTTCGCTGACGACATGCCTCATGCATGTTCTTCTGTGCAGGGGACGCGGCGCCGTCAATCTGTTGCTGGAGGAGAGCAAGTCGGCGCGCACGGAGTCCAGGTCGGCTTGGGCGGAGGTCTGAGCTGCCACAGCGGCCCTCTCGTGCTGCTCGGCCTCATCCAGTCTCGTCCTAAGGGCGATGAGCCTGCCCTTATCCTCAGCCTGCAAAAACACCAGCGCCAGGCGGTGCTCATCGGCAAGATCTACACGGGCCTTCGCCGCCCTCCGGTCAACCTCGTCCTGGATCCTGGCTTCAAGCACGGTGACGGTCTCCTCGGCCATGGCCACCTGGCGCTCCCTCATCTCCAGCTGCTCGAACTCAAGGCTACGCTCCGAGGCCTTCAACCCCAGTGCCTCCACGCGTTTCTGGATCTCCTCCTCTTCGGAAGGCGCTCCCCTCATCGACACCAAGACGGCCCTGCACGCCTCAATCCGCTACTCGAGGGTACCGTTCAGGGCTAGGGTTCTCGTTCGCGCTCCTCGGCAGCTTCACGGCAATGGTCCGCTGCCCTGGCCTCCTCCAAGGCCCGGGCGCAAGCCTCGCGTAAGGTCGCAAGGGACACCTCGGCCTTCGCATTGGTGTCAGGACCCCGATTCCAAGTCACATCGATCTAGCCGGTAGCACCTCATATCACTTTGCGGCCTCATGCATGGTATTCCCACGGGTGTCGCCTTACCATGGCCCGAGACCGTTTGCGCCTTTTGCCTCACGTATATGATAGTGTCGCTAGCATCCATATGACAGAGAACCCGGGCCGACATGGCTAGTCGTGAACCCAAAGCGGCACTAACCTATGGGTACAGGCATACATGAATCACATCGAGCGTGTCGGTCAGCAGCGTGTGAATCCGGGCTGTAGCACTGGGCTAACAGGACTCCGGGAACCCGGGCTGTAGCAGGCTAGGCAGGACTCCGGATGTCACCGCGTGACATTTCCCCGAAGGGACAGACACAGGAACGAAGTGAAACACATGCCGGCCAGTCAAGTGTCCTGAGCAGTAGTGCCGGGCTAACAGGACTCCGGTGAACCGGGCTGTAGCGGACTACTATGGCTCATGGAAGCACTAGACTACATTTCCCCATAAGAGAGGCTGCCAAGGATAAACAACTAGATTGTCGGATCCCACACATACCAAGCATTTCAATCATACACACAATATGCTCGATATGTGTAAATACAACATGGCATCACAACATAGCTCTACAACTCAAGTATTTATTCATTAGGCTCCGAGGAGCGAGATATTACAAACATGGGTCTCATGACCCAACAATCATAGCATACAATCAAAGCACATGCGGAAGCTTAACATGTCTGAGTACAGACGTCTACAAATGAAAAAGGCTAAGAAACCTGACTATCTACCAGATCCTGCTGAGGGCACAAGATCGTAGCTGAGGTATCAAGCTAAACGTCAAAGTCCACACGGAACTACTAGCGAGACTGACGTCTCTCTGCAAAACATAAAATAGGCAAACGTGAGTACAAATGTACCTAGCAAGACTTACATCAGAACTATCTACATATGCATCGGTATCAATAAAGGGGGTGGTGGAGTTTAACTGCAGCAAGCCAGCTTTGACTCAGTGGCTAGCCTGAACTATGACTGCAAGCAACTCTTTTGAGGTGGCGCACACGAGTCCACATATTCACCATTCAATACACCACTATGGATCCGCTCCCGTCTCCTTACGAGAAGGCCATCCATAGCACTCACACTTATCTTGTGAGTTTTAGAGTATCCACTTTCACCTGTCTATGAACTGTTATAGGCAATCCAGAAGTCCTTTACCGCGGACACGGCTATTCGAATAGATCATTTATAACCCTGCAGGGGTGTACTTCTTCACACATGTTTCCACCACTTAGCGTCTGCACACGACATGTGCTCGGCAGACTTCAAGCGAAAGCCGACGTGGGTGTAGACCACGACCTGACTAACCGCACAAGTCTCTAGTCCAGGTTTATTGCCTATTCGGGTTCCATCCGCAAGGAAATCCGGCCGGGGTGTCCTCAACGGCCCCAAACGATGTGTACAGGGTCCCGAGACGCCAAATGGGCGCCCGACATACCCGGCCACAGTGTATCTACCGCATCATAGCCCACCCCTATGGTCAGCGCTACGCACGGCCGCCAACACATAACCTACTAACACCAGAAACTAGTTGCAACTCCTGGACAAAGGACGAGAGGGGTCAATAAGTCGAGCGGGGTCATATTTCAGGGCCCAATGTGTGGTAGTAGCTGTTTCATGGATCACAAACACAGAACTCAGTTGCTAAGGACGGTTTCAGTGAGACAACCCACCATGTACTCCTACACGGCCTCTCACCGCTACCTTTACCAAATCATGTTCACACACTTAGCTCACACACAGTAGGACATGTTCATCACTGTTCCAATTCACCCCCGATGAATCAGACCTGACTCAACTCTAAGCAGTAGCAGGCATGACAAACAAGCATGAATGAGTAGGCACATCAGGGCTCAAACAACTCCTACTCATGCTAGTGGGTTTCATCTATTTACTGTGGAAATGACAGGTCATGCAGAGGATAAGGGGTTCAACTACCGCAGCAAGTAACAGTTGAATCGTTGTTGTCCTAATGCAGTAAAAGAGAGCAGGAGCGAGAGAGTGGGATTGTATCGAAATGAACAAGGGGGTTTTTCTTGCCTGGCACTTCTGAAGATAATATAGCTCTTCATCGGTGTCATCGAACTCATCATCGGAATACGCCTACCGAGAGGGGACAAGCACCGGCAATAGAGAGGAACACAATCAATGCAAATGCGACGATATGATGCATGATCATGACATGGCAATATGCTATGATTTGTGCTAATGCATCTAGCAACAATTTAAATGTAGTCCATATGAACCAAGGGTTCATATGCAAACTCCATAAGGGGTATTTAAAATGACATTATCATGTTTCACTTATACAGGGGGTATAAGTTGGTTGAAAATGCATGAAAGTAACATAAATGGCTATATTGGATTTTTCTGATAATTTTTCATATATAATTTATTTCATTTGGAGTTACGGTTGATTTTCTATGATTTTTAGAAGTTTAGGCAATTTTCTAGAATTTCCTGTAAAAGAATAAATCTAGAAAAGAGTTATTGCATCAGCATGACGTCACTGTGATGTCAGTGGTCAACAGGCGCGGTCCAGGTCAACCCTGACCAGTGGGACCCACTGGTCAGTGGTTAGTTAACTAACTAAATTTAGTTAGCGTTAAACTAATACTAATCCTAGTTTAGTTAGTGGCCTGTGGCCCACATGTCAGTGAGCCAGGGGAGGTCAAACCCCTGGTTAGCTGGGTCAAAGTCGCCGGAGTTGACCCGCGTGTCGTCACCGGCGACACCAGAGACGGCGGAGGGCATCGGAAAAGCTCCTCCGGCGACCAAATGAGCTCGTTGGAAGCTGGCGATCGCGCGCATCAAATGGGGCAAGTGGGAGCAGCTGGGGTGGACTGAGCTCATCGGAAGGGAGCTCGCGGCGGCGGCCGGAGTTCGACCAACGGTGGTTTGCGTGTTGCGGGGCATGTCCGGAGCCGTGGATGGTCGTGATCGACCCGCGGAAGTGCAGCGAGTGCAGCGGTGGGCTTGGACGCGTGCTTGCACGGCCGTGGTCGCGGTGGCGACATGGCCGACGGCGAGGAGCTATCGGCTCCGATGGCTACGGTGGTTAGAAGGCGCGGACAAGCATGGGGAGAGAGGGGAAAAGGGCAGGGGCTCACGGCAATTCCAGTAGAGGCAACGACGAGGCCGGGGAGGGGCTGGAGCTCGTGAATCCCTGCTAAGTTCGCCGGCGGTCGGAGGTTGAAGACGAGGTCGGGGACGACACTGCAGGGCTTCCGGCAGGGCGTGGCTCGGTGAGGGAGTGGAGGACGAGGTGGCGGAGCTTCTAGGCACGTCGGCGAGGCGTGGGGTGGCCGGTGGCCATGGCTACGGTGAGCGGCGGCTGCGGTTGTGCTCGGGTGCGCTGCGAGGAGAGAGCAGAGGAGGGGAGAGAAGGAGTGGATAGGCCAGAGGGGTTGGGGCGGTTGCGTGGCGCGTCCAGCTAGCCTCCAGCGTCGGCGGAAGCAGGAGGTGGCTTGGTGCATGCCGGCGCGCGGCGACCATGCGCGCGGCGTCTGACTGGCGGGAGCTAGACGACGACTGGGAGCGCCAGGTGGTGGGCTGGGCCAAAACAGGTGAGGCCCAGGTGGGTGCCAGGTAAAAACCCTCTCTCTCTCTTTTATTAATGGTTTCTGTTTTCTAATTTCTACAATTGTTTTGGTCTTTATTAAAAATGCCAGAGCATTTCCAAAAATCCTGAAAATATTTGTGGGCACTGTTGAAATTATTCCTAACAACCCTCAACTAGTTTCAGAATTATTAGAGCATTTAAAATATTTATAGGATTTAAATTCCCCAATTCAAGTACAACATGAGTTAATTCAAAAATCCAGAAATGACATAGAAATATGTTTATCATTTTTGACAGAGGTTTTTACCTTTATCGGAAATGATGAACATTTCCAAAGGCATTTTGGGATCATTAAGAATATTTCATTGTGATCCTAGTTGGATTTCATTTGGTGCTAGGGTTTGAACATCCCCATTTCAAGTTGAGGCAAAATTTAAACATGATGCACACATGAAGCTAGCCTAGTGCAATGCCAGAGGCTAGGGATGTGACAAATCACCCCTCCTATACAAGAATCTCGTCCCGAGATTCAGGACGTGAGGTGAGAGGACAAAGGGGATGCAAGGCTTAACACAATCTTCATGATCCAACTGCTTCAGATTGATCTTGGCATCCTTCCTCTCAAGATCTTCATCCAACATGATGACGACGGACAGGAACTCTACCGGAATCGATCTTCTCAAAGATCGGGCAACTCAAGATCAACTCTTGGGGTGAGATATAAAACATCTCTCGAGCTGAGACATGAAACATACATCCAGGGGGATGGAGTGTAACAGATGACGAAGGTCCAGTAGGTAGGCAACAAATCCACGCTCGATCACGACGTAGCGAGGAGTTAGCTGCCATAATTCCACAACGAGGCACCTTGGGGGAGGTGACTTGTTGGATTGTTCCCTTAAGTGGAAAAAAGAATTACTTTTGATTCAAAGATCATTGAAACTCTTTATACCAGCCTAAGGCAATTCACAATCGATCATTTGAAGGAGTTTGAAGGAATGATATACTTGGACTAGAATGGATGATGTGGACTACCTTGTTGAAGACAACATAATGGATGAATTTGCTTGCGCATGCTCTCAAGAACTTGAGCATTTCCATATTCATCAAGATTCTACCAACATTCGAGTCGAGGATCCTGGCAACACATCTTACTACCTTGACGAATAGTGATGGACAATGCAGATGCATAGAAAGACAACCCTTTCTCAGATTTCACCTTAGTGAGGCCAAGGGAATGAAATCTGGATGATCGACCGAGAGTCATTTAGCACTCCGCTTCTAATGTTCTCCTTGATGTACTGGTTACCACGGTCATGCTTTAAAGCATCAACATAGTCATCAAGTAGTGGTCGGACTTCGGAATACAAAGGATCCATAAGGAACAACTACTGGAGTAAATCCTACGAAATCCTTATGGGGAGGTGGCCAACTTTCTCAGTCAAGATACTACAATAATAAGTCTTCCGGTTGGGTGTGTTGGCCACAACATCCACTTTACCGGGTTACAGAGAGACCAATATTACAGTCCTTGAGAAACGTTCCAACCATCATATCTGCCTGGGATTCAGATCTGGTTGGTGTCAGGATAATCCAGACTCGTCGGTCTAGAAAGAAAAATGAAAGTTTGCAACACAAATCGACAAGATGACGTTGCGAGATTCTCAAGGGAATGAACTATGATAGTAAGCTCCAAAACATGAGCCGGTTCTGCCACAAGCATGTGAACACATTGTCCTAGACAAGCATGGCCACCTGGTAGTCTTTCAATGAAACACTACCGGGTTCAGGAGGGCACCATCAACAAGGATATCGAAGTCCTTGCATAAGTCTAGCTCCTAAGAAGAAACTTCTTCTCCCTAAACAAGTCAATCAGTGGCTTGGTGTGCTAGGGATACGTAGAATGAAGATGATCAGTCTATCAGACCATAGAATACTTCGCACGTGCATGACTGACTTGGGATGATTCTAGAGGAAGCAAAACTAACTTTCTCGAATTCAGGCGGAAACTTTCACCAAATGCACGTTAATCAGAGGTAGTCACTTTTTTTCATCCAAACATATGCTTCATGAACGAAACATGAAGATAGTGCTTATAAAGTTTCCAATACTAGCTGGATGTTCAACACGAATCATGGAGAAGGTAGCAGTGTTGCTGATGGACTCAACAACAATTCATCCAGGTTTCCATGGAGATGGAATTCCATAATTATGTGAACAAGTGATAGCATTGGTCAGACCCAAAAGATATAATGGTGTATGCTCGAGGGATCAACCACGAGTAAGACAACATTATGAACATCGTTGGTTCTGATTTGATTTGATGATAGCCCATACTCAAATCAAAGTTTTGATACGACAATAGGTCCAACAACTGATCACAGGGACCAATTGATGAAGATATCATCTATCTTCAACACACGCAAATATATCCCTTAAGATGAACTAAGCTGGCAAGCTTTTATCTTCCAACTCTCCAAGTTATTGTTTAGCTTAACCAACTAGCTCAGGGGGGGTAACCGACACAGATTCTTGGAGAATGCCATGTTTGCAAGAACCCAACTTGATCACGAACCCCACATAGCGGTCAGGTGAAAACCTGGTAATACTTCCGAGAAGATATTCGAAAAATCACGAACCACCGATATGTTACAAGGCTCGAGAACAATCTTTCTTTTCAGGGCAAGATGATATGATCAAAAGAGCGAGGAATGACACAATCCTAACTCATTGATCGAAGAGTGCACCGGGGAAAATGGACTAGGTCGCACAATAAATCTTATGATGATGATTCAATAACCAACATGCTAAGAATGAAATTATTGTCCATTAACTACCAAGCAACAGAGTTGCTAGGAGTATTGATTTCACACATCACGATTCACTTGCCGGCATTCCAGTTACAACAACACGGAACCAAGGAATGAACAATGATGGCAAGAAGTATCACTAAATCAAGAACTCATAAGAGGTGGTGCAATTCTCATGACATTCTTGATAGGAAGAAGGTGACACTCCACGGTAGAATAGAGCAAAAGCTAGATTGGCATTTTGATCTGCGGATTACAACTGCTTTGACCCAATCCTAGAAATGGATAAGGTACTGGAGTTTGTTTCTCCTAGTCATTCCGTGATAGAATGGCTTGACGGAACGCAAGAGTAAAGGCAAAGATGAACGAATGCATGCATACTCTTGACTATCAGTTGATAAATGGAGGTCAGAAACAACTAAAGAGGCACAACTCAAAGGAACATATATTTTTCTGAGTTGTGGATGCATAGATTAGTATGTCGAGCAAAGCTCAACATTTCTTCCGGATAACCCATGCAGAAAGGTAGAACTGGCAGAATCACAATGTAGAATGGAGAACCCATTAAGAGCACTCTGGTTGTGATCTTTTGGTTTAGAAGAACTTCTGCCATAAGCAGTTCATGATATTTGGAAGAAGGAAATACCACGGACCTCGAGGACTATCGCAAAGGTTACTAATATCCTAAAGGTACGAGCAACACTATCAACACGAGGTAAGTAGAGTGAATCTTGGGTCAAGAACCCAGGAGTAGAATACCTACTATTAAATGGCATCACGGGATGCTTTCGAGAATGGTGGCCAGAATCATCACACCGGGAACACAAAACATGGCTAGATTACTAGGTGACTCGCAAAAACACCTAGGTCATAATAATAGCTCCAACATATATGTCGAGGTAGTAGAGTACCTCAACAAACCGTTAGTGTGCTTAATCTGGCCCAAAAGGACAACGGAAACGGGAAGAAAGGATTTGCAAATGCACTAGACTAGTTAGAGACCTGGGATGACTCAGATAGCATAATGGTTGTAAATGCTCAAAATGATTTGAGACATCATGCAAAATGGTGGCATAACCACTCAACAACACAATATCAAGGTTCCGAGATCAACTGTCAACACACAGAAGATAGTAGGAACTGAACTGGGGCTTGAACTCAACAATCCTAGGCAACTACGGTTTAGCAACACGTCATCCTGAGAGATAGAAGAGAAGCCTAGTTCTTAACCCCCACAGAAAAGAAGAGGGTGACTTAGATCAGAAGGCACAGGGTAAAGGAGTAAAAAGAGCCTTACGTTCCCTTCCACAATCAATCCCCTTATATAACTAAAGCATTTCTAGACTCAACTTCGACCAGTTTGGCTTGGTAATCCTACAGGCAGTCAGGCTTTGATACCAAAGCTGTCAGGACCCCGATTCCAAGTCACATCGATCTAGCCGGTAGCACCTCATATCACTTTGCGGCCTCACGCACGGTATTCCCACGGGTGTCGCCTTACCATGGCCCCGGACCGTTTGCGCCTTTTGGCTCACGTATATGATAGTGTCGATAGCATCCATATGACAGAGAACCCGGGCTGACATGGCTAGTAGTGAACCCAAAGTGGCACTAACCTATGGGGACATGCATACATGAATCACATCGAGCGTGTCGGTCAGTAGCGTGTGAATCTGGGCTATAGCACTGGGCTAACAGGACTCCGGGAACCCGGTCTGTAGTAGGCTAGGCAAGACTCCGGATGTCACCGCCCGACATTTCCCCGAAGGGACAGACACAGGAACGAAGTGAAACACATGCCGACCAATCAAGTGTCCTGAGCAGTAGTGCTGGCCTAACAGGACTCCGGTGAACCGGGCTGTAGTGGACTACTATGGCTCATGGAAGCACTAGACTACATTTCCCCATAAGAGAGGCTGCCAAGGATAAACAACTAGATTGTCGGATCCCACGCATACCAAGCATTTCAATCATACACACAATATGCTCGATATGTGTAAATACAACATGGCATCACAACATAACTCTACAACTCAAGTATCTCAGAAATATTTGTTTTGGGCATTTGAATTAATCCAATATGTATTTGATTTGGGTCTATAAAATGATATATATAGTTGTATAGTCTCAAACAATTTGAAACATGGTGTGAACCTCTGGAATAATTCAGTGAGTGCCCACAAGAAATTTCAGATTTTATAAAATGGTTTGGTATTTAAAACAAACCAAAACAGATTGAAATAAATAGAAAATAGTAAAAACAGAAGGAAATAAGACAGAGAAGAGAGAAAGAGACCCACCCGGCCTTACCTGGCCTAGCAGCCGGCCCTACTCCTGTTCAGGCCCAGCCCACCAGGGGTAGCCTTATCTTCCTCCTCTCGCCAGTAGGCAGAGGGGAAGCAGTGCACTGCGCCCGCGTGCGCCGGCACGCAGCTGCCTGCCTAGCTCCCCCTCGACGCGCCTAGACGATGCCACAGACACGCCCCGAGACCCCTCCCTCCTCTCCCTCACTCGCTGCTCTCTCTCCCCTCCCCTGTCTTGCTCTCTTCCCACCATCGAGAGTGCCCGTCACTGCCGCTCACCGTTGCTGCGCCCCGAGCCACCGCCTTGCCTCCCCGACGTATCCCTCGTCGCCGCCACATCGTCCTGAAGCTCCGCGCCTACTCAAGCAAGCCAGGGAGCCCCGCAACATCGTCGACGTCGTCGTGTTCATCATC
This sequence comes from Triticum urartu, assembly GCF_003073215.2. Taxonomy (NCBI): domain Eukaryota; kingdom Viridiplantae; phylum Streptophyta; class Magnoliopsida; order Poales; family Poaceae; genus Triticum; species Triticum urartu. The sequence continues at coordinate 413,711,185 of NC_053025.1, forward strand.
GGGCACCGGAGATCATCGTCGCCGATTCGTCGTCCTGAGCGCATCCCCGAGCTCTCTGGTGACTCCTTTGGATCCGCTGTGAGCCACTACGTCGATCCCCCCTCTCCCCTAGCTTGTTTCCTTCCTCTAACGTCGATGCCGTCGGAGCCGAGAGCTCTTCGCCGCCGTTCATGTCGCCTCTGTGGCCACTGTCACCTAGGGCCGCGACCGAGCACACCACCGTGCTCAGTGCAACGCCAGGACCCCAAAACCATCACCAGTTGCTTTTGCCGTGAACCGAAGCACCGAAACCACCAACTTCCGAGCTCCGGCTGCCGCCTTTGAGCTCGCCGCAGTTGTCTCCGACCACCTCAGCTCCCGCCGTCTGCTCCATCAGCTGCGCGCGAGTAGCAGCTCTTCGTAGAGCCTCCTCACGCCCAAAACCATCGCCCGTGGGCGATTTCCGAAGCCCTCCACCATCTCTGACCTCGCCGGCGACGAGCCGCGGGTCAACTCCGATGGGATTGACCCCGTTTGACCGGGTTTGACCCCCTTGAGTCTATGACATGTGGGCCTAGGCCTGCTGACACTTTTAGTTAAGTTTAGTTTAACCGCTAACTAGCTCTGTTAATCACTGGGTCACTGACCAATGGGCCCCACTGGTCAGGTTTGACCTGGACCACTTCGTTTACCGCTGACGTCGGCGTGATGTCATGCTCATGCAATAAAGCGTTTACTAGATTTATTCTTGTATAGGAAATTCCAGAAAATGTTGCAAACTTCAAAAAATCATAAAAAATAAACCGTAACTCCAAATGAAATAAGTTATATATGAAAAATGATCAGAAAAATCCAATCTATCCATCTCTACTGGTTTCATGCATGTTAGAGCAACCTAACCTTGATGTTTAGGTCAAACATGTAAATGCACTTATATGAACCCATAACTTGAGTTTGTATTTGAATCTTTGGTTCAAATAAGCTCAAAACCTTCTGGATGTAGTTGAATTAGCCCAACACACTCATATTGCCATGTCATGATCATGCATCATATTGTGCATTGCATTGATTGTATTTCCTCTTTGTTGCCGGTGGTTGTCCCCTCTCGATAGACGTATGTTCCGGCGATGAGTTCGATGACATCGATGAAGGGTTATACTATCTTCAGAAGTGCCAGGCAAGCAAAACCCCCTTGTTCATTCCGATAAAATCCCACCCTCTCGCTCATGCTCTCTTTTACTGCATTAGGACAACAACGACTCAACTGTTACATGTTGTGGTAGTTGAACCCCTTTCCTCTGCATGACCTGTCATTGCCACGGTAAATAGATGGAACCCACTAGCATGAGGAGGAGTTGTTTGAGCCTTGATGTGCCTACTCATTCATGCTTGTTTGTCATGCCTGCTACTGCTTAGAGTTGAGTCAGGTCTGATTCATCAGGAATGAATTGGAACGTGGTGAACATGTCCTACCGTTGAGAGCTAAGTGTGTGAACATGATTTGGTAAAGGTAGCGGTGAGAGGCCATGTAGGAGTACATGGTGGGTTGTCTCATTGCAGCCGTCCTCAGGAACTGAGTTCTGTGTTTGTGATCCATGAATAGTTACTACCACACATTGGGTTCTGGTAACTCGACCCCTCTCGACTTATTAATCAACTCGATCTCTGTCCAGGAGTTGCAACTAGTTTCTGGTGTTTGTCGGTAGTGTTAGTAGTCTACCAAGTGGCACCCGGTACAGGTGGGCTTGGGGCATACTAGGCACAGTGGCATGGTGTACCAAGTAGCACCCGGATGATGGGCTTGGGAACCCTGCTCACATCGTTTGGGGCCGTGAGCGACACCCCGGCCGGATCTCCTTGCGGATGGAACCCGAATAGGCGATAAACCTGGACGAGAGACTTGTGTGATTAGTCAGGTCATGGCCGACTCCCTCACCAGGCTTCCGCTTGAGGTTTGCCGAGATACACGACGTGTACATGGTGGTAAGTGACGAGAGCATGTGTGAAGAATTACACCCCTGCAGGGTTAACATCATCTGTTCGAATAGCCGTGTCCGCGGAAAAGGACTTCTGGGTTGCATGTACAGTTCATAGACAAGTGAAAGTGGATACTCTAAAATGCGCAAGATAAGCGTGAGTGCTATGGATGGCGTTCTCGTAGGAAGACGGGAGCGGATCCATAGTGGTGTATTGATATGGTGAATATGTGGACTCGTGTGCGCCACCTCAAAAGAGTTACTTGCAGTCGTAGTTTAGGATAGCCACCGAGTCAAAGCTGGCTTGCTGCAGTTAAACTCCACCACCCCCTTTGTTGATACCGATGCATGTGTAGATAGTTCTGATGTAAGTCTTGCTGGGTACATTTGTACTCACGTTTTCTTATTTTTATGTTTTGCAGAGAGACGCCAGTCTCGCTATAGTCCCGTGTGGACTTCGACGTTTAGCTCAATACCTCAGCTACGATCTGGTGCCCTTGCCAGGATCTGGTAGATAGTCAGGCTTCTCAGCCTTTTTCATTTGTAGATGTCTGTACTCAAACATGTTAAGCTTCCGCATGTGCTTTGACTTGTATGCTCTGAATGTTGGGTCATGAGACCCATGTTTGTAATATCTCGCTCCTCGGAGCCTAATGAATAAATACTTTGAGTCGTAGAGTTTCGTTGTGATGCCATGTTGTATTTGCACATATCGAGCATATTGTGTGTATGTTATTGAAATGCTTGGTATGTGCGGGATTCGACAACCTAGTTGTTTATCCTTGGTAGCCTCTCTTATGGGGAAATGTAGTCTTGTGCTCCCATGAGCCATAGTAGTCCGCTACAGCCCGGTTCACCAGAGTCGAGCTAGCCTAGCATTACTGCTCCGGAACACTTGACTGGTCGGCATGTGATTCACTTTGTTCCTGTGTCCGTCCCTTCGGGGAAATGTCACGTGGTGACATCCGGAGTCCTGCCTAGCCTGCTACAGCCCGGTTCACTGAAGTCCTGTTAGCCTAGTGCTACAGCCTAGATTCACACGCTGCTGACCGACATGCTCGATGTTGAATCATGTTTGCCTGTCCCCATATGTCAGTGCCACTTTGGGTTTACGACTAGTCATGTCGGCCTGGGTTCTCTGTCATATGGATGCTAGCGACACTATCATATACGTGAGCCAAAAGGCGTAAACGGTCCCAAGCCATGGTAAGGCGACACCCGTGGGGATACCGTGCGTGAGGCCACAAAGTGATCTGAGGTGTTATAGGCTAGATCGGTGTGACTTAGAATCGGGGTCCTGACAGCAGATTCATGTGATTTGTATTTCTGGGAAGTTGCTGATGTGGGGGAACGCAACTACGCTGATTATTTGGTTAGCCGAGGAATCCCAATACCAGCAGGTTGGGGTGTTGGACAAGTAATTGAAGGAACAACAGAAGAGGAAGATGCAGAGCAGAAGGTTAAAGATGCAGTTCCTCTAATTATGGCCAAGCGACAGCCACTGACCGACCTTGACAGCAATGAGGAGATGAAAGAGCTTGTGAAGATAATCGGCAAAATTGATGTGCTCTGTAGGATGATCGTCTCTTTATTTCAAGTTTATGTAGCACTCATGATGTATTCGGTGGCTATGACATGAGCACTTTGCTGAAACTAGTAATGAATGAAACTTGTGTAGCAGCATGGGCATAGTGTTGTGAACATCTAATGATTTCTATTAATAGAAATCAGGGGGTATCCCCTTTTCCTCATAAATAATAAATAGCATAGGCCCTTTTGGTAATAAATGAATAAATTAGAAGAGGCCATGTTGAGTCAGCTTTGTTCCCATTCGAAGACGTTGAGCAAATTGCAGTCCCACATTAATAGAAATCAGGGGTATCCCCTTTTGCTCATAAATAATAAATAGCATAGGCCCTTTTGGTAATAAATGAATAAATTAGAAGAGGCCCTGTTGAGTCAGCTTTGTTCCCATTCGAAGACGTTGAGCAAATTGCAGTCCAACAGCAAACTATGTCATCAAATTCAAGTTTCACAGCCAAATATAAGTAGAACTAAACAACAATGTCATCATGTTTTAGTCATCGTACAATCACCAAACACAAATGAACATACATAACAAGTGATGTTCTCACAGCAAAATGCTAAACAACACGTTCATCGGGTTTCAGTTGTCATAGCAAACACAATTTCACATAGTAGATAAAAACGTCTTCTGAGAGGCAAATACGACAAAAGCAATCTAATCATCATCCGCAGCAGCAGCGTCAACATCTTCGCCATGTGTATCAGTCTGAATCGTAATGCCCCAGAGTGTCATCTTCTTCTTCATCCTCAATGTCCTCGAACGTTGGCTTCTTCTTGATCACCTCTTGTATGTCCACAGCACGACAGGCAATCTTTTCGCCAGTGTCATTGACGTGATGGTTCTCAAAGATATTAGGAACATCTGTGGAATCTTGTACATCAGGAGCAGTGTAAGCATCATCTTGTTGTGCAACTTGATTAAACGAATTCCTCTGCTCAAACCTTTGCAATACTCTCCAGTCATCGCTACGTGCAAATGTGTCTTCCAAGAAAAATATCTGTGTTGCTTGATTTTCAAAAATAAAAGGCTTGTTGGTGTGGTACGCCGCCTTGACATTGATGGATTTGAAATAATCATCAGCTCTGGGTTTTCCGATCCTGGAAAACAGGTTATGCCAACGACAACACAACAGAACCACACACCGATGATCCTTGAAATTGGAGATATACTGCAACTGAACAATGTCTGTTATGTTCGCATACATTTTAGTTGTCTCTCTGTCGTACGTATCCGTGCTCATGATGGCACTGTGTTGTGTCTTCCTGCTTTCTTCGCGTGCAAGGGTGTTGTAGCGCACATCTCCAACAACGCAAGATTCATAATGTCTTACCCGAGTATCAGGACTCATTGCTAGTGCGTAAAGGGCATCATCAACTGCCTGCCCATCCTCCCGCATCTTCTTAACCTATGGTTGGAAAATAGACAAGTTGATCATCTTATGTACTTAATATATTAAAAAAACTGACAGTGCAATTCAAAAGCTTACATGGCTCTTGAACCATTTCGCAAATCCTACCATAACCAGTTTGTCAATGTTTCTTGGATTTTGCGGCAGTAACTCCTTTTTGTACATGGTGCACAACATAGTGATCACATCAAACATCTAAATATATAAGAATGTGCTGCAAGTTTAGTAGATTACGATGTATAAGCTAGAGTACTTAGCACTTACTTGATATAAGGTAGTATCTCAGGACAATTATTCAACACATACCAAACCATTTTGTCCAAATCTTTAGGTTTGTCCTCTTGTCGACTCTTCCCCGTAACTCGAATAGAATAATCAAAAACATTGAGCCTGGGATTGTATTCACCCACCTCTTTGCTAAGCTGATCAGCTATTTCAATGTATTTTGAGCAGAATGTCAACGCTTTTGTAGCAATGTAGGCCTCTGCAATGGAACCCTCGGGTCTAGCTCTGTTCCTAACATAGCCCTTGAAAAGTGCCTAGCCGCCTTTCAATAGGGTACATCTAGCCATACTGTACTGGACCTCTAAGTAGTGCCTCATCAGGTAGATGAATAGCCAAATGCACCATCACATCAAAGAAGGCTGGAGGGTATATCTTCTCAAGGTCGCATAGGATAGTTGGTATCTTGTCTCTAAGATGCTCCAAAGAATCTACCCTGATATTTCTACTGTAGAGTTCCCTGAAGAATTGTCCCAACTCTGCAACTGCTCTGTATAAGTCAGGGCGGCCCAATCCTCTAAGGATAACAGGTAAAACCCTTTGAAGTAGGACGTGGTAGTCATGAGTTTTCAACCCTTGTACCTTGTTTCCATCTTCACTGGCTCTCCTTTTAGGGTTGGAAGCAAATCCATGTGGGAATCTCACATGTGACAGGACCTCGCAGAATTCTTTTCTTTTTACCTTGTCCAAGACGTACACAGCTAGTGCCATATCTCATGGTTTACCTTCATCTTCCACCTGCAAATCCTTTTTGATACCCAGGTGTGTCAAATCAATCCTAGATTTTAAGGTATCTTTCGTCTTGCCTTCAATATTAAGAAGTGTGCCTATAATGTTGACACGTATATTTTTCTCGATGTGCATCACATCAAGATTATGCCGCAGACCCAAATCTTTCAAATACTCCAAGTCCCACAAAGTGGACCTGCGGGTAAACAATAATCTCTCTTCTGCCCTGCAATGCTTCCTTTTCCCGCTACCATTACCAGGATGGTTTCCTAGTGTAATATGCTTGACCTTCTCTAATTCCACTTGCAACTCATCGGCGGTGAGCCTCTTTGGCGCATCGCGGTTTTCATGCTTTGCATTGAACACATGTCTTCGGTATTTTGTAGGACGCGACTTGTCCTTGGAAAGGAAATGACGGTGTCCAATGTAACAGATCTTGCTAAGTATTGCATATGACAGCAGATTCCTGTCACAACGAACACATGCATTGTAACGATGTGTCATTCGCTCTGACATATTGCCCAAAGCCGGAAAACCAAACTATAACAGCACGCAGAAATAAATCAGCTGGTGGCCTGCTATATAGGTCTCGATTGAGAACACCCCTCCATAGCTGTTGAAATTCCTCCACAAGAGGCTCCATGAATAAATCAAAATCCTTTCCAGGACTTTTTGGACCTGGGATGAGCAAGGCCATCATGTAGTTTGATTCTTTGGTGCAGACATTTGGAGGCATGTTGTAAGGGATAACAAGCATTGGCCACATGCTATATGTGGCGCTTTGGTGGCCAAATGGGTTGAATCCATGTGAAGCTAAGCCAAGTCTAATGTTTCTCGGGTCAGCAGCAAACTTTTTCTGTTTCTGATTGAAGCTTTTCCACTCACTACCATGTGATGGATGGCTCGTTACATTCTGAAGTCTGTACTCCTGGTTCCTAGAATGCCATAGTACATCCTCTCTTGTTTCAGCATCATGAAACAACCTCTGCAATCTTGGTGTAATAGGAAAATGTCTCAGAACATTATGAGGAATCCTCTTCACAGCATCGCCATCTTTCCATCTTGATGATTTGCATTTCAGGCATTCACTTAAGTTGGCATAATCCTTCTGTAACAGAACACAATTATTCTTACAAACATGGATCTTATCATATCCAATTCCAACTGCACGAAGGAAATTCTTCATTTTACTGTAGGTGTGTGGCAGCTTAGACGCATCTGGGAAAGCTTTGTGGAAAGCAGCCAATATTGCATCGAATGATTTTTTTTGGTCATTGATGTCTACTACACAACCTTCTTGTAGACGTTGTTGGGCCTCCAAGTGCAGAGGTTTGTAGGAAAGTAGCAAATTTCCCTCAAGTGGATGACCTAAGGTTTATCAATGCGTAGGAGGCGTAGGATGAAGATGGTATCTCTCAAGCAACCCTGCATCCAAATAACAAAGAGGCTCTTGTGTCCCCAACACACCCAATACAATGGTAAATTGTATAGGTGCACTAGTTCGGCGAAGAGATGGTGATACAAGTGGTATATGGATAGTAGATAATAGTTTTTGTAATCTGAAAATATAAAAATAGCAAGGTAACTAATGATAAAAGTGAGCGTAAATGGTATTGCAATGCGTTGAAACAAGGCCTAGGGTTCATACTTTCACTAGTGCAAGTTCCCTCAACAATAATAACATAATTGGATCATATAACTATCCCTCAACATGCAACAAAGAGTCACTCCAAAGTCAATAGTAGCGGAGAACAAACGAAGAGATTATGGTAGGCTACAACACCACCTCAAAGTTATTCTTTCCAATCAATCTGTTGGGCTATTCCAATATGTGTCACAAACAGCCCTAGAGTTTGTACTATAATAACACCTTAAGTCACAAATCAACCAAAACCCTAATGTCACCTAGATACTCCAATGTCACCTCAAGTATCCGTGGGTATGACTATATGATATGCATCACACAATCTCAGATTCATCTATTCAACCAACACAAAGGACCTCAAAGAGCGCCCCAAAGTTCTACCCGAGAATCGCGAAGAAAACATGTGCCAACCCCTATGCATAGGTTCATGGACGGAACCCGCAAGTTGATCACCAAAACATACATCAAGTGTATCACGTGGTATCCCATTGTCACCACAGATACGCACGGCAAGACATACATCAAGTGTTCTCAAATCTTTAAAGACTCAATCTGATAAGATAACTTCACAGGGGAAACTCAATCCATTACAAGAGAGTAGAGGGGGAAGAAACATCATAGGATCCAAATATAATAGCAAAGCTCACGATACATCAAGATCGTATCACCTCAAGAACACGAGAGAGAGAGAGATCAAACACATAGCTACTGGTACATACCCTCAGCCTCAAGGGAGAACTACTCCCTCGTCGTCATGGAGAGCACTGTGATGATGAAGATGTCCACCGGAGAGGGATTGCCCCCTCCGGCAGGGTGCCGGAACGGGTCTAGATTGGCTTTCGGTGGCTACGGAGGCTTCTGGCGACGGAACTCCCGATCTATTGTGCTCTCGGATGTTTTTAGGGTATATGGAGATATATAGGTGGAAGAAGTACGTTAGGGGGCCACGAGGGGCCCACGAGGGTGGAGGGCGCGCCCCCTACCTCGTGGCCTCCTGGAAGCTTCCCTTATGTGCACTTCAAGTCTTCTGGGCTTCTTTCCTTCCAAAAATGGGTACCGTGAAGTTTTAGGTCAATTGGACTCCGTTTGGTTTTCCTTTTCTTCGAAACCCTAAAACAAGGTAAAAACAGAAACTGGCACTGGGCTCTGGGTTAATAGGTTAGTCCCAAAAATGATATAAACGTGTATAATAAAGCCCATAAACATCCAAAACAATAGATAATATATCATGGAGCAATCAAAAATTATAGATACGTTGGAGACGTATCAACATCCCCAAGCTTAATTCCTATTCGTCCTCGAGTAGGTAAATGATAAAAACAGAATTTTTGATGCGGAGTGCTACATGGCATAATTACAATGTAATTCTTCCTAATTGTGGCATGAATATTCAAATCCATAAGATTCAAGACAAAAGTTTAATATTGACATAGAAATAATAATACTTCAAGCATACTAACTAAGCAATTATGTCTTCTCAAAATAACATGGCAAAAGAAAGGCTATCCCTACAAAATCATATAGTCTGGCTACGCTCCATCTTCAGCAAACAACATATTTAAATCATGCACAACCCCGATGACAAGCCAAGCAATTGTTTCATACTTTTGATGTTCTCAAACTTTTTCAATCTTCACGCAATACATGAGAGTGAGTCATGGACATAGCACTATAGGTGGAATAGAATGGTGGTTGTGGAGAAGACAAAAAGGAGAAGATAGTCTCACATCAACTAGGCGTATCAATGGGCTATGGAGATGCCCATCAATAGATATAAATGTGAGTGAGTAGATTGCCATGCAACGGATGCACTAGAGCTATAAATGTATGAAAGCTCAACAAAAGAAACTAAGTGGGTGTGCATCCAACTTGCTTGCTCACGAAGACCTAGGGCATTTTAGGAAGCCCATCATTGGAATATACAAGCCAAGTTCTATAATGAAAGATTCCCACTAGTATATGAAAGTGACAACATAGGAGACTCTCTATCATGAATATCATGGTGCTACTTGGAAGCACAAGTGTGGTAAAAGGATAGTAGCATTGCCCCTTCTCCCTTTTTCTCTCATTTTTTTAATTTTCTTTATTTGGGCCTTCTCTTTTTTATGGCCTCTTTTCTTTTTTTATTTGGGCTTCTTTGGCCTCTTTTATTTATTTATTTTCGTCCGGAGTCTCATCCCGACTTATGGGGGAATCATAGTCTCCATCATCCTTTCCTCACTGGGACAATGCTCTAATAATGATATTCATCACACTTTTATTTACTTACAACTCAAGAATTACAACTCGATACTTAGAACAAGATATGACTCTATATGAATGCCTCCGGCGTTGTACCGGGATGTGCAATGATGCATGAGTGACATGTATGCAAGAATTATGAACGGTGGCTTTGCCACAAATACAATGTCAACTACATGATCATGCAAAGCAATATGACAATGATGAAGCGTGTCATAATAACGGAACGGTGGAAAGTTGCATGGCAATATATCTCAGAATGGCTATGGAAATGCCATAATAGGTAGGTATGGTGGCTGTTTTGAGGAAGTTATATTGTGGTTTATGGCACCGGCGAAAGTTGCGTGGTACTAGAGAGGCTAGCAATGGTGGAAGGGTGAGAGTGCGTATAATCCATGGACTCAACATTAGTCATAAAGAACTCACATACTTATTACAAAAATCTATTAGTTATCGAAACAAAGTACTACGCGCATGCTCCTAGGGCGATAGATTGGTAGGAAAAGACCATCACTCGTCCCCGACCGCCACTCATAAGGAAGGAAATCAATAAATAAATCATGCTCCGACTTCATCACATAACGGTTCACCATACGTGCATGCTACGGGAATCACAAACTTCAACACAAGTATTTCTCAAATTCACAACTACTCAACTAGCATGACTCTAATATCACCATCTTCATATCTCAAAACAATTATCAAGTATCAAACTTCTCTTAGTATTCAACACACTCATAAGAAAATTTTATTTTTCTTCTTGTATACCTAGCATATAGGATTATTTAAGCAAATTACCATGCTATTTAAGACTCTCAAAATAATCTAAGTGAAGCATGAGAGATCAATAGTTTCTATAAAACAAATCTACCACCGTGCTCTAAAAGATATAAGTGAAGCACTAGAGCAAATGACAAACTACTCTGAAAGATATAAGTGAAGATCAATGAGTAGTCGAATAATTATGCAACTATGTGAAGACTCTCTAACATTTAATAATTTTAGATCTTGGTATTCTATTCAAACAGCAATCAAAGCAAAATAAAATGACATTCTAAGATTGGCAAACATCATGTGAAGAAGCAAAAACTTAGGATCAACCGAAACTAACCGATAGTTGTTGAAGAAGAAAGGTGGGATGCCAACCGGGGCATCCCCAAGCTTAGACGCTTGAGACTTCTTGAAATATTATCTTGGATGCCTTGGGCATCCCCAAGCTTGAGCTTTTGTGTCTCCTTAATTCCTCTCATATCACGGTCTCCCTAAATCTCAAAATCTTCATCCACACAAAACTCAACAAGGACTCGTGAGATAAGTTAGTATAAACCATTGCCAAAACCTTATCATACTCTACTGTAGCAAATCACTAAAATTATTATTCAACATTGAATATTAAATGCCTCTGCATATTTAATAGTCATATCCTCAAATAGAATCATTAAAGAAGCAAACATATGCAAACAATGCAAACATAACAACAATCTGCCTAAACAGGACAGTCTGTAAAGAATGCAGCAACATCCATACTTCCCTAGCTCCAAAAATTATGAAATAAAATTCCCACTGTAGTAAATTTATCAGAGATTAATATGCAAAAGTTTTCAACATATTATCAAATTATTATTTTTCTAGGGAATTATTGCAACAGCAGTAAACTTTCTGATTTCAAACAGCAACAAGTGGACTTCTAAAATAGGCATAGTAAACGCTATCAATGCCACTTTTATTGAAATAAAAGATGCAAAACATTTTTATAAATAACATCAAGAAAATCCTAATAAAATAAATTGACTCTCCAAGAAAAACACATATCATGTGGCGAATAAAAATATAGCTCCAAGTAAAGTTACCGATGAATGAAGACAAAAGAGGGGATGCCTTCCGGGGCATCCCCAAGCTTAGGCTGTTGTATATCCTTGAATAATACCTTGGGGTGCCTTGGGAATCCCCAAGATTAGGATCTTGTCACTCCTTATTCCATAGTCCATCGAATCCTTACCCAAAACTTGAAAACTTCACAATACAAAACTTAACAGAAAACTCGTAAGCTCCGTTAGTATAAGAAAATAAATCACCACTTCAAGGTACTGTAATGAACTCATTATTTATTTATATTGGTGTTAAACCTACTATATTACAACTTCTCTATGGTTTATAAACTCTTTTACTAGCCATAGATTCATTAAAATAAGCAAACAACACACGAAAAACAGAATATGTCAAAAACAGAACAGTCTGTAGTAATCTGGATCAAACGTATACTTGTGGAACTCATAAAATTCTCAAATAAATTTCTGGACGTGAGGAATTTATATATTAATCATATTCAAAAAGAATTAACTAAATAGCCCTCTCCAATAAAACATGGCAGCATTTCTTGTGAGCGCTAAAGTTTCTGTTTTTTACAGCAAGATCAACAAGACTTTCCCCAAGTCTTCCCAACGGTTCTACTTGGCACAAACACTAATTAAAACATAAAAAACTCAATCATAACAGAGGATAGATGATTAATTTATTACTAAACAGGAACAAAAAGCAAGAAATAAAAATAAAGTTGGGTTGCCTTCCAACAAGTGCTATCGTTTAACGCCCCTAGCTAGGCATGATGATTTCAATGATGCTCACATAAAGGATAAGAATTGTAACATAAAGAGAGCATCATGACGAATATTACTAGCACATTTAAGCCTAACCCACTTCCTATGCATAGGTAGTTTGTGAACAAACAACTTATGGGAGCAATAATCAACTAGCATAGGAAGGCAAAACAAGCATAACTTCAAAACATTAAGCACATAGAGAGGAAACTTGATATTATTGCAATTCCTACAAACATATATATTCCTCCCTCATAATAAATTTTAGTAGCATCATGAATGAATTCAACAATATAGCTATCACATAAAGCATTATTTTCATGATGCATAAGCATAGAATTTTTATTACTCTCCACACAAGCAAAATTCTTCTCATGAATAATAGTGGGAGCAAACTCAACAAAATAACTATCATGTGATTGAAAATTAAGATCAAGATGACAAGTTTCATGGTTATCATTATTCTTTAAAGCATATGTGTCATCACAATAATCATCATAGATAGGAGGCATGCTTTCATCATAATAAATTTGCTCATCAAAACTTGGGGGACAAAAAATATCATCTTCATCAAACATAGCTTCCCCAAGCTTGTGGCTTTGCATATCATTAGCATCATGGATATTAAAGGAATTCGCCCTATAGTGAGTCGTATTACAATTCACTGGCCGTCGTTTTACAACGTCGTGACTGGGAAAACCCTGGCGTTACCCAACTTAATCGCCTTGCAGCACAATTATCATTTCCATCATACTCACGAAAGATATTAAAAAGGTGAACCGTATGAGACAAACTCAATTCCATTTTTTATAGTTTTCTTTTATAAACTAGACTAGTGATAAAACAAGAAACTAAAAGACTCGATTGCAAGATCTAAAGATATACCTTCAAGCACTCACCTCCCCAGCAACGGCGCCAGAAAAGAGCTTGATGTCTACTACACAACCTTCTTCTTGTAGACGTTGTTAGGCCTCCAAGTGCAGAGGTTTGTAGGACAGTAGCAAATTTCTCTCAAGTGGATGACCTAAGGTTTATCAATCCGTAGGAGGCGTAGGATGAAGATGGTCTCTCTCAAGAAACCCTGCAACCAAATAACAAAGAGGCTCTTGTGTCCCCAACACACCGAATACAATGGTAAATTGTATAGGTGCACTAGTTCGGTGAAGAGATGGTGATACAAGTGGTATATGGATAGTAGATAATAGTTTTTGTAATCTGAAAATATAAAAACAGCAAGGTAACTAATGATAAAAGTGAGCGTAAATGGTATTGCAATGCATTGAAACAAGGCCTGGGGTTCATACTTTCACTAGTGCAAGTTCCCTCAACAATAATAACATAATTGGATCATATAACTATCCCTCAACATGCAACAAAGAGTCACTCCAAAGTCACTAATAACGGAGAACAAACGAAGAGATTATGGTAGGGTACAAAACCACCTCAAAGTTATTCTTTCCAATCAATCTGTTGAGCTATTCCTATAAGTTTCCCAAACATCCCTAGAGTTCATACTAGAATAACACCTTAAGACACAAATCAACCAAAACCCTAATGTCACCTAGATACTCCAATGTCACCTCAAGTATCCGTGGGTATAATTATACGATATGCAGCACACAATCTCAGATTCATCTATTCAACCAACACAAAGGACCTCAAAGAGTGCCCCAAAGTTCTATTGGAGAATCACGACGAAAACATGTGCAACCCCTATGCATAGGTTCATGGGTGGAACCCGCAAGTTGATCACAAAAACATACATCAAGTGGATCACGTGGTATCCCATTGTCACCACAGATACGCAGGGCAAGACATACATCAAGTGTTCTCAAATCTTTAAAGACTCAATCCGATAAGATAACTTCAAAGGGGAAACTCAATCCATTACAAGATAGTAGAGGGGGGAGGAACATCATAGGATCCAAATATAATAGCAAAGCTCGCGATACATCAAGATCGTATCACCTCAAGAACACGAGAGAGAGAGAGAGAGAGAGAGATCAAACACATAGCTACTGGTACATACCCTCAGCCCCAAGGGAGAACTACTCCCTCCTCGTCATGGAGAGCACCGGGATTACCCCCTCCGGTAGGGTGCCGGAACGGGTCTAGATTGGCTTTCGGTGGCTACAGAGGCTTCTGGCGGCGAAACTCCCGATCTATTGTGCTCTCGGATTTTTTTAGGGTATATGGAGATATATAGGCGGAAGAAGTACGTTAGGGGGGCCACGAGGGGCCCATGAGGGTGGAGGGCGCGCCCAGAGGGGGTGGGCACACACCCCTACCTTGTGGCCTCCTCGAAGCTTCCCTTACATGCACTTCAAGTCTTCTGGGCTTTTTCCTTCCAAAAATGGGTTCCATGAAGTTTCAGGTCAATTGGACTCCGTTTGGTTTTCCTTTTCTTTGAAACCCTAAAACAAGGTAAAAACTGAAGCTGGCATTGGGCTCTGTGTTAATAGGTTAGTCTCAAAAATGATATAAAAGTGTATAATAAAGCCCATAAACATCCAAAACAGTAGATAATATAGCATGGAGCAATCAAAAATTATAGATACGTTGGAGACGTATCAGTCATCCGCTCAGATGTCTTCACCTAAAGAAAGGTGACCATAGCTGAGAATACTGACAACTTATTTCCTGGGGTGACAGCCACGTTGCATTGTTCCAACATGCGGGCCCACCATTTTTCTTCTGTAGGTGAAAGTTCATGGAATGCACGAGCATTTCGTAGCATTGTTTCAATGTTGGTCACACTCACTGGGTCCGCCACCACCACCTGCTCCTCCTCTTCCACCCGAGCATCAGACAGATCGAGATGGTGATCTTCTGCTTCCACGTAGTTAGTAACATAGACATTCACAACTTCACCATGATGAACCCACCTAGTGATTTTGCATAGTTGAATGGGGTGTTGTAACTGAATTCATACAACTGCTACATGGGCAGAATACATCAGATTTCGGACCACCGTACTCAGCTCTGATAAAGTTCATGAAGTTTTCAACCCCCTCGACATATGTAGCAGAGAATCTTCGAGCAGAAGTTATCCAAATCCTGTCCATCTATTAGACATACAAATTAGTTCTTCTACTAGATATTACAGGAAAAACATATATGCTCTTTATGAAGTCTAGAAAAAAATACCTAAGTCGATGTCTAAAGCTATGGCAAGATATTTGGACAAGCAGATCTAAGTAATGAACTATATTTGAAGCTAATTCAGCAAACATATTTGAGTGCTAAATTATGGCAGGCTGTTTCAGTAGTCAATGAGGCCAAGCACACATCCATCGAACTATCGAAAGCCATCGCAGCAACAAAGATCGAGTATAAACCGATGTAGAGCTATTTCACCAATGTAACGTCCCAAATTTTCAATTTGGAATGTTATACATTAGATCATCATGCATATCTTATTTTCTTGCATTTTGG
This sequence comes from Triticum urartu, assembly GCF_003073215.2. Lineage (NCBI taxonomy): Eukaryota > Viridiplantae > Streptophyta > Magnoliopsida > Poales > Poaceae > Triticum > Triticum urartu. The sequence goes on from NC_053025.1 coordinate 413,727,065, forward strand.
TCGATCCTAGAAATTTCACGCAACTCAAGGACCTTCGGAGAGAGTTGGAGATTTCGTTATTTTCATATTTGAGAGTTTTCTCGAATTTGAAAAGAGGATCATTTGATTCATTTATTTCATCTTCAATTATTTTTCCGATATCAAAATATGAGAGAGGGAATAATATGACTTTCCCAAAATATAGGAAAAATGAAGATTTAATAAATAGATCAAATTTCGCTTTCCGGTGTTTGTTTGTTTTTCTTTGGATAGGGAAAAATGCGCGTTTTCGAAAATTGCATTTTAGGTCCGTAGAAAAAGTTCATTTGGTTCGACTCATTTTTAGGAGTCGGGGAAATTTTACTTTAGGTTTTTCGGAGTTTGTTTAGTTCTCTTTTCGTTTTTTTTTCTGCGCGCGGAACCAGTTAAAAAAAAGTCTCCCGCCAGGCCAGCCGGGCCAAAGGCCCAGCCCGCCGGCCTCCTCCCAGCCGTGCGCGCACCAGCGCCAGGCGCAGGCAGCCTCCGCCCCAGGCCGAATCATTTTAGGATTCTAGGGTTAGCCCCTCCCCTTTCCTTTGTTTCGTTTTCCTATTCCTACTCTTTTTCTTGCCCCCTACCCCAAGTCTTTTCTCCCCTATCCTATATAAATAACCCCATAGACCCCCCCCTCTCCTCACACCAAAAACCCAAACCCCCTCTCCTCCCCAAGCCGCGCCCCACCCTGCGCCCCTCACCCGCCGCCGCCGCCCCTATAGCGCCGCCGCCGTCGCCACCGTTCGCCCCGCCTCGCCGGAGGTAGCCCCGCGCCTCTCTTTTTCTTCCCCGCGGTTCAGTTCTTTTAAAATAAACCGTTCCGGTTTTATTTTCCGGTTTTTCTCTCTGATTCTTCGTTTTAGTTTCTTTTCCGAAACCCTAGATCGGTTTTCCGTTTTCTTTTTCGGTTTCTTTTCCGAAAACCCTAGATCAGTTTTCGTTCTTCTTTCGGACCATTCGTCTCAACGAACGTGATCACCTATTATTCCCGGTTAATGACGCCCATTCGATTAACCGTTCGTCTCTTTCTTTTCGTCAGATTTATTCCGCGATCGTGATCTCAGATCCAATCTTCGTTCTAGTCTTTCTTCTCGCTCGTTTATCGGAATCAGGTGATTCAAGCGCCTGGAGTTTCGTCTCGAAACCGTCGTTCCGTCTAATCAACTTGAACAAGCTTTTGCCATAGTAAAATTTGACCTAGTTTCAACTTGCTAGAACCAAGTTGTTTTCTTCCGCCGTTTGTTTATCCGGTTCTTTGTTCGGTTCTTTCGTTCTTTGCAACCGGAGTTCTTAAGTTGAACTTTCTGGTTCGTTCTCTCGTTCGAGTTTTACCTGTGCATTAGATGAGTGCTTATTGTGAGGTCACTATTGCTTGCTTACGATAGATTGACCGGAGTGTGACGAGTAGGGCTATCAAGAGTTTTAAGTGCGAATCATCTTCATCAACCTTGCAGGCAAGTTCACACTTTGATCATATCCCCTTCCAACCCATGTTTTATTGCATTAGCTCAATCCTCTCACATTGCATGATTAGGATCTAATTAAATTGTGGGATGGGAAGTAGATGAGGTAGTACCTATCACCTGTATTATTATGAAACCTTTGGGAGTTACTTCTACGTTTGCTTATTTATGCCATGCTATGCTAGTAGACGTGGATTGGGTGAGTGATATCCATGACAGATGTGAGTTGATAATTTTAATGGTTTATCTAAGGTGGCAACTTAAACACACATCTAGGTGGATTGAGGCACCATGTGTCTATCAGGACTTGCCTGTTTTTTTTGGACCGCCACCCAGGCTCAAAGGGATCATAAGATCTTTCATGCTAGAAACTTCCGTGTGCAGCCACAAGCCATTATGGGCTCTGGCATAGTTGAGTAAGTCGTGCGAACTCTTACAGGGTAGAATAGCAGATGTAGGGGAAAGTAGGTGTACCGGTCTATCCATCGTAAGGTGCTAGCGCTTCTGAAAGACTGTGTCTTGGTCATCCGTTTCTCAAACACCATGTAGTGCGAGAAATCCAACGGAGGCGATCGAGTCTTCTGGGGAAAAGTGTGCAAACCTCTGCAGAGTGTATAAACTAATCATGATTAGCCGTGTCCCCGGTTATGGACATCTTGAGTATCTAGTTCTTGGATTATCCTGTTGATCTCATCACATTACTTTAAATGAATATTGTTGGGTTTAATGATGTTACTTAATTGGGATTGATAATGCTGTCAACCATTCTCAATGTTCAACAACCACCATGATAGTTAATTAAAATGTATTCCTTTGCAGTAGGGAAAAATTGGCTTTACGCAAAAACCTTATAACCATAGAGCTTTTCCACCAGCCAAATATGCATGTAGTGATAGCCATTGTTCATCATTCTCTATGGTGTGAATTTGCCAGTACATTCAATGTACTGACCCGTTTCGGGCTGCAACGTCTTATGTTGCAGGTTTCTTACCACGAGTAAGTGATACGTTAGGGTTACGATTTCTACACTCAACTTTGCCGTTGGTGTTGATGGGACTCCACAACCTTGTTGCTTCCGCTATATGGATTGAGGTAATATTATTTACGTTACTTTATACATGTGATTTACCTTTGTTATAAATCCTTCGAGTACTGTGTGTGTCAGCATACCGCTCCAGGGATGACACCTAAGCACAGAGACTTGATCCATTTGGGTCGGGTCGCTACAAGATGGTATCAGAGCACATGTTGACTGTAGGACATGACCCTAGAAACTGGCATGCCCATAGCAAAGATTTTTCTCTACAACTTTCCCTTTCAAAAAGATTTTTACCTCTCCTCTCTTCTCAACTTATTCAAAAATTCTCTTTAGTGAGACTATACCCTTTTCCCTTTTGACCACACGAAGGATTCCACTGATGAGACCACTCCAAGAAGTATAGGATATCAGACAAGTAAGACCATTCGGAATGAAGAGGATTTTACCATACAATATGATAATGGAAACTATAGCTGTTGAAGACTCTGAAGACTAGGAGAATTGGAGGCTCTATAGAATTTCCAGATTTGTATGACCTAGGAAGGCTACCCTAATGGAACTTAACAGATTATGGAAGTTGTCAATACCCAAGATCAAGGTGTATCGGAGAAAGACTGAAACAAGGAGCACGAGAACTCGAAGTTTTCCCTAAGGCAGGAGATATCAACTATGGAGAGATAGCTCATGGAAATGACAAGAGAACAACCATGGCTATCCATAAGGTTATCGCCCGCTTATGCTATTGTCACCGTGCTGAGTTAAGGATGCATGTCATCAGAATGGATTTGATGGAAGAAGTCTGATGGAGCACCTATCATAAGATGAAGTTTTAGCCCTAGCCGGTGTATCACCAGGATCTAGAGTAGTACATCAAGAAGTTTAAAATGGAGCTCCAGGAAGTCGTATTAGACAAGGAAGTATTTCATGAGGAACTCAGGATCCTGAATGTGAGAGTAGCCAAGCTGGAGGAGCTACAACCTCGAGATACCGGAGAATTGTCAAGAACTAAAGGACAGTATGACCATGGTTCATGTGAAGGATGTTGAAACCAGAAGTTTGAAATGCAACCCCAGAAATATTGAAGGACACCACGATAGACTTTGCGTCAATAGAGATGAGCTGGCAAAAGAACTTGAGAAAGACAAGTATGGTCGGAAGAAGCCATTGGAGACATGAACAAGACTTGAAGAGTTTGGCAACGTTGACCTTTAGAAGACCAAACCCCTGTTATATACCTATGTTAGATGCGACGTTTGTGAGCTGTCATTTGTTTGATGTTTTTCGACAGCCACAACAAAAATCTGTCTTTTCAAAACTTCTGTTTGTGTTGTGTGTATCCCTTTCTATCTCTCTTATCTCACCCCAAAACCCATGGACCTAATAGAGGATGAATGGAGATGAGCTTGTATTTTCGGGACCGATGAGTCAATTGGAGACAGACCGATGGATTCAGAACATGGAGGATCATATGGAGAATAACCCTATAGTTGGAAATGATATGACCCAGCATGCTCTTCTGTGCTTTGAAAGAGGTGCTGCTACTTGGTGGAGGATGTACCAAACCATCAATGGATGGCAAGGAGTAACCACTTGGAAAGAATTTAAGTTGACTTTGCTAAAGTCTCGGCTTGTGTCCCAGAAGTTGAAGCCTTATGGAAAGGATATGAAGAAACCTTGTGCATGCAAGATTTGTGGAGAAATAGGAAACACCCATAAAGAACACAAGGATGAATGCCCTAATTGTGAAGGAAGTCACCCAGTTGAAGAATGCCCAACTAGGCAAATTACTTGTTTCTTGTGTGAAGGGACTACCCACTACCCTACTCAGTGTCACATTTACCCCATGGTACAACGAACCATCCAGCAGAAGAAAGAAGCAAAGAGAGGAGCCCTTATGGAAAGTTTAGAAGAACCTGTGATGAAGGAAGATGTGGAGGACACACCCAAAGAAGAGCCAATTAAACCCTGCACCAAGTCATGCTATTCATGTGGAGAAGAAGGACACATCTCCCAAAATTGTTTGAATGGGGATCTAGTAGAATTCCCGACAGAGGAAGTAGAGTATGACCCACAGGAAATAGAAGCCCTGAATGGAATGGAAAAGTCCAGAAAGAGAAGTAGATTGGATTCCAGGAAGGATCTGAGTCATGTCACTTGTTATAAGTGCAAGGAGTCAGGGCACTACCACAACAATTGCCCAAAAAGGAAGCCAAGGACCCAAGTAGGCTATATAATCACAAGGAAACCTCGAATCTTCCCAGAAGTAATATGTTTTCGTTGTAATGAAGCAGGGCACTTTGCCAGAGAATGCCTAAGGAGAAGGAAACTTGTGCTGGATAGTTGAGTTTGCAACAGAAGTAATGGAGTAGTAGAAGTGAGAACATTTTCTTGAGGTGTTGAGTTGAGACATGTAATGGAGAAGCGAGAGATTGAAATCATTTGAGAATGAATAAAGTAGCATCGTTGGTACTGATATGGATTTTATGAGTTGTTACTCTATGAAGAAGGATTTTGACCATTTTGAGGATATGAGAAATATGGACTATGGAAGATTTATGCATTTTAAGGGTGGTAGTACCCTGTAAGAACCATTGACCCCTGGAAAAGATAAGGATACTCCACTGAGTGGATTTCAGACAAAATGAATATGAGTTTTGTCTCGATATGTGTGATTCCCCAAGAGTATGTGGGATGAAGTTGGAGACCGTCAGTTGTTTGGACCAAAGGTGATCAAAGGAGTTAGAAGAGAGTGTTAAGTTGATTCGAGATAGACTGAAGGTAGCTCAGTCTAGGCAGAAGAGTTATGTAGACTCAAAAACGCAAGGACGTAGTCTATGAAATTGGAGATAGAGCATGTCTTCCTGTGACCCCTCTGCGAGGAGTTAAACGATTTGGAGTTAAGGGACAGTTAGCCCTGAGATTTGTAGGACCATACCGAGTTTTGGAGCGTATGAGAGAAGTGGCCTACAAGTTTGAGTTACCCGAAGGACTGTCAGGAGTTCAAGATGTGTTTCACGTTTCCCTGTTGAAGAAGTGCCATGCAGAGATGGCCAATATTCCCCTGTAAGGACGCTTGACCGTGGAAAGGATAATGATGTTCCACGAAGTGGAATATGGACTTCATAAGTATAAGTTTTTATCTCGGTATGTGGAATAACCCACGAGGATGAAGAGATGAAGTACTATTGGATATAAAGGAGGTATGATGTTGGTAATATGGAGCAATGGCAACCCCATGACAAGTCTGAGTAATCATGTCCTAGTTTGGTGCCAATAGAAGGAAGGAAGACAGTACAATTGGATGGATTTAATAATACTAGGAAGTTGGAACAATGATCAGTTTCCCGATGATAAGTTCAAGGACTACAAGTGATGAGATGGGCCATAACCCACAGGCCCCAGGACCTGCCAAGAAGCAAGCACATTCTTGCTGAAGGAAAAACCCTGGAAGTGGATATACCTTTGTCGACAGACGATCTTATAGGAGTTACGCAAAACCTGAGAGTTGTGAAGGAACGATAGATGGTTGTTTGGCTTGCAGAATCTATGGATTTATTCGAACTTGGTTCGTCGACAAGAGAAATTCTGCAATGCTTGTGAGGATGACCGAGTGTTAGAATGCGAGATTCGCTAAACCATATACAAGGTAATGATTTGGGTGCGGGATGGATTGATCACCATACCGACTTACTCTTATTATTCGCCTTGCTATATGGGATGGTAAATCTGAGTGACTTGCCTATAGTAGAGAGACGACGATATTAAACCTTGTTAAACCTTAGAATGGTATAAGAATTTTTCCCTTGTACACGGCAGCTTTTTGCCAACCGTAGGTTATACAGTGAGGATCAACCCAGACCCATTTCCTGCAGGAGAAACCATAAATTGTTGACCACCCTGAGATATCGATAGTTGTTTAGTTTTGGCGCCAGACCCGTCAGCTAAGAAGACCCAGTCTCGGAATAACCTTACCAAGATAAAAGGACAGAAGAATTGAGGAAAAGGTTATGCCACTACCGGAAGAGCTCAGAGAAGGAATTTTCTCGAGGATCTGAGAAGACCGACACTGTCAAGAATAAGGATGGAGTATATGAGTATTGATGGGACCGTAACGATGTTTCTAAGGATGGTAGCATCCCAGACCCCGGAGACGATTGATGGATTTTGAAGACCCCAAACCCTAACCTTTTTCTTTCTAGCCTCTCCGAATCTCGAGGACGAGATTCCTTTTAAGGGTGGTAGGTTTGTAACATCCCAAAATTGTAAATTTTGGAATGTTATAATAAATAGATAGATTTGATTGATTGTTTGATTGATTGACTGAAAGTGAGTGAATTCGAAACTCTTTGAAAGTTAAATGAGAGGGAATAAAAGGACTTTCCCAAACTTTCATATTTTGCTCTCTGATCTCCGTGAATTCAAATCCTTTTCAAATACAAAACCCTCGAGAGAAGATGATATGACTTCTTCCATTTAAATTAAATGAAAGGGTATTTGAAAATATTTGAATTTCATGTGAAAATATTTTTCAATTCAGAAACTTTATGCAACTCAATGATTTTCATGAGAGAAGATAAAATGACTTCTTCAAATTATGAAATATGAGTTGGGAGTTTCAAAGGATCAATTTCAAGTCCTTTTGGAATTAATTTTCAATTTGGATTTATTTGAGTTTTATTCAAATTATTTTTCTCCAAAAATAAAATATATGGAAATTAGGGTAACATGATTCCCTACATTAGAAAATTGGAGAAAAATTAATTTGAAATCATTTTGGTATTTTTAAAATGATTTCTTTTGGATTTTAATAGACCAGTAGCACTCTTTGAATTATTAGAATTTGTGTGTATTTTATTTAATGCTAGAAAAATGCTCATGTCGTAGAAAATCTTTTTCTGAAAATTTTGATATATTATATGCCTATACAATATTTTTAGTTATTTTGTTTTTATTATTTTAAGTTCTCTAAAAAAAGGTTTATTAGAAGAAAAAAAAGAGCTCCCCTTCGCCGAACTGGGCCGGCCCAAGGCCAACCACAGCCGCGGCCCAGCGCACCAGCGCGCCCCGCCTTCATCTCCCTCCCCGAGCCGGAGTTCGACTCCCGCACGTCACCGGACGCCGCCGTAGCCGCCGCGGACTCCTCCGCCGCCTCCCTTGCCCCTCCTCCACGCCACCTCCTCCCCTCCCTATATATCTGGAGCCCCGGGCCCCATTTCCCCTCTCTGTCGCGCCGCGCCGCTCCTCCCGCATCTCGCCGCTGCCTGCGCCGCCTCTCGCCACCGACGCCACCTGCGCCGCCGCCGCTCGCAGCCGCCTCGCCGCCGCCCGCTGCTTCTGCCCGCGCCGCACTCCGCCCCGCGCCGCATCGCCCCGCGCCGCTCCCGCCCTAGCCGTGCCGCCACCCGCCGCTGTCGCCGCTCCTCGCAGTCGCCGGAGCCGCGCCGCCCTCGCCGGAGATCCGCCGCCGGTTCCTCACCGAAGAACCGCCCCGAACCGGTATAAAACCGCCCGATTCGCCGGTTTTCGTTTAAAAAAAACGGTTTAGTTTTTTTTAATTAGATCTATTTAGAGAATGTTCTCTGTTTAAGAACTAGTTAACGAACGTTCGCCCTTTAGTTTTTTTTCTTTTTTCTGTTATTTTCGACCAGGGACCTATTCATGATAAATTTCTTCACAGTTTAGTCCCTGTACTTCAAACGACTATAACTTTTTACTCGTTAGTCAAAATTCAACGAAACCAACGCCCACATCTTCGTTATGATCCCCTCTATCCGGATAAACAACTTAAACATGTTTCTGAAAAGTTTAAAATTTGAATTAGATCAGATTTGAATTCAAACTTCGTTTGATCATAACTTGAGTTTCGTAGCTCCGTTTGAGTTGATTCTTTTTGCAAATCGAAGCTCTTGACCTAAACATTCTAATAAGGCCAAATTCACATAATTTTGGTACTGTTAGAAATTGTTTTATGTTCCAAGAGATATTTGCTTGGTCTGATGTTTTCCGAATCGTCTTCTTCGATCTTTCTGATCTTTTGAGTGATTGCTTATGTGTGGTTACTACTGTTTGCTTACGATAGATTGACCGGAGTGTGACGAGTAGATCTATCAAGAGTTTTGAGTGCGAATCATCTTCATCAACATTGCAGGCAAGTTCACACTTTGATCATACCTTTTCTACAACCCAGTTTTATTGCATTAGATCAATCCTCACACATTGCATGATTAGGATCTAATTAAATTGTGGGATGGGAAGTAGATGAGGTAGTACCTATTACCTGTTTATTATCAAACCCTTGGGAGTTACTTCTACGTTTGCTTATTATGCCATGCTATGCTAGTAGACATGGATTGGGTGAGTGATATCCATGACAGATGTGAGCCCTGTTCAAGAATTCATCTGATTAACCAGTTATCTTGCCGATTAATCCCTACTCATAGGGTCCCCGAGTAGCCGATTACTTGATAAATCGTCCGATTAATTGATTAAATGGCCGATTAACTTGCTGATTAGCCTATTAATCCCCTACTCACCAGCCGACCGAGCAGCTACCAGTTAATGATTTCCTCAACAATGGATGTGAGTTTGTTAATTTTAATGGTTTACTTAAGGTGGCAACTTAAATACACAGCTGGGTGGATTGAGGCACCTGATGTCTATCGGGACTTGTCTGTTTTTATTTCGGACCGCCACCCAGGCTCAAAGGGATCATGAGATTATTCATACTAGAAACTTCCGTGTGCAGCCACAAGCCATTATGGGCTCTGGCATAGTTGACTAAGTTGTGCGAACTCTTACAGTGGTAGACTAGCAGATGTAGGGGATGTAGGTGGTATGGTCTACCCGATGGTAAGGTGCTAGCGCTTCTGAAAGACTATGTCTCGGTCATCCGTCTTCTCAAACACCCTGTAGTGCGAGAAACCAAACGGAGGCGATCGAGTCTTGTGGGGAAAAGTGCGCAAACCTCTGCAGAGTGTATAAACTAATCATGGTTAGCCGTGTCCCCGGTTATGGACATCTTGAGTATCTAGTTCTTGGATTATCCTGTTGATCTTGTCACGTTACTTTAAATGAATATTGTTGGGTTTTAATGATGTTACTTAATTGGGATTCAGAATGCTGTCAACCATTCTCAATGTTTAACAACCACCATGATAGTAATTAATCTTATTCCTTTGCAGTAGGGAAAAATTGGCTTTTCGCAAAAAAACCTTATAACCATAGAGCTTTTCCACCATCCATATATGCATATAGTGATAGCCATTGTTCATCATTTTCTCTATGGTGTGAATTTGCCAGTACATTCAATGTACTGACCCGTTTCGGGCTGCAACGTCTCATGTTGCAGGTTTATCTTACGACGAGTAAGTGATACGTTAGGGTTACGATTTCTACACTCAACTTTGCCGTTGGTGTTGATGGGAATCCACAACCTTGTTGCTTCCGCTATATGGATTGAGGTAATAGTATTTATGTTACTTTATACATGTGATTTACCTCTGTTATAAATCCTTCGAGTACTGTGTGTGTCATCATACCGATCCAGGGATGACACTTAAGCACAGAGACTTGATCCATTCGGGTCTGGTCACTACACACAATAAGATGGCAAATGAAATATGTGGCAAGGCATGCACAACCAATTCTAGCATCTATCAAGCAATTTGCGATGACAAGGTCATCTATATATGAGTATATTGACTTAGGAGTCAAGTGAGAACACTTGATCATAGGTCATACTCATCGTTTAAGCTCAAGTGGGGTTACCACTTTTACATAAAGCATTGTTGTGTTCACATCTTTAGAGTTGCTTTAGCTCAAGCCTTAGAGTAAAGCTCCCCCTAGATGTGATATCCCCCCTTGGAGGGATGAACTAACCTTGGGTTTCGTCAATGATGACTTCATGTAGATGTTGAAGATGTGGATGCTCAATGTTGATGTAGATCACTTGGAGCTATCCATTTGAGTGAATTGCACTTTCAATACCTACATGGGTTAGTCCCACAAGGAACAAACAAGGATATCCATAGACATAGAGTGATGCACACACAAGATGATGTCCATGAAAACTTTTAGGTTACCTTGTCCCTTGTCTTACCAACAAGAGGGTTTGTGACTCCTTGAACTAGTGCAGGATGTGGAAGTTGATTGCACTTGTTCTTGCCAAAATGATAAGAGTGAAGTATGTTGGCGGAGTCACCCTCAAGGACTCTCTAGTTCTTCTTCTTTTGGATCCACATCATCTTGATGGGAATCCTTGGAGTTGTAGTCGTACTTGATGAAGTGGAACTTGAAGTAGTCTTGGGAATCCACTTGACTAAGGTCTTAGGAGCTTCTTCAAATGCGTCAATTTCCTCTTGAAGCTTGTCCTTGCCTTTTTGCTTGTAGTCTTGTGGTGGAAGATCATCTTGAGCTTGTGTCCCCTTGAAAGAAGTATCATACTTCTCTTGTTGAGGAACAAACTTTGTCTTGGGGTATTGATCTTCATCCCACTCAACTCCATTGGCATTGAACTTTCGTTCAAAACCAACGCCTTGATTCTTCCGGTGCATTCCTTGCTTGCGCACAATTTCCTCGAATTGCTTGCTCCCGGCAAGGCTTTTGTACACTCCTTTCTCTATAATTCCCTTCAATAAGCTATTTTCTTGCTCAAGTGTAACTTGGCTAAGAGAGTCATTAGTGGAATCAAGAGAACTACTAGAAGCAACAATATTGGATTTAGCGTGATCATTGTTACTGCTAGAGGAAGAATCTTTCTTGTTCTTGTTACTAGACTTGACTTGAGGCATGTAAGTGGATAAGAGTAAACGCTTGGCAATGTAAGAAGAACTTTTCTTGCGGAGATCATCATTGATTGCTTTTAAGAACTCATGCTCTTGCTCAAGATTGAGCTTTTCAAAGCATAATTTCTCATGAGCTCTTAAAAGTTCTCGATGATCTTCGAAGATAGTTTCATGAGCTAACTTAAGAGTGTTTAGTTCTTTAGTTAGAGCCTCAATCTTTTCCTTATCATTGTCATTCGTTTTATCTTGATTAGCATGATTAATTGACATTTCATCATAGTATTCATCACTAGAGTTGTCAATAAGCAAATCATCACCTAACAAGTCATCTTCATCACTATTGAAATCAACATACTCGGGGTGTGTTACCTTAGGACCTTTGGCCATGAAGCATCTTCCAATTCCTTCATTTGGTGAGTCAAATATGTCGTAGGAGTTGGTTGACACAAGTGCTAGACCGGCAACACCTTCATCTTGAGTATCTTCGGAGTCGGAGTGATAACTTCTCTCGGAGTGGCTGTCGGAGTCGGAGCCGGATACCCATTCACCAACATGAGCTTGATGTCTTCATCTTGTGTAGCTCCTTGATGATTTTTCCTTCCTTTCCAAATCCTTGCTTCTTCGTGAGTATCTTCGTTCATAACGATCATCTCTACTCCTTCTCTCTCTTGGTGGTGATTCTTTGCTTCTTCTTTTTGGAGAATCTTCTCTTCTCTTGTAGGGAGCCGTACACTCATTGGAATAGTGTCTGGGTCTTCCACAACTGTAGCAGTTTCGCTCTCGACTAGAAGATCTTTTGTCATTGTAGGACCTTGACTTGAAGCTTCTATCTTTGCTTCTACTCTTGTAGAACTTGTTGAAGTTCTTCACCATTAAGCTCAATTCTTCATTGAAGTTTTGTTTCTCACTTGATGATGTAGGGGCTTCACATGAGGCTTTATAGGCACCACTTGATTTGTTGTGAAGTTCCTCTTTATCCTTAAGTGACATCTCATGAGCAACAATTCTTCCAATCACCTCCGTTGGCTTGAGATCTTTGTAATTGGGCATCATTTGGATCAATGTGCACATGGTATCATATTTTCCATCCAAGGCTCTTAGAATCTTCTTGATGATGAATCTATCGGTCATCTCTTCACTTCCTAAGCCGGCAATCTCATTTGTGATGAGAGCAAGCCTAGAGTACATTTCAGCGACACCTTCACCATCCTTCATCTTGAACTTGTCAAGTTGACTTTGAAGCACATCCAACTTGGATTCCTTGACGGAGTCGGTACCTTCGTGCATATCAATCAAAGTGTCCCAAATTTCCTTCGCATTCTCAAGAAGGCTGATTTTGTTGAATTCTTCGGGGCACAATCCGTTGAAGAGAATATCACAAGCTTGAGCATTGTATTGCAACATCTTCAACTCATCCGCGGTAGCTTCACGGTTTGGTTCTCTCCCATCAAAGAAGTCACCTTGCAAACCAACACACACAATAGCCCAAACGGCGGGGTTATGTCCAAGAATATGCATTTTCATTTTATGCTTCCAACTAGCAAAATTAGTACCATCAAAGTAGGGACCTCTATGGTGATAATTTCCCTCGCTAGACGCCATACTCTCCTAGGTTGTGAAACCAAGGCTATGACCACCAAAAGCTATGGAGATCAAAGAAAATGGAGACCAAAGCTCTGATACCACTTGTAGGATCGAAAGTATGTCTAGAGGGGGGTGATTAGACTACTTGACCAAATAAAACTTAACCTTTTCCCAATTTTAGTTCTTGACAGATTTTAGATATTTTAGGACAAGTCAAGCAATCATCACACAATTCAAGCAAGCATGCAAAGAGTATATTGGCAGCGGAAAGTAAAGCATGCAACTTGCAAGAATGTAAAGGGAAGGGTTTGGAGAATTCAAACGCAATTGGAGACACGGATGTTTTTCCCGTGGTTCGGATAGGTGGTGCTATCCTACATCCACGTTGATGGAGACTTCAACCCACAAAGGGTAACGGTTGCGAGAGTCCACGGAGGGCTCCACCCACAAAGGGTAACGGTTGCACGAGTCCACACAGGGCTCCACCCACGAAGGGTCCACGAAGAAGCAACCACCCACAAAGGGTCCACGAAGAAGCAACCTTGTCTATCCCACCATGGCCATAGCCCACACAGGACTTGCCTCACTAGCGGTAGATCTTCACGAAGTAGGCGATCTCCTTGCCCTTACAAACTCCTTGGTTCAACTCCACAATCTTGTCGGACGCTCCCAAGAGACACCTTGCCAATCTAGGAGACACCACTCTCCAAGAAGTAACAAATGGTGTGTAGGTAATGAACTCCTTGCTCTTGTGCTTCAAATGATAGTCTCCCCAACACTCAACTCTCTCTTATAGGATTTGGATTTTGTGGAAAGAAGATTTGAGTGGAAAGCAACTTGGAGAGGCTAGACATCAAGATTCATATGGTAGGAATGGAATATCTTGGTCTCAACACATGAGTAGGTGGTTCTCTCTCAGAACATATGAGTTGGAATGGTGTATGTGTTTTGATGGCTCTCTCTTCGAATGAAGAGGAGGTGGAGGGGTATATATAGCCTCCACACAAAATCCAACCGTTACACACAGTTTTCCAATCTCGGTGCGACCGAATCAACAAACTCGGTCGGACCGAAAATGTAAACCTAGTGACCGTTAGGGATTTTCGGTAGGACTGACATGCAACTTGGTAGGACCGATATGGTTAGGGTTTGGGCATAACGTAATCTCGGTGAGACCGATTACACAAACTCGGTGAGACCGAATTTGGTAATTAGCTAACCAAAGAGTTGGTCAGGAAAACTCGGTGGGACCGATTTGCTCTTTCGGTGAGACCGAAAAGTTACAAAGGGGAAACACTGAATTTACATTGCAATCTCGGTGGGACCGATTCTCTCTTTCGGTGAGACCGAAAAGTTACGAAAGGGAAACAGAGAGTTTGCAATCCCATCTCGGTGAGACCAAGATCCCTATCGGTAGAACCGAATTGCTAGGGTTTGGCAGTGGCTTATGACAAGTGAAACTCGGTGGCGCCGGATAGGAAGAATCGGTAGGACCGAGTTTGGCTTAGGGTTTAGGTCATATGTGGATATGGGGAAGTAGTTGAGGGTTTTGGAGCATATCACTAAGCACATGAAGCAAGAGGCTCATTAAGCAACACCTCATCCCTCCTTGATAGTATTGGCTTTTCCTAAATACTCAATGTGATCTTGGATCACTAAAATATAAAATGAAGAGTCTTGAGCTTTTGAGCTTGAGCCAATCCTTTGTCCTTAGCATTTTGAGGGTTCCACTTTCACATCCATGCCATGCCAATCATTGAGCTTTCCTGAAATAATCATCTTGGAATAGCATTAGCTCAATGAGCTATATGTTGTTATGAATTACCAAAACCACCTAGGGATAGTTGCACTTTCAGATACTAATGGCGTGATACTAATGGTGCACTATAGTGCGCCATTAGTAGGGAAAACAGGTGCGCCACTAGTAGGCCTTTTCCTAGTAGTGGGTCCAAAAAGTCCTGGAAAGGATTTTGATTTATTCATGGAGCCTCTTGTGGAGTAATTTCAACAGCTATGGAGGGGTGTTCTCACTCGAGACCTATATAGCAGGCCACCAGCTGATTTCTTTCTGCATGCTGTTATAGTTTGGTTATCCGGCTTTGGGCAATATGTCAGGGCGAACGACACATGGTTACAATGCATGTGTTCGCTGTGACAGGAATCCACTGTCATACGCAATACTTAGCAAGATCTGTTACATTGGACACTGTCGTTTCCATGCCAAGGACAAGTCACATCCTACAAAATGCCGAAGACATTTGTTCAACGCAAAGCATGAAAACCGTGATGCGCCAAAGAGGCTCACCGCTGATGAGTTGCATGTGGAATTAGAGAAGGTCAAGCATATTACACCAGGTAACCATCCTGGTAATGGTAGAGGGAAAAGGAAGCGTGGCAGGGCAGAAGAGAGATTATTGTTTACCCGCAGGTGCACTTTGTGGGACTTGGAGTATTGGAAAGATTTTGATCTGCGGCATAATCTTGATGTGATTCACATCAAGAAAAATATATGTGACAACATTACAAGCACACTTCTTTTTATTGAAGGCAAGATGAAAGATACCTTAAAATCTAGGATTGATTTGACACACCTGGGTATCAGAAATGATTTGCAGGTGGAAGATGAAGGTAAACCACGGGATGTGGCACTAGCTGTGTACGTCTTGGACAAGGTAAAAAGAAAAGAATTCTGCGAGGACCTGTCACATGTGAGATTCCCACATGGATTTGCATCCAACCCTGAAAGGAGAGCCAGTGAAGATGAAAACAAGGTACAAGGGTTGAAAACTCATGACTACCACGTCCTACTTCAAAGGGTTTTACCTGTTATCCTTAGAGGATTGAGCCGCCCTGACTTATACAGAGCAGTTGCAGAGTTAGGACAATTCTTCAGGGAACTCTAAAGTAGAAATATCAGGGTAGATGCTTTGGAGCGTCTTAGAGACAAGATACCAACTATCCTATGCGACCATGAGAAGATATACCCTCCAGCCTTCTTTGATGTGATGGTGCATTTGACTGTTCATCTACCTGATGAGGCACTACTTAGAGGTCCAGTATATGGCTGGATGTACCCTATTGAAAGATGGCTAGCCACTTTTCAAGGGTATGTTAGGAACAGAGCTAGACCCAAGGGTTCCATTGCAGAGGCCTACATTGCTACAGAAGCATTGACATTCTGCTCAAAATACATTGAAATAGCTTATCAGCTTAGCAAAGAGGTGGGTGAAGACAATCCCAGGCTCAATGTTTTCGATTATTCTATTTGAGTTACAGGGAAGAGTCGACAAGAGGACAAACCTAAATATATGGACAAAATGGTTTGGTATGTGTTGAATAATTGTCCTGAGATACTACCTTATATCAAGTAAGTGCTAAGTACTGTAGCTTATACATCGTAATCTACTAAACTTGCAGCACATTCTTATATATTTAGATGTTTGATGTGATTACTATGTTGTGCACCATCTACAAAAAGGAGTTACTGCCGCAAAATCCAAGAAACATTGACAAACAGGTTAAGGCAGGATTTGTGAAATGGTTCAAGAGCCATGTAAGCTTTTGAATTGCACTGTCAGTTTTTTTAATATATTAAATACATAAGATGATCAGCTTGTCTGTTTTCTAACCATAGGTTAAGAAGATGCGGGGGGATGTGCAGGCAGTTGATGATGCCCTTGACGCACTAGCAATGAGTCCTGATACTCGGGTAAGACATTATGAATCTTGCGTTGTTGGAGATGTACGCTACAACACCCTTGCACGCGACGAAGGCAGGAAGACACAAAACAGTGCCATCATGAGCATGGATACGTAAGATAGAGAGACAACTAAAATGTATGCTAACATAACAGACATTGTTCAGTTGCAGTATATCTCCAGTTTCAAGGATCATCGGTGTGTGGTTCTGTTGTGCTGTCGTTGGTATAACCTGTTTTCCAGGATCGCAAAACCCAGAGCTGATGATTATTTCAAATCCATCAATGTCAAGGCAGCATACCAGACCAACAAGCCTTTTATTTTGGAAAATCAAGCAACACATATATTTTTCTTGGAAGACAAATTTGCACGTAGCGATGACTGGAGAGTATAGCAAATGTTTAAGCAGAGGAATTCGTTTAATGAAGTTGCACAACAAGATGATGCTTAAACTGCTCCTGATGTACAAGATTCCACAGATGTTCCTAATATCTTTGAGAACCATCACGTCAATGACGCTAGCGAAAGGATTGCCTGTCATGCTGTGGACATATAATAGTTGATCAAGAAGAGGCCAACGTTCGAGGACATTGAGGATGAAGAAGGAGATGACACTATGGGGCATTACTATTCAGACTGATACACATGGCGAAGATGTTGACGCTGCTGCTGCGGATGATGATTAGATTGCTTTTGTCGTATTTGCCTATCAGAAGACGTTTTTTTATCTACTATGTGAAATTGTGTTTGCTATGACAACTGAAACCTGATGAACGTGTTGTTTAGTATTTTGCTATGAGAATATCACTTGTTATGTATGTTCATTTGTGTTTGGTGATTGTATGACGACTAAAACATGATGACATTGTTGTTTAGTTCTACTCATATTTGGCTGTGAAACTTGAATTTGATGACATAGTTTGCAGTTGGACTGCAATTTGCTCGACGTCTTCGAATGGGAACAAAGCTCACCCAACAAGGCATGTGCTAATTTATTTATTTATTTATTTATTACCAAAAGGGCCTATGATATTTACTATTTATGAGCAAAAGGGGATACCACCCGATTTCTATTAATAGAAATCATTAGATGTTCACAACACTGTGCCCAGGCTGCTACACATGTTTCATTCATTACTAGTTTCAGCAAAGTGCTCATGTCATAGCCACTGAATACATCATGAGTGCTACATACACTTCAAATAAAGAGACGATCATCCTATAGAGCACATCTATTTTGCCGATTATCTTCACAAGCTCTTTCATCTCCTCATTGTTGTCAAGGCCGTTCAGCGGTTGTTGCTTGGCCATGATCAGAGGAACTGCATCTTTAACCTTCTGCTCTGCATCTTCCTCTTCTGTCATTCCTTCAATTACTTGTCCAACACCCCAGCCTGCTGGTATTGGGATTCCTCGGCTAACCAAATAATCAGCATAGTTGTGTTCCCCCACATCAGCAACTTCCCAGAAATACAAATCACACGAATCTGCCCTTTTTTGCACGAATCTTGGAAGATCATCAACCAAACTATTAAAAAAATCAGCAACTGAAAGCAGCATAACAACACTTATACATATTATTACCCCATGATTCAGCCATTTGTAGAAGACTCGGTCAGGTTTGAGGATTTTGGTTGAGACGCGACGGATGACTATGCGTGATTTGCAGTAGTGGCACCACACCAATGGCAGCGGGTTGCCATGAAGAATCGGCTACGGTGCGTGTGCCGGCATGGGTGTGATGAGACCCATAGGCGATGGTACGGGTGGTGACTTGGCGCATATCTGGTTGTTGCCTGTTGAAGAGCAGGTGGACGAGCAGCCAGCGGACAAGGTTGCTGCGGTCAGAGCTTCTGATGCTAAGCAGAGTAAGTAGAGAAGAGGAGAAGCGAACGTTGGATATGTCAGTTTCATTACTTGTAGAGTAGCATAGCACCATATATAGTCATAGTCTAGGTTTGGATTCGAACCAGCTACAGGAGCACGTCTCTCTTTTTTCTAAAACTCAGCAACGTCTCTTTATTGGTACACTAGCTTGTTTTGTACGCCTTCTCAAGTCTTTGATTTTCTTTCTTTTTTGCGAGGAAGGAAGGAGGACAAAATTGAGAGTTCCTAGGACTCGAACCCAAGACCTCTCGGTTGAAAACCAAGGGTGCTAGTCACTTATGTGGTGAACGTTCCCTGGGAGGAGGATGGCAGACGAATGCATTTTCCTCACAGTTTTAGTTGCGATGCAAGATCGAACGATCACAGTTTCGGGAATGTTATCAGGCAAACGAGCCCAGTTTTTCTTTTCTTCCTATATATAAAAAAGTATGCTACTTGGTGTCACCTTAGTCAACAAACGATTGTGCCAACCTTGACCCTTGGATTGACATTCAATGTCTGTTGTGTTTCTTCAGTCTCTTCTTCCTCCAGCCGCCAAAGCCAAACCAGTGCCGGCGGGACCGCCTGCTCCCGCCTCCCATGGATGGCGGTGCTGCGGCTCACACATCATGGCCACATTGCAGCCTAAAATTTTGCACATCTTCCTCCTTGGTTCGCTTGCCGCAGCGCTGCCCTCCGGTGTTGTCAACATGGTCAACAACCCAGAGGAATAAGGAGATGACTGTACATGGTGAGGATGATAGTAGGGACCCAACAGCGCGTGCAGTAATTTTGTTTTTTTGGGGCAGAGAAGGGTATCAACTGGGTTGTTCGGGAGCTGGGGCCCATCTAGCACATGACCAGCCCAGTTTGTTTTTTTCCTTTCTGAAAAAGGCTAGCCCAACTTTTTTTTTTGCAGAATAACCAACGTAGGCCTACTTGCTTTTCTACGCCCTGCTGGGCCGGAAATCTTTGAAGACGAGGAGGAATGCATTTTGCCCAGAAAATGGGCTATAAGTAATATTAAATGGGCTTTCGGATAGGAAATTAGTTCCAAAATACATTTTGCTTTCGGATTCTCATATTTTTAAATTTCATTGTTTTTGTGCGGGTAAAATTTCATTGGATTTAAATTAAGGTATGTTTAGTTTTTAAATTAATTTGAATCTGGCTAGAAATTTTGGTTTGTACGCTGTTTGGGACATATTTGGAGGCTGACTTGTGGGTCTACTAGGTTGACGTGTACGAAAGGCTTTGTCAACTTAGTCCACAAACGATTCTAGCAGCAGTGACAGTTGGATGTTAATACAACGGCCGTGCTGCTTCTTCAATATCTTATATTCTTGCTTTAGCAGCCCAAACCAGCGCCGCTGGGACTGCCTGCTCCCGCCTCCCGTGGCCGACTGTGCTGCTGCATAGGCCGCACCGTCCCACCCTACTCAATTGCTGGCCAGGCCAATCCTCTACTCACCCACACCTCCTATTATTTTCCGGCGACGGCAGCTGGACCAGTAAACCCTCGTACTCCCCACTGCGTGGGCAACCACTACCGAGTCTTCCCCGGCTCCGTGTCATTCCCTTCCTAGGCCTCGCCGTCGTCCACCGCCCTGGTGCTCTCGGCGCGCCGTGGTCAACATGGTCAACGAATGACATATTGGACATGGACTGTACGTGGAGAGGCTGACAGTTGGGTCCACCGCCACACACAAGGAAATGCCTCCTTATTAAGCGCAAAATAATGATTCCTCCACCTCACATCTGGGACCCACCAGAAGGGCCTCTGTACTTCACGAAAAAATGTTCCCCCCACTGACAGGTCGGACCCACCAGCTATATCTTCGCGCGCAAGGAAGTGCCTTTTTATTACGCACAAAAAAATGAATACTCCCCTGCTAACTGGGGCCCAACATAGTGGGAGGCTGACATGTGGGCCTACTAAGTTGACGAGGACGGAGGGCTTTGTCAACTTAGTCAATATGAATGATTCTAGCTGAAGTGACCGTATGATGTCCATCCAATGGCCGTAGTGCTTCTTCAACCTCTGGTCTTCTTGCTCTAGCCGCCCAAAGCAGCGCCGGTCGTGCCGCCTACTCCCGCCTCCCGTGGCCGGCGGCCCACGACGTGGCTCCTTTAGCGGCCTGGAATGGCCCGTCTTCACCAGCAAACACTCGGGACCCTCGCGAGGAGCCAAGCCTCGCGAGGCGGATTACACAAGACCTCCTCAGGGGCAGCCTCGCTAGGCTAGCTCGCGAGGAGTGGAGAGATCAAGGCAAGGGGAACCTCGCGAGGTTCCCATGACGTGATCCATGATGACTAAGGCCAGGTGGGTGCCAGGCGGGCGCCAGTGGGCGCAGAGCACCAGTTGCCTCTTTGGTGCTAAGGGAGCAGGCGTAGGCGAGGAGTCCCTAGGCATCAGGCAAAGGTTTCCATATCGGTCGAACAAGACCAAGACCAGCAGGACGGTAGGACGGAGGTCATCGTAGAGCCCCGGACGACGTCACCACCAGAGCCTTTAGCAGGCGAAGACCACGTTTTGTCAGGATAACTTGTACTAGTTGTATCCCTTCAAATTTGGTCGTTGTTGGATCCCTTCCCGCCTACATTTGGGAAGGGGACCAGGGCCTCTATAAATAGGACTAGACACCACTGTAGGAGGTCACTCATCTTGGATCAGATCCATTCCATCCTCAACCACACAAGCTCATTGAGCCCAATAACACCTCTCCTTAGGAGATTGTTCTTCCCTTGTACTTGTTCATCCTCAGCCCAAGAGGCTATCCACCACACCACACTGGAGTAGGGTATTACACCACATCGGTGGCCCAAACCTATATAAACCCTGTGTCCTTTGTTCGTCGAGTTCGATGTGCTCAGCCTTGGGATCGTGGGGAGTGGGTGAGCTAGGGAAGGGAGAGATCTTCGTGCGCACCTCAGTGTTCGAACCTCGAGGGTTTTGCCGGAACCCAAAACCGACAGCGGCGTGGTCAATGTGGTCAACGAACGACTTCCATTGGAAGAGTACTGTATGTGGAGAGGCTGACAACTGGGTCCACGGCCGCATCAAGGAAGTGCCTCCTTATTACGCGGAAAATAATTATACCTCCATCTGACAGCAGGGACCCACCGGACGGGCCACCATATTTCACGAAAAAACGTTTCCCCCTGAGTGATGGGACCCACCAGCTAAATCTTCACACGCAAGGAAGTGCCAGACAGTCGGGACCCACCTGGTCGAAGCATACATAGTGTTGTCATTCTGGTCACGAACGTGAACGTACATACTAGTCGATGTAGAGGCGTGGACGTGTCATAGTAGAGGCGCGCACGTACGTATATCGGCCAGGGTGCAAGAAAGAAAATACGGCCACGTATGTACATACGGGCGAGGTCTCGAACGCCTGCTCGCGCATACGTATGGCCAGGGCTTGTGTACATGGCTGGTTCGGAATGGAGAAGCTGCGTCGTCGTCGTTTTCATGGGGAGGCAACGGAATGAGTCGTGTTCATCAAGAGGCAACGGAACACGTGATTTTCATTGGGAGCCAACCGGCTTGGACGGAACAGCTGATGGAAACGAGGCTTGGCGTACCGCCAAACAGAGGAAACGGCCTTGTTTTCGACCGGCCACGGTCGAAATGGGATCATGTTCATCAGGAGGGGTCTGGTGTACCGCAAAACAGAGGAAACGGACCTCCTACGGTGGAAACGGGGTCCTGTTGATTGGGAGGGGTGTGGCGTACCGCAAATGGGAGGAAACAAACTTGTGTTGGAGTGCTACGGTCGAAACGGGGGTCCTGATGATCGGGAGGGGTGTGGCGTAACGCAAAATGGGACTCCACAGGATACTGTTCATCTCCACCATCGTCTGCCTCCACGTGCTACTATTCATCCACCGTCGACCTCCTCCAGCCTCCACCTGCGACTGTTCATCCTTGGGCTCCTGTTCATCCAGCGTCACCACGTGCTCCTCCACCAGCTAATGTTCAACTAGCCCTCTCCACGGGGTCATGTTCAACCACCCCTCCACGGATTACTATTCATCCAGCCATCCATTGGCTACTGTTCAACCAGCCCTCGACCGGCTACTGTTCATCTAGCCCTCCACGGGGTCATGTTCATCCACCCCTCCACGGGGTCCTGTTCATCCACCGGCTCGATCGATCGGGGCACTGTTCATCCAGTGGAAATGACCTCTACTACCATGGGGGTCCTGTTCATCTAACCCCAACCAGTAACTGTTCATCCAAACCTCCCAACAACGCCCACTATTCGTCAAGGGAAGGAGGCAGAAGTGTTCCATCGGCTTCAGTTAGTAGCTGTGGCGAAGGAATCACTCGGGTTCAACTACCAGCAAGGGATCGACTGGGGTTCAGTAATGTAGCTAGTGCAATCGCTCGGGTTCAGTTAGAGACCAACTCCTCGCTCGGGTTCAGTTAGAGCACAACGCCTCGCACACACGCGCGTACGTACAAGAGAAACACGCATCGCTCGGTCCCCGACCACGCACCGTAACTAGGAACTCCCCCGATATTTTCCTCGCCCTCGCTTTTACACGGTTTTATCCATCATGGACGGCCCAAAGAATGTCATGCAGCTGCGTCTCCAGCCCGCCCAGGACGAAAAGCCCATTTTCTGTCATGATTTTTTTTCATAGAAGTAGGAACCCACTACATCTATGATGATACCGGGTTTTCTCACAATTATTGTCATAGAAGTGTCATAAGCATGACAAAAAAAATTTGTTCGGCCCAAAATGTCATGGATGTGTCTTTTTTGTAGTGTGTATGCTATGACATGTACATGCGGATCTTGGATATGAGGGCATGTCTGCTTTCCATAACCGAGGACTACACAGACAGCTTCAGCATCATGATCAAGCATGCCAGGAAGATCTAGATGTTGTACTTTGTCTGTTTTAGCACCTTTATCATCTGTGTGTTTCATGCATTATCCTATGTGTTGTAATTATCTGTTTTATCCGAAATATTTAATCTAAGAACCCATTAACCTGCTTGCCTTTTATTTTCTGAGTGGCTATTTGCTTATGTATGTAACTAGTTCATTGGGTCGCCGTGTTTCCTTTTTTAAAGTCCAGTAGGTATCAACTGGGTCGTGGCCGCCCAGCGCAGGTTTCTTTTCTTAGGACATTGGCGGGCCACAACATCATTATGGCGATAAAGAAGGTGTATCATTTTTCCTATGCAGTTTTTCCTTTCCTATGTTTTCCCTTCTATAATAGTATGTATACTTATATTTTATTACATATATATATATGTATATATATATAAACAACCTAAGGTTCCCATTTGACCGGTCCTTCGTCCAACCTTTGTATAAACCTTACCACTTCCTATTTTTCCTTTTTGATTAATCGTATCTCTGATTTTTTTTCTCCCACTTTCTTTTTTGAGGTAATCTGATTGTTCTCCCACTAGTTTTCCCTAGAACCAACTCAACTGTCCCACGTCTAGCCTAAAAGATAATAATACCCCACATCTTATTAACTCATCAAATTAAAATATTATTTTGTTTCGTAAATGATAAGTTCTTACAAAATAACAATAATAATTGTTTAATAGTAACTTTGCAAGTTAATTCCTGGTGAACATAAGGTTGCTAATATTTTACCAACTAATGCAGTAATAGACGTGCAACCACGTGTTTATGTTTTTTATAACATTTCTCCGTCCAGCCCAACATGATAACCCAGCCCACTAAATCCGTGTATTTCGAGAAAAAATTGTAAATGGGCAGTAAATTCTAACATAACATACAAATGGGCTACATAGATGCTACATTATTGTTTTACCTAGCGCACCAAATGGACTCGCTGACATGTGGGACAATAAGTGAAAGCTTAAGCAAGGAGTTAGATTTCTTTAATATCTCATCTTCTTCCTCCAGCACTGGCTGGACAGCATGCTCCACTCTCCGGCGTCCAGCGGCGCTATTTCACGTGCCTTAGAGCGAGGCCATCCCTCCACTCCTCTGCACCTCCTTTTATTCTCCGCCGAGTGTATCCCCTGCTCACACCCGAACTAGTCAAGTCTCGCACTACTTTCTTTCTGCGACACTGCCGCGTCTTCCCCATCTCTGGGTCGTTCCTGTATAGGGCCTCACCATCGTCTTTTGCCTTAGTGCGCTTGGCACGGTGTGTTCAATGTGGTTAACAAGCGACAGTCATCAGAAGACGACTGTACGTGGAGAGGCTGACAGTGGGGATGCACCACATTCATGGACACACGCATGGAACTGCCTCATTTTTGCGCAAAAAATAATGTTTCCTCCCCCTGACAGATGGGACCCACCAGCTACATCTTCGCACACAAGGAAGTGCGTCCCTATTACGCACAGAATTGATTCCACCCACTAACAGGTGGGACCCACCACCTACATCTCCGCACACAAGCAAGTGCCTCCTTATTACGCTGACAAAAAAGTTTCCTCTCCCTGACAGATGAGACCCACCAACTACATGTTCGCGCGCCAGGAAGTGCCTCCTTAATACGCGCAAGAAAAATAATTCCTCCCATTGCTAGCTGGGACCCACTCGATTTGGACGCTGACTTGTGGGCCTACTAAGTTGACGCATACGCGTCGCTTTGTGAAATTAGTAAAAAACAATACTAGTAGGAGTGACCATTAAATCTTAATCCAACTGTCGTACTACTTCTTCAACCTCTGATCTGCTTGCTCCAGGCGCCCAAACCAGCTCCGGCCGTATCGCCTGCTTGCGCCTCCCGTGGCCGGCTGTGCTGCCACGTAGGCATCACAGCCCCACACTATTCCCACCATTGGCCTGGCCTTCCCTTTACTCACACTCACCCCATGTTATTTTCCGGCGATGACAACCTCACACTGCAGCTGAACCAGTCAACCCTCGTACTCCCTTCTGCATGGGAAACCACTGCCTTGTCTTCCCCGGCTCCGGTTAGTCCCCTTCCTAGGCCTCACCGTCGTCCACCGCATTGGTGCTCTCGCCGCGGTGTTGTCAATTTGGTCCATGAAGTGGTCAGGCTGGCAGCTGGACCCACCAGCTACATCTTCGTGCGCAAGGAAGTCCCTTCTTATTACGCAAAAATAATGATTCCTCCCCCTGACAGCTGTGACCCACTAGCTTTATCTTCCCACACAAGGAAGTGTGTGCTTATCCTCCCTGATAGCTGGCGCCCACCAGGTCGAAGCGTACATATTGTTGTATGTGTGGTCACGGACGTGTATATACATACCGGTCGATCACTCTGTCTGCCACAATGAACCACGGACGAGTAAGGAGCGGTAGCAGTTTAGGCAGTCTCGTCTAAGTCCTGTACACATATGACAGCCGTGCTACAAAAAAGACGGCCATGTACGTACATATGGGCATGGTCTCGAACACGTACAGCGATTGCGTCTAGCTAATCGGTAGCCAACTAGTTGGGTCGGAATGCGTCATGTTCAATGGGAGCCAATCAGCTTGGACGGAACAGCCAAAACGGGGTCTGGCATACCGTAGTATGAAGGAAACGACCTTTTGTTTGACCACCTACGGTCGAAACACGGTCGTGTTCATTGTGAAGGGTCTGGCGTATAGCAAAACGGAGGAAACAGACTTCTGTTCGAGCTCCCACGTTCCAAACAGGGTCCTGTTAATCGGGAGGGGTCTGGCGTACCACAAAACGGAGGAAATAGACTTCTCTTCGACCTCCTATGGTCGAAACGGGGTCCTATTCATTGGGAGGGTGTGGCGTACTGCAGAAAGGGACTCCACGGGCTACTTTTCATCCACTTTCGACTTCCTCCAGCCTCCACCTGCTACTGTTCATCCACCGTCTCCAGCCTCCACCAGCCACTATTCATCCATGGGCTACTATTCATCCAGGCTCCACCAGCTATAGTTCAACCGGCCTCCATGGGATCCTGTTTGTCCACCCACAACCGGTTGGGGTGTATGGCGGCCTCCTCAAGGTCCTATTCATCCAGCGACAAACATGTACTACCATGGGGTCCTGTTCATCTAGCGGCAACAACCTACACACGTCTGGGGTCCTATTCATCCAACCCCACCGGGAACTGTTCATCCATAGCCAACCCAACCGACTTGACTCACCCACGTCTTGACTCTATATACATATCGTGCGTGCAACAACGTGCATTGTTCATCCAGAGGCAACCCAACCAGCTACCTAGCTACATCTCGTACATGGGGGTTCAATCGGCTTCCGTATGCAGTAGCAGCGATCGATCGGGTTCAGTTAGCAGCGGAGGAGTCCGTCAGGTTCGGTTAGCAGCAAAGGGATCGATCGATCGGCTTCAGTACGTAGCAGTAGGTGATCGCTCGGGTTCAGTAAGTGAATGCCTCTCGCTCGTCTTCAGTTATTGTGACACGGCTCACGCCACTCGTGCGTACGAGAGAGAAACATGCAAACCACAATGCATCGCTCGGTCCCGACCACCCACCCTAACCGTGAACTTCACGAGAAATTTCCTCGCCCTCACTTCTACCACGATTTTTGATGACATGGACGACCCAAAGAATGTCATGCAGGTGCGTCCCCAGCCCGCATAGTATAAAAAGACCATTTTCTGTCATGATTTTTTGTCATAGAAGTAGGAGCCCACCACATCTATGATGATACATGGTTTTGTCACAATTATCATCATAGAAGTTTCACAACCATGACATATTTTTTTTGTTCGGGCCATAATGTCGCAAATGTGTCTTTTTTTGTAGTGTAAGAAAGAGGACATGATGTAGAGAAAGTAAACCCACACATGAATAAACCCCATCTTTTTATCCTTAATGGCAACGATACAAATATGAGTCATGTCCCTTTCTTTCACTGGGATTGAGCACTGCAAGATCGAACCAATCACAAAGCACCTCTCCCATTACAAGAAAAATTAATCTAGTTGGCCAAACCAAATCATTAGATTGGAGAGAAATACAGAGCTATAACAATCATGCATAAAAGAGTTCAGAGAAAACTCAAATAATATTCATGGATAATCTGATCATAAACTCACAATTCATCGAATACCAACAAACAACCTGCAAAAATTCATTACATCAAATAGATTTCCAAGAACATCGAGGAGAACATTGTATTGAAGATCAAAGAGAGAGAGAGAAGAAGACATATAGCTACTAGCTATGGACCAGCAGGTCTATGGTAAACTACTCACACATCATCAGAAGGGTAGCAAGATTGTTGTAGAGCCCCTCCATGATCGATTTCCCCTTCGGCAGAGTACCGAAGAAGGCCTCCAGATGGGATCTCGTGGGAAAGAAACTTGTGGTGGTGGAAAAAGTATTTCGGGTGGCTCTCTGATGTCAGGGGAATATTGGAGAATTTACAGAGGCGGAATTAGGTCAAGAGGTGCCACGAGGGACCCACAAGCCTGGCATGAGGCGAAATTAGGTCCCGAGGTGCCACGGGACTCCCGAGCTTGTCGCTTCCTCGTGGCTCGTCAGGTCTTCCCCTGAACCTTCTAGGGTCCCTTCTGGTGTAGAAAAATTAATCCAAAGTTTTTTTCTCCGTTTGGACTCTATTTGATATTGATTTCCTGAAAAGCCAAAAAGAAGCAAAAAACAACAAGTGGCACAAGGCACTAGGTTAATAGGTTAGTCCCAAAAATGATATATAATTACATATAAAACATCCAAGATTGAGACTATAATAGTATGGAACAATAAAAGAATTATAGATACGTTGGAGACGTATCATTATTTTAGGGACGAAGTATGTCTGTCGGAGGGGGGTGAATGGGAGTTTTAAAATTTCTTCGGAAATAGTAGAACTCTCGGAACCCAGCATCGGAGCGAATGTAAACAATATACAACGAGCGAATATAAACTAACGAATGGAAACTAAAAGCATGCATCGAGACAAATCACATGATTGAAACATTTAGAATGTAAAGAGGAGAAGTAGAGGTAATGAGTGATGCTCGATGGCGACAAGGAATTTGGTAGACCAGTTTGCCCTTCTGCAAAGGACTACGTCTGGTTGGAGGGGTTGTGATTTAACACCAAAGATAAACTCTCTTCGCCCTATTCTCCTCGACAATTGGTTCATCAACCAATGTCGATCACTCATGGTAGATACATGAGGGAATCTTTGAATCTTTACAATCTTCTTCTTTGAGAAACACAATTACTCTTGGTCTCTGAAGAAATGGACACCTAACCGTCTAGAGAGTTTGCAGCTCTCAAGACTAATAGGTAGAGTGTACTGGACATAGATTCGAGTGATGCTAAACCATTATCTAATTTTTCAGCTCTAGGATTTTCTCTTGGTGGATTTTAAACTCAAATCACTTAGGAGAGGGGGTTACTAAACAAAATTCTGACAATCAAACAGAGCAGCCACCAGACAACGCCGGTGCGGGGTGTCTATTTATAGAGACAACCTTCCCTGCTGGGAAATGACCATTTTGGACACATGGTCCAGCTAATGGCCAACCGACACATTCACAACGGTCGGATTTCTAGAGCAATGTTAACATTACTTGAGGACCAAGTAATGATAAATCCTTGGTCAGACACAATTCTTTCGCAGCGAAGAAGATCCCAGTCTCTTGCAGGCAAGTATTTCCTCAGAACACAAAGAAATTTCTCTTGCAACATTAATAGGATTTGGGTTTAGCATCAGAGAATCAAAGCTTCGAATGCTACACCCCTCTTAGTAGTACGGTGGTCCTATGACTCAATAAAGAGAATTGAAACAACGAAATAAAAGCTATGTCTTCACTTCATGTTCAATCTTCTCGGTCGCAGTTAGCCCATTATGCTCAATAATTGATGCATTCATGAAACACACTCGTGTATTAGCTACACCCAATGCTCAAGTACCATCATAGTGCCCTTTAGTTGGTGCTTTATAAGAGAATATGGAGACTAAAAAATTGCATAAAGTAAATAGAAAGGCCCTTCGCAGAGGGAAGTAAGGATTTGTAGAGGTGCCAGAGCTCAAAGCGGAAAAAGATAGAGGTAAAACATTTTGGGTGGCATTCTTGTCAATGAAAACGACCTAGTTCCCAATACTTTCCATGCTAGATATATCATAGGCGGTTCCCAAACAAAAAAATAAAGTTTAGTCCTTTTTCCACCATACTTTCACATTCCATAGCAAAACCAAATCCACGGGTACCGTCCATACCAACACTTTCCAAGGAATTTATTATTTGACAACATAAAGTAAATTCATTTTTCATTTCGAGACTGGGCATCCCTAATACCTTTGCCGTACTCTTGTGCAATTACAAGTGAATAAACACTCATCTTGAGAATAACACATCTAGCATGGAAAAATATCAGCCACCCCCTACCGTTTCATGAGCGGCACGAGCACACAAAAAGGAAATTTATTTTGAAGATTAGAGATGGCACATACAAATTTTCTTAGAACGACACGAAAATACCGCATATAGGTAGGTATAGTGTACTCATGTGGCAAAAACTGTGTTTAACGATTTTGGATGCACAAGTAGCAATCATACTTAGTACAAGTGAAGGCTAGCAAAAGACTGAGAAGCATCCAACCAAGAAACGAGAAGTCTCACAAGGGAGCCTTAAGCTTAACTAACACACAATAATGCACCACAAGTAGGATCTAATTTCATTGCATAACTATAGACTTTCGTGCTTGCATAAGGAATCACAAACCTTAAC
This sequence comes from Triticum urartu, assembly GCF_003073215.2. Taxonomy (NCBI): domain Eukaryota; kingdom Viridiplantae; phylum Streptophyta; class Magnoliopsida; order Poales; family Poaceae; genus Triticum; species Triticum urartu. The sequence continues at coordinate 413,757,163 of NC_053025.1, forward strand.
ATGAATATTCTTACTAGAGCATAATTACTCAACAACACGACTCACATATTATAACATCAAACCGCAAAACTATTACAAATAATCAAGTTTATTTTGTCCAATGATCTTCATGAATGTTTTTATTATATCCCTCTTGAATATCTATCAATTTGGGACTAATTTCATATGTTGCTTTTGATAGCTCACACAAATCTAAGTGAAGAACATGAGCATAAAAATTTTCTTCTCTCAAAATAATTTAAGTGAAGCATGAAAGAATTTCTTAATTTTTTACTAACTATTAAATAAATCTAAGTGAATCATGAGTGCATTTCTTCAAAACAATTTAAAGCACAGCATGCTCAAAAAGATATAAGTGAAGCACTAGAGCAATTCCATAGCTAAAAAAATTTAAGTGAAGCGGGTAGAGCAATTCTGACAAATCATTGCATAATTTTGGCTCTCTCAAATAGGAGTGTCCAGCAAGGATAGATGACACAAAATAAAAAGGAAAACAAGCAAAGACTCATATAATACAAGACGCTCCAAGGAATAAAAACAGAGCTCCAAGTAAAATACCGATGGTCATTAGAAGAAAGAGGGGATGCCACTCGGGGGAATCCCCAAGCTTATTTGCTAGTTCCTCGTTAGTTAATAACTTGGGGTGCCATGGGAATCCACAATCTTAGGCTCTTTTCACTCCTTATTCCTTCATCCATCGTGTTCTCACCCAAAACATGAAAACTTGAATCACACAAAGCTTAACAAAAGCTTCATCAGATTCGTTGGTATAACAAAGAAAATCACTACTCTAAGTATTGTTGCAAACCCATTCATAATTTATTTTTGCATTATATATGTTGTATTACAACTTTACCCTGGCTCATACCCCCCGATACAAACCATAGATTCATTAAAATAAGCACACAACGCAAAGAAAACAGAATCTGTCAAAAACAGAACAGTGTGTAGCAATCTGAAAACTTCGCATACTTCTGTAACTCCAAACATTCTAAAAAATTAGGAAAATGTAGGAAATTTTTATATCAATCTTGTGTAAAATATTTCAGAATTTTATCACGCTTCTGTGATTTATGAAAATTATTTTATTGGGCGCAAAAGTTCCTATTTTTCAACAAGATCAAAGCAACTATCACCCAACATGATCCTAAAGGATTTACTCGGAACAAACACTAATTAAAACATAAAAAACACAATGATAACAGTAGAATAATTTTTCAAACACTCAAGAACAGAAAGGAAAAGGCAAAAATAATATTTATTCATTGGGTCGCCTCCCAAAAAGCGCTATCATTTTATGTCCCTAGCTAGGCATAAGATTTCAACAATAATCACACGATAGATAGGAATAGAAACACAAGGATAGCATCATGAAGCATATGACAAACACATTTAAGTCTAACATACTTCCTATGCATAGGAATTTTATAAGAAAACCAATTATCATGACAAGAAACATCTAACATGTGCAAAGAAGAGGAATAAAACATTGACAATCTCAACATAACGAGAGGTAATTTAGTAACATGAAAATTTCTACAACCATATTTTTCCTCTCTCATAATAATTACATGTAGGATCATACTCAAATTCAACAATATAACTATCATATAAAATTTGCTCTTGATGATCCACATGCATACAAGTTTTAAAATCTTCCAAGTTAGTGGGATTGACATCAACTAAAGTCATGTTCTCTCCAAACCCACTTTTATCAAAAAATTCACAAGATTGAATAGTCTCCAAATATGTGGGGTTATTTTTACATACAGTTGACATTCTTCCGAACCCACTTTTCATATTATTGCAAGCATATTCATCATGAGGTTTAAATAAAATTTCAAGATCATAAGAATTATTGTCACCCCAATCATGATCATTGCAATAAGTAGTGGACATAACAAAATAAGCATCCTTGCAATTGACATTAATAGAATTTATAATAACATCATTGCAATCATGCTTTTCATTCAAGGATCTATCATGAATCACTTTATAAATTTCTTCGTTTAACACTTCATCTCAATTTTCAGATTCATGAATCTCGAGCAAAACTTCATAAAGATAATCTAGCGAACTCAATTCAATATCAATTGGTTCATCATAATTGGATTTTTCAGAAGATTAGCAAGTGGATGAGGATCCATATCAATAGATTTTTAGCAAGCAAATATGTAAGAATAGAAGACACATGGCAACATAGGCAAACAAAAGATCGAACGAGAAAAAGGCAAATGAAAGAGAACGCAAATAAAAAGGTAATTTTTGTGAAGTAGGGAGATGAAAGCGAGAGGAAAATGGAAAATAATGTAAATTGCAAGGAGATGACATTTGTGATTAGGAACCTGATAGATGTTGATGATGTCTCCCTGGCAACGGTGCCCGAAATTGGCGAGTTGTCGGGAGACTATCTTGACTTGAACCTCCCCAACAACAGCGCCAGAAATTCCTTTTGATGCCGCTTGAACTACGTTGGCATTTCCCCAAAGAGGAAGGGAGGATGCAGCACAACTACGGTAGGTATTTCCCTCAGTGATGAGACCAAGGTTATTGAACCAGTAGGAGAACTAGGCAACACTATGTAAAGGTACTTGCACACAAAGAACAACTACTTGCAACCCGACGTGTAAGAGGGGTTGTCAATTGCTCCCCGGTAAAAAGATAGATAAATTTGTAGTAGAATCAAGAAATAGATCTCGCGGAAACGTGAAATAGAATAAATAAATAAAAATGCAGCAAGGTATTTTTGGTTTTTTGGATTTAATAGATCTGAAAATAAAAGCGAATAAAAATAGATCTCAAAGGCAAATATGATAAAGAATAGACTCGGGGGCCGTAGATTTCACTAGTGGCTTCTCTCTAGAAAAATAGCATACGGTGGGTAAACAAATTACTGTTGGGCAATTGATAGAACTTCAAATAATTATGACGATATCCAGGCAATGATCATTATATAGGCATCACGTCCAAGATTAATAAACCGACTCCTGCCTGCGTCTACTACTATTACTCCGCACATCGACCGCTACCCAACATGCATCTAGTGTATTAAGTTCATGAAAAAATGGAGTAATGCAATAAGAATGATGATATGATGTAGACAAGATCTATTAATGTAGCAATAGGCCCCATCTTGTTATCCTTAATAGCAATGATACATACATGTCATGTCCCCTTCTGTCACTGGGATTGAGCACTTTAAGATCAAACCCATCACAAAGCACCTCTTCCCATGGCAAGAAAAATCAATCTAGTCGGCCTAACTAAACCAAAGATGTGAAGAAGAAATATGAGGCTATAAGCAATCATGCAGATAAGAGATCAAAAATCAAATAACTTTTATGGATAAAATAGATTTGATCATAAACTCAAAGTTAATCGGATCACAACAAACACACCACAAAAGGGTTACATCATATGGATCTCCAAGAGACCGTTGTATTGAGAATCAAGAGAGAGAGAGAGAGAGTAAGCCATCTAGATACTAACTACAGACCTGTAGGTCTACAATGAACTACTCACGCATCATCGGAGAGGCACGAATGAGGATGATGAACCCCTCCATGATGATGTCTGGATTGGATCTATGGTTTCTGGAACTTGGACGGCTGGAATTGTGTTTCGTCGAATCCCCTAGGGTTTTTGGATTTCGGGGGTATTTATAGAGCGAAGAGGTGGTGCGGGAGGCGGTCGAGGTGGGCACAACCCACCAGGGGGCGCCTGGGCCCCCAAGCGCGCCCAGGTGGGTTGTGCTCCCCTCGGAGCCCCCCTCTGCTACTTCTTTGGCCCATCGTGTGTCTTCTGGTCCAGAAAAAATCTCCAAAAAGTTCGCTACGTTTAGACTCCGTTTGGTATTGATTTTCTGCAAAGTGAAAACAAGCAAAAAATAGCAACTAGCACTGGGCACTATGTCAATAGGTTAGTCCGAAAAAATGATATAAAGTTGCTATAAAATGATTGTAAAACATTCGAGAATGATAATATAACAGCATGGAAGAATCAAAAATTATAGATACATTGGAGACCTATCACTCCTCCAATGGTCCAATTAGTTTTTGCTGCTGTGGTGACCCTATTCTTGAGCTTGCATGTCAAATTTGTATGGTCCAAAGTAATTTTGTTGCATGATATAGCCTCTAGACACTTGTACGGGTAGTTTCTATCAATCTTGCTGAGTTTTGTTCACTTTTATTTTGAGTCACTAAAAATTTCAGAAATTTTCAGAGGAAATAAAAACCATCAGGAGGTGGTTAAGGGGTTCGTCAAGCCGGAATTCAGAGGGAAATGAGATTGAGGAGAAGAAGAATACCAATTACAATCTTCCTCACACTGCGGAGGTTCCGCCATGTGAATGGCCAAGTGATGCATTCTTGAGGGTGGCTGGAATTTATGATGATTTCTATTATTTGGCGGAGAATGCCGGCATCACCGCCTTCTTCCAAGATAAGTGTAACCAATATCTCCTTCTCACTAATACCTTCATGCAAAATTTTCACTTTCATTCTAGGAAGGATCCTCCCATGGTAGAATTTCACTTGTATGATGTGCTTAAGCAAATGACACTTTATGATTTTTGCAATGTTTGCAAATTACCTTATGAGGGCTGCGTCGGTGAACCACGTCCTAGAGACATGGAGGACTTTATTGCTGAAACTACTGTGGGGGAAGAGAGAGGGGTGTCGGAAGCGAGAGTGGTTAGCTTACATTTCCTATTTTACGCTATTACTCACTATTTGTTTGGAGATGTTTGATTGGTCATTGGGAGAGTGGAGACCTTAGTGCCCCTAACCTTGCTATTTTGTAGCATGCTTTATATTGCAATAGAACTTTCAGTTTGGGTGCTATTGTTGCTTGCTGGTTAAACACAAAACGCTTGAAGGGCCCTATATTTGGAGGTATCTATGCCTCCTGGCATCCTAGACATTTTGAGATACCCATTAGGCTTGACGAGGAGGAGGAGATGTTGTTACCCACTAAATATTCAAACTATGCTAGTATGGTAGCACGCGATTTTATTAACAAAGACGATGACAAATGACTCCTCTAGAACCTAGTATTTAGTCATGGTACTTGTGATACTATAGCTCTACCTGCACCTTCTTTGTTCGATATTTATTCAGGCAGGTACACTATTATACCCGAGGACATCTACAGATTCTGGGGTCTTTCACAACCCCCAACACCTAAGCCAACACCAGTTCCTGATCCGTATGAGGAGCTTGTTTATCAGTGGGAACCATAGGAGCTCGCCAACTAGTGGAACCCTCACGACCCTCCGGAGTATCGAGGAGAGGGTTATTTTGAGCCGTGGCCCTAGACCAACTTAGGCCAAAAGCCTAAGCTTGGGGGAGTATGTATTTCTCACCGACATTACATTCACGTTCAGACATTCATTCCAGTTGTTGGTGTTCATCCTTTTTCATTGTATTATTCATGTTAGTTTGTTTTTCTTGCTTTCTTCTTGTGTGTTTGAAAAACTTTGAGAAAACCCGAAAAATTAGTTCTTGTTTCTTTCTAGTTTTTCTTTTTGGTTTATTTAGTAGTAGTAATAAAAGAAAACCCTAAAATATTTCTGTTTCTTCTTTTTCTTGTTGGGAGCTTTCCCGTGAAAATAGTTTTTCTCGTTTTTGTTTTACTTTCTTCAGAAACCCACAAACTCCAAAAATATTTTAGTGTGTTTCTTTGAAATTCTTTTCTTTTCTTTGGGTCAAAGGGAGAAGACCACGATGAAAATCTTGAGTTGCTCTCATATGCATTATTGTTGATCTAACAAAGAGCCCATATTACCTTGTCTTCTCCTCAGAATTAATGTTTGCGGGTTCTAGCTTAGTCCAATGCACACACACTCTTATTATTATCCATACCATTCGGTCGTGCAAGTGAAAGGCAATAATGACGATATAAGATGAAATGATTGAGATGGACAAAAGCTGGTACGAACTCGACCTATTTTGTTTTTGCAAATATGATTAACTCATCGTTATTGATTCAGCCCAATATGAATGAGACATTGTTTGCAATGACAATTAGAAATTATAGTTACTCATGCCATGCTTAATTAGATAGGAGTGGATAATGGTTTATCTTGTGTGCCAACATGCTTTTAAAATAGTTATGAACCTGCCCGCGAGATCAATCTCCTCCTGGGGTGAGATGCGCGACCGCTTCATGGCCAACTTCCAGGGCACTCGTGACCGCCCTCCGGCCGTGGGTGACCTTCGCCGCATCAAGCAACAGCCGGGAGAGACCCTGTAGAAGTACATCCAGCGCTTCAATAGCGTTCGCCTCAAGATCCCCAAGGTGACAGACGAGGCCATCATCTCAGTGTTTTCCGATGGCGTCCGCAATGTCAAGATGAAGGAGGAGCTCGCCATCCATGAGGAGATGTGCACGGCTCTGGAGATGTTCAACATGACGACCGAGTGCGCAAGAGCTGAGGAAGGGCGTATCTCCCTCCTCGAGCTCCCTGCTGCCGACCCAGAAGAGAAGAAAGCCAAGGCCAAGGACGTGAAGCGCAAGGGAGTAGCCGTGCTCGCGGTGGAGCTGGGCATGAAGCGCGGTTGGGACCACCCTGAGTCGTCCAAAAGCAGCCATCCATTCCGCGCCTTCCACAACGTACACAACCACAGCACCAACGATTGTCAAGAGCTCAGGGCCATCCAAAATGGACGCTTCGGTCGACGCCCCAAGCGCAACGGCCGGGGCTACGGCCATGGAGGAGGAGGAAGTGCAGGACGTTGGGACGACAGCGGCCCCCACCAGGAGTGGTGCGACCGGCCTCGTGAGGACCACTGGTAGGAGCAGCCTCATGAGGGCGCCTGGCGCGACCAGCCTCGCGAGGACCGTCCTCAGAGAAATCCTGGCCTCCCTCCGCTGCCACCGCCACCAAGAAGGAACGACGACCATCATCGGGACGAGGGGACTGGGGGCTTCCAGGAGCAGGGCGCTATCGCCTGCATCTTGGGCGGTGCTCAGGCCACGGCTTCCCATCGCATCTTCAAGTAGTTTGCTCGTGAGGTGAACGCAGCCCTTCCCAGGCTCGAGGCCACGCGCCGGCTCAGGTGGTCCAAGTACGCCATCACCTTCAGCTCGGTGGACCAGCTCAAATGCGTGGCAACCTCCAGTGTCCTCCCGATGCTCTGTTCACCTATCATCAGCAATATCCAAGTCGCCAAGATCCTCATCAAAAGCGGCGCGGGGCTCAGTGTCATGTCCGCCGAGACGTTCGACAGCCTTCAAGTGCCCTACGATCAGCTACAGCCTACCAAGCCTTTCTCAGGAGTGACCGACGGCTCCACCACCCCGATAGGGCAGGTCCGCCTCCCTGTCACCTTCGGCCAGCGCGACAACCACCGCATTGAGCTCATCTACTTCGACATCGCCCACATCCGTGTGCCATAGAATGCCATCCTTGGGTATCCAACATTGGCCAAGTTCATGGCAGTGACCCACCACGGCTACAACGTCCTCAAGATGCCGGGAAGCGGCCAAATCATCACAGCCCCCTGCGAAGAAAGAGATGCGGTGTGCTCCCTTGAGTGTGCCTTCCAAGCCGCATCAATCGAATACCCCGACAGCGAGGACGTCCAGTACCCTCCTGAGGCCGTCCCCAAGAAGAAGAAGCAACTACTCCACACAGGGCCTCAGGAGAGCGGCGTCTTCAACGGCACCGCCTCAGGATCGGCGCCCACACCTAGGCTGAACTTCGTCTCTGTCACTGAAGAAATTGACCGAACTGCATGAGATTTCCAATGGCTTCACTTGAAGGGATTGGTAGGTGTAGGATTTTGAGTTGAGCATCACTTGGAAACTTTTCCTTAGTATTCCCTCGACCCCCTTCTACAGTACGATGTTTCCTATGACTCAAGAAAGAGAAAAAAGAAACTACGAAAACAAAAGTCTTCACACTTCATGTTCCTTGAATGAATACCAAGTCTTCATGGTCGCACCAATTTCTTCACTTTCAAAGTCTTCAGAAAGTCTTCAGAAATCCAAAGTCTTTAATCGAAGAACTTCATTTTTAGGGGTCGAATTTCTCTGTAAATATCAAACTCCTCATAGACTTATAGACATGTGTACACTCACAAATGCATTAGTCCATTACCTATAAGTCTTCAATACACCAAAATCACTAAGGGGCACTAGATGCCCTTACAATCTCCCCCTTTTTGGTCATTGATGACAATATAGGTTAAGTTTTCAACGGGGATAAACATATGAAGTGTAAATACTGATATTGAGGAATTTGATTGCAAGATATAGAAGAACTCCCCCTGAAGATGTGCATAGTGAGGAATTTGCTTTTGAAGCAATGCACACTTGAAGAGTAGAATCATGGAGATCTCCCCCTATATCTTGTAATTCATACACGCATTTAACATATAATATGAAGAATTTGAAATGCATGATGAAATATGGTGACTTATGTAATTCAGCATGCGTGCATTAACATATATGAGGAATAAGCATGTAGAAGAACATAGAAAAAGTATCAGACCACCATCGAGTTTTAAGTTTACAACTCGATCCAGCAAATTCTTCAAAAGAACGGGTTGTAACTTACCAAAAAACGCCCATATAAGTAGACCCGCTTGAAGACTAACTCAAATTTCTCCCCCTTTGTCATCGAATGACCAAAAGGGCCAAAAAATGAGGACTAACGCCCCTGAAGAATATCATCACTGAGTTGATGAAGGAGCGCCAAAATTGTTGGGGTCGGTTGTTGAGGTAGGGCCTGCCGCAGTGTTGTCCAAATCTTCACGCTCATCGGTCGCGCGTGATGAAGAATATGAGCTGGCTACCAAGGAAGGAACTTTGGTTTTCTTGAATTTCTTCGCTGGTGGCTCAGACTAATCAAAGTCCTTCTTGAGACCCATTTGCCTCAGATCTTCTTCACCATACAGATGTGACAGAACATCCTAGGTGCGACCGAAGACTTCATGGAGGTAGTAACGGTTTTTCTTCACTACATTATGTGTAGCAGTCATGTTGTGAAGAATACAACCAAACTAACGCTTAACCCATTTGTGGTTGCGATCGACTTTCTAGTGAAGACTGAGGAGAAGCACACGATCAGTCATCACCCTTGGAGCTGTGCCTTGAGGATTTTGCTTTGAAGCATTTGCGGCAGAGTCATGAGTGTCAGAGTCATCATTGGTGGAGTAGTATGCAGCTTTGCGGAACTGACCATCCAATGGACGAATGCCTTCATCAATAACAGTAGTGGCCTTGACCTTTTCATCACTAAATCTTGATCACAGTGATACACATATTCATAATATTGAAACCAAAATATGCAAAGTTAATAATGATAGAGCAACCTATTTCTGGCACTGCAATTTAGGTCATATTGGTGTAAGGTGCATGAAGAAACTCCATGCTGATGGGCTTTTGGAATCACTTGATGCTCGCGAACCATGCCTCATGGGCAAGATGACTAAGACTCCGCTGTCCGGAACAATGGAGCGAGCCACTGACTTGTTGGAAATAATACATACCGATGTATGCGGTCCGATGAGTGTAGAGGCTCGCGGCGGGTATCATTATTTTCTGACCTTCACAGATGATTTGAGCAGATATGAGTATAGCTACTTAATGAAACACAAGTCTGAAACGTTTGAAAAGTTCAAAGAATTTCAGAGTGAAGTGGAGAATCATCGTAACAAGAAAATAAAGTTTCTACGATCTGATCGCGGAGACGAAATATTTGAGTTGCGAGTTTGGCCTTCAATTAAAACAATGTGGAATAGTTTCACAAACTCATACCACCTGGAACACCATAGCATAATTGGGTGTCCGAACGTCATAACCGTACTTTATTAGATATGGTGTGATCTATGATGTCTCTTACCGATTGACCACTATCATTTTGGGGTTATGCATTAGAGACAGTTGCATTCACATTAAATAGGGCACCGTCTAAAAATTCATTGAGATGACACCGTATGAACTGTGGCTTAGCAAGAAACCTAAGTTGTTATTTCCTAAAGTTTGGGGCTCCGATGCTTATGTGAAAAAGTTTCGGCGTGATAAGCTCAAACCCAAATAGGAGAAGTGTGTCTTCATAGGATACCCAAAAGAAACTGTTGGGTACACCTTCTATCACACATCCAAAGGCAAGATCTTTGTCGCTAAGAGTGGATCCTTTCTACAGAAGGAGTTTCTCTCGAAAGAAGTGAGTGGGAGGGAGGAAAGTAGAACTTGATGAGGTAATGGTACCTTCTCCTGAATTAGAAAGTAGTTCATCACAGAAACCAGTTCCAGTGATGCCTACACAAATTAGTGAGGAAGTTAATGATGATGATCATGAAACTTCAGATCAAGTTACTACCGAACCTCGTAGGTCAACCAGAGTACGTTCCGCACCAGAGCTGTACGGTAATCTTGTTCTGGAAGTCACGATAGTGCAACCTATTTCTGGCACTGCATTTTAGGTCATATTGGTGTAAGGTGCATGAAGAAACTCCATGCTGATGGGCTTTTGGAATCACTTGATGCTCGCGAACCATGCCTCATGGGCAAGATGACTAAGACTCCGTTCCGAACAATGGAGCGAGCCACTGAATTTGGAAATAATACATACCGATGTATGCGGTCCGATGAGTGTTGAGGCTCGCGGCGGGTATCGTTATTTTCTGACCTTCACAGATGATTTGAGCAGATATGAGTATAGTATAGCTACTTAATGAAACACAAGTCTAAAACGTTTGAAAAGTTCAAAGAACTTCAGAGTGAAGTGGAGAATCATTGTAACAAGAAAATAAAGTTTCTATGATCTGATCGTGGAGACGAAATATTTGAGTTGCGAGTTTGGCCTTCAATTAAAAGAATGTGGAATAGTTTCACAAACTCATACCACCTGGAACACCATAGCATAGTTGGGTGTCCAAACGTCATAACCGTACTTTATTAGATATGGTGTGATCTATGATATCTCTTACCGATTTACCACTATCGTTTTGGGGTTATGCATTAGAGACAGTTGCATTCACATTAAATAGGGCACTGTCTAAAAATCCATTGAGATGACACAGTATGAACTGTGGCTTAGCAAGAAACCTAAGTTGTTATTTCTTAAAGTTTGGGGCTGCGATGCTTATGTGAAAAAGTTTCGGCGTGATAAGCTCAAACCGAAATAGGAGAAGTGTGTCTTCATAGGATACCCAAAATAAACTGTTGGGTACACCTTCTATCACACATCCGAAGGCAAGATCTTTGTTGCTAAGAGTGGATCCTTTCTAGAGAAGGAGTTTCTCTCGAAAAAAGTGAGTGGGAGGAAAGTAGAACTTGATGAGGTAATTGTACTTTATCCTGAATTAGAAAGTAGTTCATCACAGAAATCAGTTCCAGTGATGCCTACACAATTAGTGAGGAAGTTAATGATGATGATCATGAAACTTCAGATCAAGTTACTACCGAACCTCGTAGGTCAACTAGAGTACGTTCCGCACTAGAGCGGTACGGAATATTGTTCTGGAAGAAATGATGAACCCAGATTCCGTGAAATGGCTTAAGGCCATGAAATCTGAGATGGGATCCATGTATGATAACAAAGTATGGACTTTGATTGACTTGCCCGATGATCAGTGAGCCATTCAGAATAAATGGATCTTCAAGAGGAAGACGGACGCTGATAGTAGTATTACTATCTACAAAGCTCAAATTGTCGGAAAAGGTTTTTGACAAGTTAAAGGTGTTGACTACGATGAGATTTTCTCACTCGTGTCGATGCTTAAATGTCTGTCGATCCATCTATGGACTGGTGCAAGCATCTCGGAGTTGGAATATACGCTTTGATGAGTCGATCAAAGCATATTGTTTTATACAGACTTGCGGTGAAGTCTGTATTTACAAGAAAGTGAGTGGGAGCACTACAGCCTTTCTGATAAGTATATGTGAATGACATATTGTTGATCAGAAATGATGTATAATTTTTTGGAAAGCATAAAGGAGTGTTTGAAAGGAGTTTTTCAAGGAAATACCTCAGTAAAGCTTCTTACATATTGAGCATCAAGAACTATAGATATAGATCAAGACGCTTGATAAGTTCTTTTAATGAGTACATACCTTGACAAGATTTTGAAGGAGTTCAAAATGGATCAGTCAAAGAAGGAGTTCTTGTCTGTGTTGCAAGGTGTGAAGTTGAGTAAAGACTCAAAAACCCGACCATGGCAGAAAATAGAAAGAGAATGAAAAGTCATTCCCTATGACTCAGTCGTAGGTTCTATAAAGTATGCTATGTTGTATACCAAACCTATTGTATACCTTAGCATGATTTTGGCAAGGGAGTACAATAGTGATCTAGGAGTAGATCACTGGACAGCGGTCAAAATTATCCTTAGAGGGCTAAGGAAATATTTCTCGGCTATGGAGGTGATAAAAGAGTTCGTCATAAAGAGTTACGTCGATGCAAGCTTTTGACACCAATCTAGATGACTCTAAGTCTCGATCTAGATACATATTGAAGGTGGGAGCAATTAGCTAGAGTATCTCCATGCAGAGCATTGTAGACATAGAAAATTTGCAAAGTACATACGGCTCTGAATGTGACGGACCCATTGACTAAACTTCTCTCACGAGCAAAACATGATCACACCTTAGTACTCTTTGGGTTTTAACCTTATGGCGATGTGAACTAGATTATTAACTCTAGTAAACCCTTTGGGTGTTGGTCACATGGTGATGTGAACTATTGGTGTTAAATCACATGGAGATGTGAACTAGATTATTGACTCTAGTGCAAGTGGGAGATTGAAGGAAATATTTCCTAGAGGCAATAGTAAAGTTGTTATTTATATTTCCTTATATCATGACAAATGTTTATTATTCATGCTAGAATTGCATTAACCGGAAACTTAGTACATGTCTGAATACATAGACAAACAGAGTGTCCCTAGTATGCCTCTACTAGACTAGCTCCTTAACGAAAGATGGTTAAGTTTCCTAGCCATAGAAACATGTTGTCATTTGATAAATGGGATCACATCATGAGAGAATGATGTGATGGACAAGACCCATCCGTTAGCTTAGCACTATGATCGTTTAGTTTATTGCTATCGCTTTCTTCATGACTTATACATGTTCCTATAACTATGTGTAACATCCCAAATTTTCAATTTGGAATGTTATACACTAGATCATATGCATATCATATTTTCTTGCAGTTTGGTTGATCCTAGAAATTTCACGCAACTCAAGGACCCTCGGAGAGAGTTGGAGATTTCGTTATTTTCATATTTGAGAGTTTTCTCGAATTTTGAAAATAGGATCATTTGATTTATTTATTTTATCTTCAATAATTTTTCCGGTGTCAAAATATATGAGAGAGGGAATAATATGACTTTCCCAAATTTAGGAAAAATGAAGATATAATAAATAGATCAATTTTTGTTTTCCGGTGTTTATTTGCATTTTATTTGGATAGGGAAAAATGCGCGTTTTCAAAAATTGCATTTTAGGTCCGGAGAAAAGTTCATTTTGTTCGGCTCATTTTTAGGAGTCGAGGAAAATTTACTTTATTAGTTTTGGAGTCCGGTAGATTTTGTTTTTCTGTGTTTTTCCGAGCGCGGAACCGTTTAAAAAAAAACCAAAGTCCAGCGCCTTGGGCCAAAGGCCCAGCCGGCCAAGGCCACGGCCAAAGGCCACCGCCCCAGGGAGCCGCGCGCCAGGCGCAGGCGCAGGAGGCCGCCGCCTCGCCTCTTGCTCTAGACCGAATCCTAGTAGGACTTTTGTCCTACTTCCGTATATTCCTTTTCTATTTCTAGATCTTTTCCTATTCCTAGTCTATTTCTTGTCCCCTACCCCAAGTTTTGTCTCCCCTCACCCATATAAATAACCAAGCACCCCCCCTCTAAATCATCAAACCCAAAGCCTAGAGCTCCACCACACCCGCGCCGCGCCGCCCTAAGCCGCCGCCCACGCCCTGCGTCGCCGCGCCACCACCCCACACCCGCGCCGCCGCCGCACCTTGCCCACGCCGCCGCCCTACGCCCACGCCGCCGGAGCCCCTCGCCGGAGACCTCGCCGGAGGTAGCCCCGCGCTACATCTATTCTTTTTCTCGGATCGTTCTCTTCTAATCGTTCCGATTCTTTTCTTCTCTAAACCGTTCCGGTTTTCTAGATCGGTTTTTCGATCGGTTTTCTTCTCCGAAACCCAAGATCGGATTCGTTTTCTTCTCCGATTTAGTTGCCTTTGGACCGTTCGCCGGACCGTTCGTCCTAACGAACGTGATCACCGGATTCTTCTAGGTTAACGACGTCCGTTCGTTTAACCGTTCTTCTTTTTCTTCTCGTCAGATTTATTCCGCGATCACGATCTCAGATCCAATCTTCTTTCTAGTCTTTCTTTTCGCTCGTTTATCGGAATCAGGTGATTCAAGCGCCTGGAGTTTCGTCTCGAAACCGCCGTTCCGTCTAATCAACTTGAACAAGTTTTTGCTACAGTAAAATTTTGACCTAGATTCAACTTGCTAGAACCGAGTTGTTTTCTTCCGCCGTTTGTTTTTCATTTTTTCTTTGCAACCGGAGTTCTTAAGTTGAACTTTTTGGTTCGATCTCTTGTTCGAGTTTTACCTGTGCATTAGATGAGTACTTATTGTATGCTTGTTGTTTGTCTGCGATAGATTACCCGGATTGCGCCGCTTGTTACTTCGAAACCCTAGGACTCGCGGATCATCAGCAAGGCAAGTAACACTTTGATCATACCTTTTCTACAACCCATGTTTTATTGCATTAGATCAATCCTCACACATTGCATGATTAGGATCTAATTAAATTGTGGGATGGGAAGTAGATGAGGTAGTACCTATTACCTGTATTATTGTGAAACCTTTGGGAGTTACTTCTACGTTTGCTTATTATGCCATGCTATGCTAGTAGACGTGGATTGGGTGAGTGATATCCATGACAGATGTGAGATCGATAATTTTAATGGTTTATCTAAGGTGGCAACTTAAACACACATCTGGGTGGATTGAGGCACCTGATGTCTATCAGGACTTGCCTGTTTTTTTTGGACCGCCACCCAGGCTCAAAGGGATCATAAGGTCTTTCATGCTAGAAACTTCCGTGTGCAGCCACATGCTACTATGGGCTCTGGCATAGTTGACTAAGTTGTGCGAACTCTTACGGGGTGGACTAGCAGATGTAGGGGATGTAGGTGTACCGGTCTACCCCACATGTAAGGTGCTAGTGCTTCTGAAAGACTATGTCTCGGTCATCCGTTTCTCAAACACCATGTAGTGCGAGAAAACAAACGGAGGCGATCGAGTCATGTGGGGAAAAGTGCGCAAACCTCTGCAGAGTAACAAACTAATCATGATTAGCCATGTCCCCGATTATGGACAACTTGAGTATCTAGTACTTGAATATCGAGTGAATCTCAACATGTTACTTCTAATTAATGTTACTGGGTTTTAATTATTTTTAATTGGGATTGAGAATGCTGTCAACCATTCTCAATGTTTCACAACCACCATGATAGTTAAATAAAATTATACCTTTGCAGTAGGGAAAAACTGGCTTTACGCAAAACTGTAACCATAGAGCTTTCCACCAGCCATATATGCATATAGTATAGCTGTTTCATTCCATTACTCTCTATGTGTTACTTTGCCAGCATATTCCATGTGCTGACCCGTTTTTGGGGCTGCAACGTTAATGTTGCAGACTTTTCAGACGACGATTGAGGTGTTTAGGTCGTGGCCCTATACTCAGTGATGCCGCTGGAGTTGATGGACCCATTTATCTTCCGAGTCTTCCGCTGTTATCGATATTAGATGGCCTTCAGCCATATTTATTGTAATAAGTTCTTTTTCAGCCATCGATGTAATAAGTGTGTGATTGCAACTCTGCTATAAAACCTCGATGTACTGTGTGGTGTCAGCATTACTGATCCAGGGATGACACCGTAGCACAGTAGACGTGATCCATTCGGGTCAGGTCGCTACAGGATGGTATCAGAGCACACACTGACTGTAGGACACGACCACTAAGTTAAAGCCATAGATCACCCTTCTCTTCTCATTTTCTAACTCCTCATCTTTTCTACTCTATTAGGATGACGCACGCGAAGATTAAGTACGCTCAACCGGATGAAGGCACACCTTTTGGATTTCACCTGAAGGAAGTCACCAAGTACCTGAACATTGGATTACCAAGCTTCACGGGAACCTTCAACGCCACTCTGCCTGAAGAGGAGCGCTGGAAGATTCAAGCTCACGTTCCGGGAAGAACTTTCACGCCAATCACGAAGCCCATAGATAGTGTTTTCAATGCACCAACCTGGAGTCTGGGAAGGAGCATGGCAGCTCATATCACCATAGGACGCATTGGAGAAGTTTATCAAGAAGACCTCAAGGACACTATCTACCAGATTTGCGGACGCCGGGATGAACAATGGGAGTTAGTCAGCACCAAGAAGGATAGATCCATTGCATCTTTCATCCAGGAGTTAAACCAGCACATTCGATGCCACGAGAACCAGATGTGCAATGATATGATAGAGTTGAAGAATGCGAAGGCAAGGATCATTGAGCTAGAAGGAGAACTGAAGTCTACACGCAAGGACTACATGGACGAGATCGTAGCTCTAGCAAGACACAATGGCGATCTGAAGCAGGAGATTGAAGAACTCAAGAGGAAGTTAGCAACCAAGGAAGAAGACGAGTACGTCGCCTGTCCGGACAACTACATCATCATCGACGACACCGATTCGGATCCAAGTGAACCCGACTTTGAAGACGAAGCTGGAGCAGATATCATGGAGTCTTCCACCGGTTCAAATTTCTAGATGACCACCATATAGTAGTAGCATTTCCCCCATGTAAACACATTTTAGTCGAGCACTTTTGCGATAGATAGACCGTTTGTAAGCCCTTGTTTGATTGATTGAAGTGATTTTGTGTGCATTTGCTCATGTGCATATGGGTAGTGTTTTCCCTTTAGACCCCTCTATTCTTAATTCTCGTCTTTTCTAAACCCTCAGATGCCTCCGAGACGTGACAATGGATTTCCGCCGGAGCTCACTCAGTTGATCCAACAGCAGAATCAGTTGATGCAGATGTTGGTCCAGAATCAGCAGAACAACAACAACAACCCACCACCACCCCCACCACCTGTTGACCACTTAGCCCGTTTCCTTAGGCTGAACCCGCCGGTGTTTTCCAGTAGCACCGAGCCAATAGTAGCAGACGATTGGCTCCGTAAGATAGGAAGGGAGTTGACCACTGCAGGATGCACGGATGGTGAGAAAGTGAATTTTGCCGCACACCAGCTTGACGGACCCGCGGCAGCATGGTGGGAGAATTTCACAGCCACTTACCCAGTTGACACTGTCACATGGGATCAGTTTCAACAAGCTTTCCGCACTGCCCATGTTTCAGCAGGAGCTATGGCCATAAAGAAGCGTGAGTTTCGCAACTTACGCCAAGGAGGAAGGACAGTTGGTCAGTACGTTGACGACTTCAGCAAGTTAGCACGTTATGCCCCAGATGACGTTGCTACGGATGCAGCTAAGCAGGAGAAGTTTCTGGAAGGACTGAATGATGAGCTAAGCATGCAGTTGATGGTAGCGAGTTTCAACAACTACCAGGAGTTGGTAGATCTTGCCATCATGATTGAAGGGAAGCAACAGCAGATTGAGAACCGTAAGAGGAAGTATGGACAGGGGAAGTATAATTTTGGAGCCCAGCAGAAGCCCCGTTTTACCCCTAAACCGGGATTTCAGTTTCAGCATACCCATGGAGGAGGTAGCTCGCACAACCATAATGGCCACAAGAATGGTAATGGGAATGGAGGAAGCAACGGCCAGAACCGGACCACCCCATCGACCCCAACCAAGAGAGACCTGAGTCAAGTCACCTGTTTCAGGTGTTCGAAGACCGGACATTATGCAAATGAATGTCCCGAAGGCCAGAATGGAAATGGCAATGGAAGCTCTGGGAAGAAGCCGAACCCTTTCAATAGGGGATAGGTGAACCACGTTAATGTGGAGGAGATTGAAGATCTGCCCGATGCAGTAATAGGTAAGCTTTTGGTTAAGTCATTTACTGCACTCGTTCTTTTTGATACTGGTGCATCGCATTCATACATATCAAGGGGATTTGTGGAAAAGTATAGCCTGCCCACTAGGATTCTTAAAACACCTATGCTAGTAAGCTCGCCAGGAGCAGAATACATGGCCAGACAAGGATGTTTCCAAGTACCATTGAGTATAGGAAGTCATGTATTCCCAACGGATTTAATTATTCTGGAATCCCAAGGGTTGGATGTGATTCTTGGTATGGATTGGCTGTCGATGTATGGAGGAAACATCGATTGCGCCAGTAAGACAATTTTGCTTACCACACCAGAAGGAAGAAGGATCAAGTATGTATCCCGGCATGTGCCAAACAGGACACAAGTGAATTGCCTAACATGAGTTGTGCAGGAGGAAGTACCAGTGGTAAAGGATTTTCCTGATGTATTTCCTGAGGAATTACCAGGCATGCCACCAGATAGAGACATTGAGTTTTTGATTGAGTTATTGCCTGGTACAGGCCCAATATCGAAGCGCCCGTACCGGATGCCAGCAAAGGATTTGGTTGAAATTAAGAATCAGATTAAGGAGTTATTGGATAAAGGTTACATTCGCCCAAGTTCTTCGCCTTGGGGATCACCCGTACTTCTAGTGGAAAAGAAGGATGGATCATTAAGGATGGTTGTTGATTATCGGGGATTGAATGAAGTAACCATCAAGAACAAGTACCCACTGCCAATGATCAATGATCTGTTTGATCGGTTGCAAGGAGCTAAAGTGTTTTCCAAGATCGATTTGCGATCAGGGTACCATCAATTGAAGATTCAAGAGCAGGACATACCTAAGACAGCATTCACCACAAGATATGGACTGTATGAGTATACCGTTATGTCATTTGGATTGACTAACGCACCTGCCTATTTTATGAACCTGATGAACAAAGTGTTTATGGAGTTTTTGGATAAGTTCGTCGTAGTGTTCATCGATGACATTTTGGTTTATTCAAAGAATGAAGAGGAGCATAAGGAACATTTGCGTTTGGTTTTGGGGAAACTAAGAGAACATCAGTTATATGCCAAATTCAGCAAATGTGAGTTTTGGTTGAAGGAAGTTGGATTCCTCGGACACGTTATATCCGGAGAAGGTATAGCAGTTGACCCCACAAAGGTTGAGACCGTAACCGAATGGGAAGCACCAA
Source organism: Triticum urartu (assembly GCF_003073215.2). Taxonomy (NCBI): domain Eukaryota; kingdom Viridiplantae; phylum Streptophyta; class Magnoliopsida; order Poales; family Poaceae; genus Triticum; species Triticum urartu. Next base: position 413,776,377 of record NC_053025.1, read on the forward strand.
TAACAGTTGGAGAGATCTGGAGTTTTCTTGGACTCGCAGGATACTACCGGAGATTCATTGAGAACTTTTCAAAGATTGCAAAGCTTATGACTGAATTGTTGAAGAAGGATACTAAGTTCAAATGGACCGAGGAGTGTGAGGCTAGTTTCCAGGAGTTGAAGAAACGTTTGGTTACCTCACCAGTACTGATTTTGCCAGATCAGACCAAGGATTATGAGGTGTATTGCGACGCTTCACGCCGAGGACTTGGAGCAGTGCTTATGCAGGAAGGAAGAGTTGTTTCGTATGCTTCACGACAACTGAAGCCTCATGAGTTGAATTATGCCACGCATGATTTGGAGTTAGCAGCCGTAGTGCATGCATTGAAGACCTGGAGACATTTCCTCATTGGAAATCATTGTGAGGTGTACACGGATCACAAGAGTTTGAAGTACATTTTCACTCAGAAGGAGTTGAACCTCCGACAAAGGAGATGGTTGGAGCTCATCAAGGATTACGACATGAGATTGCATTAACATCCATGAAAGGCTAATGTAGTAGCTGACGCATTGAGCCGTAAGAGCCATGTCAGTCGATAACCGGAGATAGAGTTTATCTCCGAGGAGTTAAGCGCTTTGGAGTTAAGGGAAAGATAGCACCGCGTTTCGTTGGACCATTTAAGATCTTGAAACGTATGGGAGAAGTCGCTTATAAGTTGGAATTACCAGAAGGACTGTCAGGAGTTCATGATGTATTCCATGTTTCTCAGCTGAAGAGATGTCACGCCGAGATGGCGGAGGTACCGCTAAGGGATACCATACCGCTTGAAGCGATTCAGTTAAAGGATGACCTAACGTATGAGGAGAAGCTAGTCAAGATTCTCGAGTTTGCCAGTAGAGTTACTCGCAGCAAGGTTATCAAGTTTTGCAAAGTTCAGTGGAACCACCACTCAGAGGATGAAGCCACCTGGGAGAGAGAGGAAGAGTTGCTCAAGGACCAACCTCACCTATTTTCTAGCCAACCCGAATCTCGAGGTCGAGATTCATCTTAAGGGGGGTAGGTTTGTAACATCCCATATTTTCAATTTGGAATGTTATACACTAGATCATATGCATATCATATTTTCTTGTAGTTTGGTTGATCCTAGAAATTTCACGCAACTCAAGGACCCTCGGAGAGAGTTGGAGATTTCGTTATTTTCATATTTGAGAGTTTTCTCGAATTTTGAAAATAGGATCATTTGATTTATTTATTTTATCTTCAATAATTTTTCCGGTGTCAAAATATATGAGAGAGGGAATAATATGACTTTCCCAAATTAAGGAAAAATGAAGATATAATAAATAGATCAATTTTTGTTTTTCGGTGTTTATTTGCATTTTATTTGGATAGGGAAAAATGCGCGTTTTCAAAAATTGCATTTTAGGTCCGGAGAAAAGTTCATTTTGTTCGGCTCATTTTTAGGAGTCGAGGAAAATTTACTTTATTAGTTTTGGAGTCCGGTAGATTTTGTTTTTCTGTGTTTTTCCGAGCGCGGAACCGTTTAAAAAAAA